>NC_052322.1:27470722-27833222 GCF_016432855.1 Salvelinus namaycush
TCTGATGAGCATTGACTAGAGCAGTGAACTCTCTGATGGGTATTGACTAGAGCAGTGAAGTCTCTGATGGGCATTGACTAGAGCAGTGGAGTCTCTGATGGGCATTGACTAGAGCAGTGAAGTCTCTGATGGGCATTGACTAGAGCAGTGAACTCTCTGATGGGCATTGACTAGAGCAGTGAACTCTCTGATGGGTATTGACTAGAGCAGTGAAGTCTCTGATGGGCATTGACTAGAGCAGTGAAGTCTCTGATGGGCATTGACTAGAGCAGTGAAGTCTCTGATGGACATTGACTAGAGCAGTGAACTCTCTGATGGGTATTGACTAGAGCAGTGAAGTCTCTGATGAGCATTGACTAGAGCAGTGAAGTCTCTGATGGGTATTGACTAGAGCAGTGAAGTCAGGTATAGTTTCTGACGTTGCTATGCGCAGGATTGCTGAGAGGTGAGAGTCAGTAAGAGATGATCTCTGCCTTGACTTGTTATATTTCATCACTGAAAATGTCTGTTCACATACATAGGTTGACCCAGACAGTACAAACATCTTCTGAGCATGACTCCTAATCTTTGGAAAGTTTTGTTCATCGAGAGATGCATAGAACCTCATCAGTGACATTGTTTTGAATAGTTCTCCAAACACTACATCAGATTGAAGATCGATCAGCTCAAGTTGCAGGTCAGTGGGAGCGTTATCCACATTGAAGGTGAAAGGAGAGGAAACCAACAACATGTCATTTTCCAACACTTTGAAATCCTAAAAATGACGAGAAAACTCATTGTTCAAAGCATGCAGCAGCGATGTATACTTCTCCTGCTGGTTATCTGATAGGGAAAAGACTAGTAGTGTCGAAAGGTGGGTGAGATTGTGGGCTTCTACTTGGCGGGTCAGGAGGAGTACTTTTTCATTGAAGGCTTTGACAAGGCTGTATACATGTGATGTGCAAAAAGGCCCTTCCCTTGTAGTTCGGAATTCAGTTCATTCATGGGGGCCATGATGTCCACGGTGAATCAGCCAACCATTCTTTATCTTGCAGTTGAGGGAAATCCACTTATTTTCCTTTCATTTGCAAACACTCAGCAATCTCCGACTTCAGGTCTCACACCCTTTTAAGCACCTTCCCCAAACTCAGCCATCTCATGTTTGTGTGGTAGGGGAGATCTGCATGACCCGACTCTGTCTCTTCCAACAGTGAGACAAACTGCCTGTGGTTTAAAGAGTTTGCTCTTATGAAGTTTACCACTTTAGTGACTGTATCCACAACATGGCTCATTTTCAGAACACATTTACAGAGCACCTCCTGATGAATAATACAATGCAGGAAAATAATGTTCTCATCTGGGTTCAGCTCAGCTACTTGATCTTGTTTCCTTTTCAAAATGTCAATGTTGTTTCCTGTCAAGTTTGGGCACCCATCAGTGGTCACACTGGATAACTTTTCAAAACTCAGTCCCAGCTTTGCCACACACTTATTAACCTCCAATAAATATTTCCCTGTGGTTGTGCTCTTCATTGACTGCACTGAAGCAAGTTCCTCTAATTTCAAAATCTGGGGTTATGCCTCGGAAGAATATTAACAACTGCGCCGTGTCACGTGCATCACTGCTCTCATCTAGGGCCAAAGAGAAATAGGTGAAATCCTTTATCTTGTCTTTCAACTGTTGTTCCATATTCTCTGCGATGTCCTCAACACGCCGTGTCACTGTTCGTCTTGACAGGGGAAAAAAATTAAAACAGCTCTTTCTTGTCGGGGCAAAGTATTGCTGCAGAGTAAATTAAACATTCTTTAATGAATTCGCCCTCAGCGAATGGCTTACTATGTTTAGCAATTTTGTGGGACAGTACATAGCTAGCTCTCGCAATTCTGTTGTTTGTTGAATGCAGTTTTGTGAAAAGTCCTTGCTGCTTTTGCAACTGAGAAAGCAACTCTTTCGATGCACTTGCCCTCTGCTCAGAAGACATATTCCTATATTTCTCTGAATGCTTCGTCTGGAAGAGTCGGGACAAGCTGTAGTCTTTCAAGACAGCGATGCTCTCTTTGCACACTAAGCACATAGCTTTCCCTGATACCTCAATAAAGAAACATTTCGATGTCCACACTTGCTGGAACACTCTACATTCATTGTCTACTTTCCTTTTCTTTGAAAAACTATTTTTTGCGCAATTTCTAGCTAGCTACTATTTGTAACTATGACGTGTGTGTCAGCCTATCAGTCACTGTCTGTCCTCATGCAGTTGTTATTTATACGTGAATTCAAAATAAATGTCCCACAAGCGGTGGGAGTTCAATCATTACATAAAAGGTGAGTATTCAAAACTTTACTATCTCAAATTCTTTAAGTGATCTGAGCATGATTCCGCGGGCCATATTGAATCAGGTCGCGGGCCGTATACGGCCCCCGGGCCAGCCTTTGCCCAGGCCTGATCTAGACGGATGTTATGAATGTGTAACACTTCTCGTGGGCTGAAGGAAGAGTTGACCAAGGTGCAGCGTTTAAAGTGTTCATGATTTAATCCAAAAACCCAAAATCGAACAAAAACAACAAACAGGAGAACGAAAGCGAAACAGTTCTGTCTGGTGCAGACACAAAAACAGAAAACAACTACCCACAAAACACAGGTGGGAAAAGGCTACCTAAGTATGGTTCTCAATCAGAGACAACGATAGACAGCTGCCTCTGATTGAGAACCACACCCGGCCAAACACATAGAAATAGAAAACATAGAACAAAAACAGAATGCCCACCCCAACTCACGCCCTGACCAACCAAAATAGAGACATAAAAAGGATCTCTAAGGTCAGGGTGTAACAGAATGTCCTAGTATGTCCAAATGTCTTTCAATACAATTTTCCTAGAAATCAATGAGGAAGTTGGGGGAGCAGCAGGAAAAGTGTATCATTTCGGAACAGAGGTGATGATATTGATAAGTGTGTGGCGTTTGTTGGCTGAGGCACAATGCAAATCCACACACACACACACACACACACACACACACACACACACACACACACACACACACACACACACACACACACACACACACACACACACACACACACACACACACACACACACAAGTCCTGGAAGGATTAACAAGGTGCAGACGACAATCCTCCACTGCAAAGTATTGATCGCAGGAAAAACCAACCATGAAGAGAGGAAAATACACTATACAGGGCATTCGGAAAGTATTCACACCCCTTGACTTTTTCCACATGTTATTACATTACAGCCTTATTCTAAAATGTATTAAAATGTTTTTTCCCCTCATCAATCTACACACAATACCCCATAATGACAAAGCAAAAACAGGTTTTTAGAAATGTTAGCAAATGTATATATATATTTGTTTTACTGTAATATCACATTTACATAAGTACATTCTTCTCTGCAGATCCTCTCAAGCTGTCAGGTTGGATTGGGAGTGTCGCTACAGAGCTATTTTCAGGTCTCTCCAGAGATGTTCGATCGGGTTCAAGTGGGCTCTGGCTGGGCCACTCAAGAACACGCAGAGACTCCGAAGCCACTCCTGTGTTGTCTTGACTGTGTGCTTAGGGTCATTGTCCTGTTGGAAGGTGAACCTTCGCCCAAGTCTGAGTTCCTGAGCAGGTTTTTATCAAGCATTTCTCTGTACTTTGCTACGTTCATCTTTCCCTCGATCCTGACTACTCTTCCAGTCCCTGCTGCTGAAAAACATCCCCACAGCATGATGCTGCCACTACCATGCTTCACCGTAGGAACGGTGTCAGGTTTCCTCCAGACGTGACACTTGGCATTCAGGCTAAAGAATTCAACCTTGGTTTCATCAGACCAGAGAATCCTTTAGGCGCCTTTTGGCAAACTCCAAGCGGGCTGTCATCTGCCTTTTACTGAGGAGTGGTTCCGTCTGGCCAATCTACCATAAAAGTCTACAGAGCTGGTTGTTCTTCTGGAAGATTCTCCTATCTCCACAGAGGAACTCTAGAGCTCTGTCAGAGTGATCATCGGGTTCTTGGTCACCTCCCTGACCAAGGCCCTCCTCCTCTGATCGCTCAGTTTGGTCGGGTGGCCAGCTCTGTGTTCTTGGGGACCTTCAATGCTGCAGAAATTCTTTGGTACCCTTCCCCAGATCTGTGCCTCGACACAATCCTGTCTCGAAGCTCTACGGCCAATTTCTTTGACCTCATGGCTTGGTTTTTGCTCTGACATGCACTGACAACTGTGGGACCTTATATAGACAGGTGTGTGCCTTCCAAATCATGTTCAATCAATTGAATTTACCACAGGTGGACTCCAATCAAGTTGTAGAAACATCTCAAGGATGATTAATGGAAACAGGATGCACTTGAGCTCAATTTCGAGTCCCATAGCAAATGGTCTGAATACTTAAGTAAATATGGTATTTCTGTTATTTATTTATTTTGCTCTGTCATTATGGGGTATTGTGTGTAGATTGATGGGGAAAATGTTTTATTTAATCCATTTTAGAATGAGGCTGTAACATAACAACATGTGGAAAACGTCAAGGGGTCTGAATACTTTCCAAATGCACTGTATATACAAAAGTATGTGGACACCACTTCAAATTAGTGGATTTGGCCATTTCAGCCACACCCGTTGCTGACAGGTGTATATAATCGAGCACACAGCCAGGCAATCTCCATAGACAAACATTGTCAGTAGAATAGCATTACTGAAGAGCTCAGTGAATTTCAACGTGGCACCGTCATAGGATGCCACCTTTCCAACAAGTCAGTTCGTCAAATTTCTGCCCTACTAGAGCTGCCCCGGTAAATTGTAAGTGCTGTTATTGTGAAAAGGAAACATCTACAGCAAAAACGGCATTCCATGGCCGAGCAGCCACACAAGAGTAAGTTTACCATGTGCATTGCCAAGCGTCGGCAGGAGTGGTGTAAAGCTCGCCGTCATTGAATTCTGGAGTAGTGGAAATGTGTTCTCTGCAGTGATGAATACTGCTTCACCATTTGGCAGTCCGACGGACAAATCTGGGTTTGGCGGATGCCAGGAGAACGCTACCTGCTCAAATGTATAGTGCCAACTGTAAAGTTTGGTGGAGGAGGAATAATGGTCTGGAGCTGTTTTTCATGGTTCGGGCTAGGCCTCTTAGTTCCAGTGAAGGGAAATCTTAATGCTACAGAATACAATGACATTCTAGACGATTCTGTGCCTCCAACTTTGTGGCAAAACTTTAGGGAAGCCCCTTTCCTGTTTCAGTATGACAATGCCCCCGAGCACAAAGCAAGGTCCATACAGAAATGGTTTGTCGAGATCGGTGTGGAAGAACTTGACTGGCCTGCACAGAGCCCTGACCTCAACCCCATTGAACACCTTTGGGATGAATTGGAATGCCGACTGTGTGCCAGGCCTAATCGTCCAACATCAGTGCCCGATCTCACTAATGCCCTTGGGGCTGAATGGAAGCAAGTCCCTGCAACAATGTTCCAACATCTAGTGGAAAGCTTTCCCAGAAGAGTGGAGGCTGTTATAGCAGCAAAAGGAGGGACCAAATCCATATTAATACCTATGATATTAGAATGAGATGCTCGACGAGCAGGTGTCCATATAATTTGGTCATGTAGTGTACCACCACTGACACAGACATACACATGCACACACTCAAAAACACACACATATAACCCATTCATTACACTCAGATGGCAGACGTTAGTATGCACCTACAGCTCAAGCAAGTGTGACAGGGGGCAGAAATACTTAGTAAATAAATAAATAGTCTAATCAAAGTTGATGATAGTCGAAAAGTGGATGAGGATTGGAACAGGCGAGGTGATGGACAGGCTGCTGGAAGAACACACAGACAGAGGAATATCAATATCTGCTGTATAATATTAAACCACTAGACCTGTGTGCCAAAGGACTAATAGAAAGCATTCTATTACTATGAAGATGGGGCTGACAATAATCAATGATTCCCACCTGACCTTCATGGATCAGCCAACAAGCCTGGTGGGAAGCTATTTCTGTGGCTGTTGAGTTCAGGATGAACACAGCTAACTGAGCAGGGCTGGTAGAGTCACACTGAGATTTGGCTGGGGCTGAGGAGGGGACAGCTTCACCTGGAACTATATCTCCGCAGTCAACTACACTGCGACTGCATGTTACTCTATCCAGTCTAACAACAGAGAACGTGAGGGGTAAAAAAGGCAACAGACTACAGGGCGTCGGAACGATCTGCGACTTATGTTTCAGAATCTCAGCCGAATCAGCCGTTGGTACTGGAGAGTTGAAATGGTGTGACATTGATCATGACCACAAGGACATAGACAGACAGCATACTCTTCTATTGGCACAATAAGTACAGCCAGTAACCGACAGACAGACAAACATGAAGCAGAATGAGGAGCAAGAAACAAGATTACCAAGAGAAAAGCAAGTCCATAAATGTCATGCCCCCCTGAGCCTATTAATTACATTGGTGAAAAGGTGCTGAGCCCCTGATGATAAATAGAAAAGGAGCAGGATGCTTTGGGAACAAGGAAAGCGTGTTTCTGGGGATAGGCCCAGGTCTGCATCAAGTGCATCAAGTGCTATTTGTAATTGTATTTATTAAGGATTAATGATCCCCATTAGCTGCTGCCAGCTGCTCTTCCTGGGGTCCAGCAACATTAAGGCAGTTAAATACAATATATTACATAACATTACATTTCATAACACCTTTCACAACACATTAAGTGTGTTCCCTCAGGACACTACTCTACTACCACATATCTACAATACAAAATCCATGTGTATGTGGAGTGTGTGTATGTGTGTGTCTGTGCCTGTGTGTCTCTCTTCACAGTCCCCGCTTTTCCATAAGGTGTATTTTTATCTATTTAAAAAAAAAAAAACGGATTCTACTGCTTGTATCAGTTACTTGATGTGGAATGTAGTCATGGCTCTATGTAGTACTGTGTGCCTCCCATAGCCTGTTCTGGACTTGGGGATTGTGAAGAGACCTGTGGTGGCATGTCTTGTGGAGTATGGATGGGTGTCCGAGGTGTGTGCTAATAGTTAAAACAGACAGCTCGGTGCAGTCAACATGTCAATACTTCTTACAAAAACAAGTAGTGATGAAGTCAATCTCTAATCTCTTGACATGAATGTTATTGATGTTAGCTCTCTGTGTACATTTAAGGGCCAGCCGTGCTGCCCTGTAATGAGCCAATTGTAATTTTCCTAAATCCCTCTTTGTGGCACCTGACCAGACAACTGGACACTAGTCCAGGTGTGACAACATTGGGGACTGTAGGACCTGGCTTGTTGATAGTGAGCTGCACTTTATTATGGACAGACTTCTCCCCATTTTAGCTACTGTTGCGTCAACATGTTTCGACCATGACAGTTTACAATCCAGGGTTACTCCAAGCAGTTTAGTCACCCCAGCTTGCTCAATTTCAACATTATTCATTACAATACTTAGTTGAGGTTTAGAGTTTAGTGAATAATTTGTCCCAAATACAATGCTTTTAGTTTTTTTAATATTTAGGACTTATTTTGGACATATTTCTTGCTACCCACTCTGAAACTGACAGCAGCGCTTTGTTAAGTGTTGCAGTAATTCCACTCACTGTAGTAGCTGACGTGTATAGTGTTGAGTCAACCGCATGCATAGACACACTGGCTTTACTCAGAGCAAGCGGCAGGTCATTAGCAAAGATTGAAAAAAGTAAGAGGCCTAGACAGCTGCCCCGGGGAATTCCTGATTTTACCTGGATTATGTTGGAGAGGCTTCCATTAAAGAACACCCTCTGTGTTCTTTAGACTGGTAACTCTTTATCCACAATATAGCAGGGGGTGCAAAGCCATAACACATACGTTTTTCCAGCAGAAGACTATGATTGATGATGTCAAAAGCCGCACTGAAGTTTAACAAAACAGCTACTACAATCTTTTTATCATCAATTTCTCTCAGCCAATCATCAGTAATTGTGTAAGTGCCGTGCATGTTGAATGTCTGGCTAAAAGTCTGTTGTTAATTTGTTTACTGTAAAATATCATCGGGTCAAACACAATTTTTTCCAAAAGTTTACTAAGGGTTGGTAACAGGCTGATTGGTCAGCTATTTGAGAAACACCATGGGGGTTTTACTATTCTTGGGTAGCGGAATTACTTTAGCTTCCCTCCAGGCCTGAGGGCACACACTTTCTTGTAGGCTTCAATTGAAGATATGGCAAATAGGGGCAATATCGTCCGCGATTATACTCAGTCATTTTCCATCCAAGTTGTCAGACCCAGGTGGCTTGTCATTGTTGATAGACAGCAAGACTTTTTTCACCTCTTCCACACACTTTACGAAATTCAAAATTACAATGCTTGTCTTTCATAATTTGGTCAGTTATACTTGGACGTGTAATGTTGGCGTTTGTTGCTGGCATGCCTAACTTTTCTAATCTTGTCAATTAAAAAATAATAGGCAAGATCTTTACTATGCATTAACAAAAGATACAACAAAAAAAGACTTCCTGAATCATAGCAAACATAACCTGTAACCTTGTGCTGGGTCGGGCTGCCTCTAACAAGGTCAAAGCATTGGTGTTCCCACTGTGACTGACTTCAGATTGCCAGATCCTTCAGTTAGCCATGTCAAAATGAAATGAACTGGGGAAAGTCTTTGCCGTTAATATGGTGCTAAACATAACTGACACACAAGACAGCGACAGGAGTCTTCTCAATAACCCACACTAAGAAATAAACAGCCCAAGAGATTTCCCACACAGAGCTACTTTCACACAGAGCTACTTTCACACAGAGCTACTTTCACACAGAGCCACTGTAAGTGTTCAGGTTAAATCGATAATGCTGATAGGAACAGACAGCCGATGTAGTGAATTCAGATATGTTTCTCCGAGAGACAATAACGGTTATAGAAATGTAAACTTTGCCTTCGCAAATACATGGATGCACAACATCATTAAAGTGACATGGGCACTCTGATCTGCTTTCACAAGACAAGGTTTACTGGATGTGATGGGTTGGGTTGCGGTGGGTGCTTTCAGGAACCTGATATCCTTTCAAACACAGTGGCATATACACACACTCTTCCACAATGGAAAGGGTGACTACTCCTCTCTCTCTCAGTGAGTACTCTCTGCACTAGTTTAAGTGCCTTAGTTATCAGTCAACATTGTCAAGAGTAGGCTACATCAAGGTTAAAGTGGAAATCGATACAGTTACATATCGCAACTTGTTTTTTCATGGCTCTTTCCTCTCTCTGCAGCAGACACATGGTGAACAATATGGAACATCAAATCGCAATAAAATCACAGTATCGAATTGCAATACATATAGAATTGTGATAATCGCAATAAATATCGTATCGGCACCTAAGTATCGGGATAATTAGTATTGTGAGGTCCCTGGCAATTCCCAGCCCTAGTTACCGTGCCATGGTATGATTAGCCTAGTAACCTATTCTATAGAATGAACAGTGCAGTGCAGACCAAGGCAATGCACATTCAAATTGAATTAAGAGTGTAAACTGTAGGCTATATATGAAGCAGTTTCCTTGGTAATCTTAGTCCAAACCACACCTCCAGAGGGGTCAGAGAGGGAGAAGCAGCTTTAGTAATTTCACAAGAGGAATGGGGAAAGGTCACGCTTTCAATGACCTCTACAACCCCATCTGCTTTATATTTATCCACCTGTCAATGCCAGTCCAGTTTCCAATCATTTCAATGTGAGGACTGTCTGTTTTTTCTTTTTTGTCATTTGATCTGAAAATGTTGGAGTCGACTGACAGGAGAGAGAAAACCGGTGGTAAACAATGGCAAACAAAACCAACATGGGTGATTTCCAACCACTAGGCTATTTGAACAATTGTCCCTGTATAAATTACTACTGGAAAAACAACAATCATTCAAAAGGCAGATGACTTATGAAACCCAGAGCCATCTACAGCTGTGATAAAAAGCCATTATGAGGACCCCGATTTCTAACAAATACCCAGAGAGATTACTGTAGTGTCCAACACTCCTATTCCTGTTTAATCCAGTCAGGAACAAATCTACCACAAATATGATGACTAGCCTTTCCCCTCTGAAACCAATCCTACGAAAAGAGGCAGGATTATATCACTCAGGGTCAAACTGGACTGTGCTTGTTTCTGGTTAGGCTATACATCCAAGGGTGTAGCCTATATCTAAACCAAACTGAGATGTATGTTAGTGATTGGTAATGGTAAGTAAAGGGGAAGCAGAGCCTTGCACCAGCAGGACTGTGGGAAGGGTGTGTGGAGAGAGTGGTTCCGCTAGCTGAGCCTTACACACATCCCACTGCAGGCACGGCAGGCAGCACAAGTCGAGCGCAGAGAGAGCAGCTGTGGGGAGCCAGGGGTTAGATCCTCTGTCACCTCCCATCTCCCTCTCAAGAACTGCACACACTGCACTGCCTGCCCTGAAAGGAAACCAACTAGGATAAATCAGGATACTACAGTGGGGCCTATGGTGTGGTACCAAAACATAGCGCTTCCACCATCTTCCAGTCTTCCACCATCTTCCAGTCAGCCATGCGTACATAAACATTACAGAAGTCTACATTTATCATCATTATCTTCCCAAAAGCAGGGTCGAACATCATGTCAAATTAGCACGTCCTATTTTCATAGAGGTTCTCTCGGGAAGCACGAAACAATAGGCTATGCTGTGACAACAATACTGAGACTGTTGCCTCTCCTCAAAAAAGTTTCATCTGAGGAGTGGGGAGAGAGGGAAACACCCACTGTCACAGTTCTGGAGCTTTGCTCAAGGGAAGGATTACTACACAGGCAGCCTCCCCTCCAACTGGCTAACTGACTCACAGGGGTCAAGAAAACAGATTTTTCTTTGGCAAAGGCTTTATCCTTGTGAGGCTCTGACAGAAGGCAGGGGATGATAAAGACGGTTCAAAGCTATTAAGCCTTTTTCCACTGGAAACCAGCTGTAGTCCCTTTAGGATTCAGCCAGCTAGGTTGTCTTTCCTCAACAACAAAAATTCTGCCAACTTCATCCACAAAAACAACATGTGACAGAAGAAAATACCCTGTTGCCATGGTTCTGATTGGGAAAGCAGTGCACTGCGACTGCAGTGCTAAGTTACAACTGCAGTCACATTTAGTTGTGCAGGTAGTGGCCTGACAAAATGGCCTGAGATTCAAACGTTAAAGGGGCAATCCTTAGCCGAAACAATAAAGCCTTTCTCCGCCACTGTTTCAGAAAAAAGCTGAGAGATGGGGCTGGAGAAATGCAACCACTCAAATTCATAGACAAAACTATTGATGCATCGACTGACCATCCATGATATCAAAATTATAGTTTTAACCATGTTGAGGCTATACAGCGTTTGTTTACATTTACTTTGCTTACAAACAGTATAACCTTAGTAAAAATGAAACAAGCTTATATTTTGACTTCTGATAGGACACGACAGCTTAACTAAGCTAATGAGGTATTTATATCATTCATTTCAAAGTAAAAAATATTGATGTAGAAACTATTAGACCGCCCATTTAACGTTAGCTAGCTAGCTACGTTAGCTGCACAAAATATACACTACATGACCAAAAGTATGTGCTTGTGTAATATCTTATTCCAAAAACCTGGGCATTAATATGGATTTGGTCCCCTATTTACTGCTATAATAGCCTCCACTGTTCTTGGAAGGCTTTCCAATAGATGTTGGAACATTTCTGCGGGGACTTGCTTCCATTCAGCCACAAGAGCATTAGTGACGTCGGGGGCACTGATGTTGGGCAATTAGGCCTGGCTCGCAGTCGGCGTTCCAATTCATCCCAATGGTGTTCGATGGGGTTGAGGTCAGGGCTCTGTGCAGCCCAGTCAAGTTCTTCCACACTGATCTCGACAAACCATTTCTGTAGGGACCTCACTTTGTGCACGCTGAAACAGGAAAGGAAATTCCCCAAACTTTTGCCACAAAGTTGGAAGCACAGAATCGTCTAGTATGTCATTGCATGCTGTAGCGTAAGATTTCCCTTCAATGGAACTAAGGGGACTAACCATGAAAAAGACCACTATTCCTCCAGCTCCAGACCACTATTCCTCCTACACCAAATTTTACAGTTGGCACTATATATTTGGGCAGGTAGCGTTCTCCTGGAATTCACCAAACCCAGATTCGTCCGTTGGACTGCCAGATGGTGAAGCGTGATTAATCACTCCAGAAAACGCGTTTCCACTGCTCCAGAGTCCAATGGCGGCAAGCTTTAGACCACTCTAGCCAACACTTGGCATTGCACATGGTGATCGTAGGCTTGTTTGCGGCTGATTGACCACGGAAACCCATTTCATGAAGCCCCCGACTAACAGTTCTTGATGCTGACGTTGTTTCCAGAGGCAGTTTGGAACTCGGTACTGAATGTCGCAGCCAAGGACAGACAATTTTTACTTAATACGCACTTCAGTACTCGGCAGTCCAGTTCGCGGCTGAGCTGTTGTTGCACCATGACTTTCCACTTCACAATAACAGCACTTACAGTTGACCGGTGCAGCTCTAGCAGGGCAGATATTTTTGTAACTGAGCTGTTGGAAAGGTGGCATCCTATGAAGGTGCCACGTTAAAAGTCACTGAGCTCTTCAGTAAGGCCATTCTACTGACAATGTTTGTCTGTGGAGATTGCATGGCTGTGTGCTTGATTTTATATACCTGTCAGCAACGGGTGTGGCTGAAATAGCCGAATCCACTAATTTGAAGGGGTGTCCACATACATTAGTTACTTACACTATATATACAAAAGTATCTTGCTAGATGTATCTAACTAGCTAGTTAGCAAATGTTACCTGTCAAACGTTGGCAAGCTAACGCTCCCTTCCTTGACTTACCTTAAATACCGTGGCTCGGCCACAGTACTTTGAAGCAATAATATCGACAAGAGCTTGCAAAGTTAGCTACTCCAGATATAAATAGAAATTGCTAATGGTACTAGCTAGCTAGAATGTTTAGCCTTTGTTAAAGTGAGTCTTTTTCTAACGGCTAGCTGGACAACTGGGGGAATCGTCCAGGGCAAGGGTTACCATAGTAACATTAAATATCTAAATTGCAGCCAAAATGGAACTTCTGCTGCTACAATCACAATGTAACATCGGACCACTGCATTGTGTAAAAGCACTGCACGAAATTCTAATAGCTCAAATGTATCCTGCCGAGGCTTGTACGTTTCTCGGAAGGTAACTAGGAGCAAATTGCTACAGTACGCAACCTACAGTAATGATCACGTTACACAGGCATTGGGTTATAGTACCAATGAGGGGCTGTGAGCACACCGCACGCGCCTCGCTGGTGGGGGATTGTTCCCACTGTGCTTGGTAATTCTGCATCCCACAAGAGAACAATGTGACATATGGAATGGCATGCGATGGTACACAGTATACACTGAACTATGCACTTCAACGGTATGCGGTTGCTGCATACCCTACATCAAAAGAAAAGGATGACTGACCACTGTAGGACAATTTATACAATTAACTCAAGCAATCATCGGATATTGTTTAATTGATTGCCTACTAGGGATGGATAATAACACATTTATATGCGATGTTGGATGTCAGCTGAGTACCTTATTGAAATATATGTTTGATATTAATACTATATTTTGGAATGGTATTATAATAGCCTACTATAACATTTTAAGTTGTGAGAGGATCGAATAGATTGTTAACTTCTACAGCACACGTTTTGCTATAATAATTGAATTGATACAAATGATAGCCTATTCATTATATCAAAAATCTATAAGGCATAGGGTATTATCGAAAATCAATAATATAAACCATTTTATCAGTCATTCATTGGTTAGAAATTATTATATATTTGGGTATAAATACGCTGAAAAATGGGGAGGTGTAATTGCCACAACATTATTTCCCAAAGCTGCTGAAAATAGCTTAGCCCACAGTTGAGAACAGCAAAATATCAACACAACCGTATCATCTAAAATAAATGCTTACCTTCACTTCTGATGGTGAATTTTCAAGTGTGAATGTCAAACCACTCTCCAATTTCTCCCCCTTTCCGGTCTCTTTATTTACGTTTAATTCTAAAGACAATGTCCTGGTATGGGAGCGAGTACAGGACCCTCCAAGACTTGCACTGTCAGCCAGCCCCAAAGATGGAGGCGGGGCAGCGGCAGTGGTAACCGACGTCACACGCCTCGTGCAAAATAGGGACTGTAGGCAACAGTGCGTTAGAGTGGGTTCACTCAATACATTTCAAATGGTCTTTGGCGGCTTTATAAATACATATTTTACCACTGCCTCTCCCCTCTTCTCTTTGTTAATTCCCACACGGGAGTACAGTACAGTCATTGCTTTGTTTCTTGCTCTACAAATGCCCACACCTGACTTCACATTCAGTATTTTCACTTAAAACCTTTACTTCAGAAATATGTAATTGATTCATCAAAATAAAAACATGTGTAGGCAAATAAGAGAGTGATACACAAACAATCAATAGCCTACAGTAACTTACACACAAAGGAGGCATTTAAAGAAAAGTATATGCCTTAAGGTTTGACCCATTTCTATGGTTTGATCACACAATAGTCTTCTTTCATTCTGAAGGACTTTTTAGCAATTGAGTAAAAATGATATTTTTAAAAGATTCATAGCATAACCACGTGAGTCCCTTTAAAGGGAGTCAACAGATGATTTGTGTGCGGATAAGGCGTATGTACTGTACGCACTTTAAGACAGATTTATGGGGAACTTCTGCCACCTACAGGCGAAACCTGGAAAGTGTATGTATCAATACCACACAATTTCAAAACATACGAACCCGTAACACACATCTCATAGCATGTTCAATATTGATGTGAGTGTAGACCCTTGAAATTGTTCATGCCACTATATATATTAGAGCAGGTCAGCACCATGCACTCTATTTCAGTCCTTATAGTTACATTGACCAACACAATACATTGACTTTAAGCTACATTCTCCCCAGTGTAAAACACATATTGTCTTTTTCAATACGCAAATACAACCTGTTATAAATAGACTGCTTTTTATTCATCATCATTATCGTGAGGTGGGGGGGAGGGGTTTATTCCTCATTTTATAAACTAGACTTCACTTTAACTGGTATCTTATCTGGTGTCTTCCTATAGCCCCATAGTAATTATAGCCTACCTACCCCCACCTCTCCATCCCCCCTGCCACCCTCCACCCCAAAAACGAAATTAGTTTTCTCAGGAGAAGACAGAATAAATGGGAAAACAGCCCATAAATGATAATGAACCATCCCTCTTTAATTCTCTTCCCATCGCCCCCCTCCCCTTCCCCTCCCCTGGCGGTGCGGGCAGAGACAGAGCCACCGCCCAGCGTCTGCAGCCTGCAGGAAGGATGCTTGGTAATTTCCTCCATTATTGAATTGGTCTGGACACGCATGTCTTGATGGTCTCGTCCCCCCCCGCCCCCCCCTCACTGCCACATCCTTCTCTCCCTCTTTTCTCTCTCTTTCGCTCTTTTCTCTCTCTTTCGCTCTAACCCTGCACCACCCCGTGCTCTGTAAAGACCCTATAAAAAACACACACAAAAGCCCATGACCTCTTTCACAGAGTGGTCATTCAATGACTGCCCTCTTACACCCTGGTGCCCGCCCCTCAACCTCACCCACCAATCCAAGCCATCACTGCCTGTGCGTCCTTTTTTGATAGCTGAGTCATTGTTCCTCATTTCCTGCCTCTGGTGAGTACTGCTGCTCTGCTGAAAATCTAAAAGCCAGAATTAGACATGAAACTGAATCTCAAGCACTTAGATGCCCAACACCCTGCATTTCAATCCATCAGGGGATGGTTAGTTTTGTTGAGTCAGGAGATGGGGACCCTGCAGAGCACCTTGCTCAAGCGTACGCATGCCCATTCTTATGTGAAAAACTTGACCGTTTTAAATCACGTCTTTAGACATGTCTCAATTTAATGATACATATAGTCTTACATCAATTATAACATGAAAATCATAGTAAAATTGTGAACTGTTAGTAATTAGGGTGATTATTAACAATGTTGTTGGACCAAAGATGTGAGTACACTTACTTGCAAGGGAGACCTGACCAAGAAGGCAGCAGCAAACAATACAACATTTTTAAACATATCAGCACCACATTATGATCCGGCCTACAGGAAACATTTACACTACATTTACTTCTGTTCGTGTGCATGGCGAACGGCAGTGTCTAGCCGACAGGACATATTGGCATTCCTCTGCAAATTGGTACTCCAATACTTTTCTCACCTCAGTTAATTAGACTGCCGAGTCTTTGTTAATTGGAATGAGCTGAACCCCATTCCCTCCTTGATTATCATACCAGGCATGCAAGCACACACTCGCCCATCCACACACATCCACACACACACACTTTCATTCGCCCACACAGATGCAGGCACACACAATCTCGCGAGCACGCTTACACACTCTCACAAGCACACACTTTCCTGTGTGCGCCTGATTGGCAGTCCTGAATAATTCCATGCTCTTTTACAGATAGCTAACCTGGCATGGGGGATGGAAGGTGGGCTGTCGAGGGAGAGGGATAGTGTGTGTGTGGTACACAAAGAGCCTGATAGAAATGACAGTGAAGACAGCCACTTCCATCTAATCTTCACCTATTCTGGACAACAGAATGTACAGCAGGGATCATCAACTAGATTCAGTCGCGGGCTGATTTTTTCTTGAGTGGATGGTCAGGGGGCTGGAACATAATTATAAAGAATTTGTAGACTGCAAATTGACCAGAAGAAGCCCAAACAGAAATAATATTTGACGAAAACATAATTATTTCAAACCTTGCTTACATTTGTATACGATCACAAACATCTCTCTATTATGCATGGGAATACTTTAGAACAGATTTCCACAATTAAAATCACTTGGAGCTGATTTGCTGTCTTTTATGTCCAACAATCGTTTTATTTTATTATATTATATACAGTACCAGTCAAACATTTGGACAAACCTACTCATTCAAGGCCTTTTCTTATTTTTTACTATTTTCTACATTGTAGAATGATAGTGAAGACATCAAAACTATGAAAGAACACATATTGAATCATGTAGTAACCAAAAAAGTGTTATATATAAATATATATTATATTTGAGATTCTTCAAAGTAGCCATCCTTCACCTTGATGAAAGCTTTGCACACTCTTGGCATTCATGAGAGCCAGTTTCAACCCTTGAGTAGGTGTGTCCAAACTTTTAATTGGTACTGTATGTATGTATGTATGTATGTATGTATGTATGTATGTATGTATGTATGTATGTATGTATGTATGTATATATATATATATATATATTACACATATATTACACACACACTACTGGTCAAACGTTTTAGAACACCTACTCATTCAAGGGTTTTTCTTTATTGTGGAATCATGTAGTAACCAAAAAAGTGTTAAACAAATCAAAATATATTTTATATTTGAGCAAGAATGCCAAGAGTGTGCAAAGCTGTCATCAAGGCAAAGGGTGGCTATTTGAAGATTCTCAAATATAAAATATATTTTGATTTGTTTAACACTTTTTTGGTTATTACATGATTTCACATGTGTTATTTCATAGTTATGATGTATTCACTATTATTCTATAATATAGAAAATAGTACAAATAAAGAAAAACCCTTGAATGACTAGGTGTTCTAAAACATTTGACCGGTAGTGTGTGTGTGTGTGTGTGTGTGTGTGTGTGTGTGTGTGTGTGTGTGTGTGTGTGTGTGTGTGTGTGTGTGTGTATATATATATATATATATATATAATCTTTCTCAGAAAACTTGGGGGGCCAATTACAATCTCCTGGGGGCCGCCAGTTAGGGAACCCTGATGTACAAGCTACACCTTGGCCTTACCTGTTCATTGGTACTCATGCACTGGAGTTTCATCTGCTTCAGATAGGTGGTGGTCAGCGGCATGTTGTAGTCGATGAGATCCGGCACCAGTGATGTCGGTCTGTCATTTTCTGTGAAGATTATACACACAAAGTATTATGACTCTCATTCTCCCATAACCTCCTTCTTGAACCCAAACACATACAGGGTCATGTTCATTAGGCACCAAAATGTAAGAAAACAAACTGAAAGAGCGAGGCACTACCTGAACTTTAGAAATGCATTTTTTTTCTTCTGTTGAGTGCCCTGATGAATCTGTACATGCACTAGTCAATGGACTCCGCCTGGGTGGCAGTGCTCTAAGTGGACACTAGAGGGCCATTTAATGTGGGAGTAGAGAAAATGGTGCTGTCTAGTTTGCTTAATTTAAGGAATTTGAAATTATTTATACTTGCACTTTTTAAAGCATATTTTAGCAATTACATTTACTTTTGATAGTTATGTATATTTAAAACCAAATACTTTTAGGCTTCTACTCAAGTAGAATTTTATTTGGTGACTTTAACCTTTTTTTGTCATTTTCTATTAAGGTATCTTTACTTAAGTATGACAATTGGGTACTTTTTCCACCACTGGCAGGAAGCCGCATTTGCTTCCATCATTAAGAGTGGTGATGGAAGGAATGGGTGGTCTCATCATTGAACAATAATTTGCCTGCCTGTTTTGATATCCGTTCATCATGATCCAGTACACCATTTTGCACAACGGGCTGCTTAATTCTAATATATAAATATACTTTCTTTCTTCAAACATGCATACAACAAAAACATTTTAATTACCCACAATCCTCTAAAAACAGAGGCAAGAGGCAAAATTGTTGCAATAAGTTAAAATTATTAAGTAGAGAGAAATATTATTACAATTTAGTATATTAAATCACATACATCATTTAAATGAACAAATCATTGAAACAACTTACATTTATTTTTATTAAGTATGTTTTTTTGTTTTTTTTGTAAATTTCAATTCACCCCAGAATAATTTTACAGTGTGCATGTGTACATGTGCGAGAGAGATAGAAGAGGGTGGATCGCTCATAAAGAAAGCAGCAAAGCCACCAAATTGCTATTCCTGGCAGCTGCCACAAGCACACAGAAACAAACAAGCAGCTTTTTGACCAGAATCAGCTCTTACTCTATGTATAGATTACCTTAATTAAATCTTGTAATAAATAATGTGGAAATTGAGCAAGTTGAGGAGACTAAACTGCTTTGTGTAACCCTGGATTGTAAACTGTCATGGTCCAACATATTGATGCAACAGTAGCTAACATGGGGAGAAGTCTGTCCATAATAAAGCGCTGCTCTGCTCTTTTGACATTGCTATCCACAAAACAAGTCCTACAGGGCCCTAGTTTTGTCACACCTGGACTACTGCTCAGTCATATGGTCAAGTGCCACAAAGAGGGACATATGCAAATGAGTTGGCCCAGAACAGAGCAGCATGGCTGGCAGCACGGCAAGCTAACATCAATGACATGCATGTCAATCTCTCCTGGCTCAAAGTAGAGGAGATTGACTGCATCACTTCTTGTCTTTGTTAGTGGTATTGACATGTTCAAACAACTAGTACACAGACACCCATGTATACCCCATAAGACATGCCACAAGGGGTCTCTTCACAGTCCCCAAGTCCAGAACAGACTCCGGGAAATTCACAGTACTACACAGAGCCATGACTACATGGAACTCTATTCCACATCAAATAACTCATGTAAGCAGTAAAATCAGATTTAAAAAACAGATCAAACTACACCTTATGGAACAACGTGGACTGTGAAGAGACACACACAGGCACACACGCACACACACACACACTAGCACACGCACGCCAGCACACGCATGCTACATTGTAATGTTGTATGATGATATTATACCTTTTGTATTGTTGATATGTAGTGGTGTAACAGCATAATATGATGTACTGTTTCATCTTTTGTTTTATATGTAATGTAATTTGGACCCCAGGAAGAGTAGCTGCTGCCTTGGCAACAGCTAATGGGGATCCATAATAAATACAAATCCACTACTATCCTGCCCTGTGTTAAACCATAATGAAAAAGAGACCAGATTTTTTTAATGAATAGTAATGGGCCTGCAGTATGATTTCTCTGCCATTGACCATGATGGACATTTACAGTATATGTAATGGGTGCATTAAACCACTAAGTGGACATCCTACATTAAGATGCTTGTGCATTTGAACTTACTTATACCAGCAGTTCATTTTTAAAGACTTCTCTACCATAATATATAATATAGCATATAACAAAATAACTGCAAATTCTCTATAACTGAACTGGTATACATCCTCTCTTGAATTGCATTGACGTTATACTTCAAGTGCAAGCAATAGTCTGTCTTCCTCATCAAATTAAATTAAATTTGAAATAACATTTTATTGGTCACACACATATTTAGCAGATGTTATTGCAGGTGTAGTGAAATGCTTGTGTTCCTAGCTCCAACAGTGCAGTAGTATGTAACAATTCACAAAAATCTAAAAGTAAAAAAATGGATTTAAGAAATATATAAATATTACAGCGAGTAATGTCGGAGTGGCATTGAATAAAACACAGTAGAATAGAATACAGTATATACATATGAGATGAGTAAAGCAGTATATAAACATTATTTAAACATTATTAAAGTGACTAGTGTTCCATTATTAAAGTTTCCAGTGATTCCAAGTCTATGTATATAGGACAGCAGCCTCTAAGGTGCAGGGTTACGTAACCGGGTGGAACCCGGCTAGTGATGGCTGTTTAACAGTCTGATGGCCTTGCGATAGAAGCTGTTTTTCAGTCTCTCGGTCCCAGCTTTGATGCACCTGTACTGACCTCGCCTTCTAGATGATAGCGGGGTGAACATGCCGTGGCTCGGGTGGTTGATGTCCTTGATTATGTTTTTGGCCTTCCTGTGACATGGGGTGCTGTAGGTGTCCTGGAGGGCACATAGTTTGACCCCGGTGATACGTTGGGCAGACCACACCACCCTCTGGAGAGCCCTGCGATTGCGGGCGGTGCAGTTGCCATACCAGGTGGTGAAACAGCCCGACAGAATGCTGTCAATTGTGCATCTGTAAGAGTTTGTGAGGGTTTTAGGGGCCAAGCCAAATTTCTTCAGCCTCCTGTCTTTGTGGGTGGACTATTTCAGATCTTCAGTGATGTGTACGCCGAGGAACTTGAAGCTTTCCACTGTGGTCCCGTCTATGTGGATAGGGGTGTGCTCCCTCTGTTGTTTCCTGAAGTCCACGAGCAGCTCCTTTGTTTTGTTGATGTTAAGTGAGAGGTTATTTTCCTGGCATCACTCTTCCAGGGCCCTCACCTCCTCCCTGTAGGCTGTCTCGTCATTGTTGGTAATCAGGCCTACTACTGTTGTGTCATCTGCAAACTTGATGATTAAGTCGGAGGCATGCGTGGCCATGCAGTCATGGGTGAACATGGAGTACAGGAGGGGTCTGAGTTC
This sequence comes from Salvelinus namaycush, assembly GCF_016432855.1. Classification (NCBI taxonomy): domain Eukaryota; kingdom Metazoa; phylum Chordata; class Actinopteri; order Salmoniformes; family Salmonidae; genus Salvelinus; species Salvelinus namaycush. The sequence continues at coordinate 27,492,061 of NC_052322.1, forward strand.
GCACCCTTGTGGGGCCCCTGTGTGGCCCCTGTGTTGAGGATCAGCAAAGTGGAGGTGTTGTTTTCTACCTTCACCACCTGGGGGCGGCCCGTCAGGAAGTTCAGGACCCAGTTGCACAGGGCGGGGTTCAGACCCATGGACCTGACCTTGGAGGGTACTATCACATGGCGTACAGGGTCCTCCTCTCCAAGGATCATATCAAACAACCTATCACCTACTGGGACAGTACACTCATGTGTACACACACTCTATCCATCAGTAATCGATTGCGCTCCTGTCTATTTACTGCAGAGGTATAGATTATCTGCCTTGTATTTCCCCCCTTCAGGACTCCAGAACATTGTCCCTTAGTAGGTCAGCAGATAAATGAAATGACAGAGACTAGACTTGACAGCTGAGAAATGGAGTTTAAAATGAGAAGGGAGGAAAAATCAGCACAGGACCAGCGACCAAGGCTCGTATTAATAAAGCGTCTCAGTTTTAGTGCTGATCTAGGATCAGGTCCCTCCTGTCCATGCATTCTTATTCATCATGATCTAAAAGGCAAAAAACTGATCATAGATCAACACTCCTTCTCTGAGGGCTTTATGAATATGGGCCCTATCCTACACCTCCTCGACACCTGTTCCTAGTGCATAACCAATACGTTATGATGAAGGTTGAAGAGACGAAAGATGAAAGATGTGACTCAAAAGACTGCCTGATGTCAATTTAAAAGAGCCCCAGCATACAGTAATGAATTGCATTCAATAATTCAACACTGAACTTTTGCGGGAGTGGCTTAGGCGGAGAGGAGGGGGGTGGTGGGTTGGAGGGGTTACGGGGATGGGGGGGGGTGGACCCCCATAGGGAAGGAAGCCAATTAGCTGCTCTCTTTATGAGCGACGCCCAGTGTCAGCTGCTCAGCGTTGACACAACACTCTGACAGACAGATCGGGCCTGGGAGCACTTCTCTTGCTGCGTTGTGTGTTTATGGGATGGAGGAGAGGGTTTGGTGAGCATTACTATTCATTTGGCATGGTTTACTTTACATACTACCCATGTTCTGTTCTTGTGGGAATATGGAAGTGCCTTCCATATGTGAAGGTACATGACAGCCCCTCTGTCAATATGGGACCCTGAATAGAGGAAATAAAAGATCTATAAATGTATAAATTGCAGGACAGCCATTGAAGATTTCACTCCATTTCAGACTCTCTCTGATTTATTTCTCTCCTCACCATTTCCACCCCATTTTTGTCTGTCTCCGTGTGTCTTTCACCCTTGGCCTTGGGAACAATGCATGCGGTTGTGGGATATCAGGAATCTTCCTCTGGAATGCCAGTCTGAGTCACGGTTCCCTTACCGCCACAGCTGTCCTCCAGTGGCACAGTCACTTGCCAAAGCTAACACAGCCAACCAGCAGGCACAGGGGAAGACACAAGCCAACCCAGGCTAGCAGAGCTGAGCATAGTTGAATGCCATACCACACACTGTGCACTCTCTCAGTCTGGGAAACCAGCACTACAATACAAACGCTATACAAAGAAATAAGCCGTTTTTCTCTCTGGCTGCTGTGCCTCTCTCTCAATTTTTTATTTATTTATTTGTTAAAGGCCCCAAATTGGGCTAATTGCAGTGTGTTAGGAAGGAGGCAGGACACTCCAATGACTATAAGTTTAATAGGACTGGGGAGGACTGGGAAAACTGGGGGGGTGTGCCTTTAGGGTGGCAGCAAGACGAGGATAAGAGGGGGAGGGGGAGTGGAGGAGGGGGCAAAGCAAGCAGCGCTCAAAAGCGTTCTTTTTACAACTCATATGAAAATCCCTGTCCATCTACATCCATGCTCTGAGAGTCTGAAATTTGTATGGGCTGTCTTACAGACAGTACAGACGTGAGTAGTAATGTAGGCCTACTGCGGAAGCTTTCCAAATAGCTCTGAACAGTCAATGGTCCAGAGAGAAACAGAGAGGTTGTTTACCTTTGAACTCTGCTCCGCCAGGGCTGATGTGCATCCTCTTCTGACACTCACCACAGCTCATCAGGTAACGGGTCACTGCCTCCCTGGGCAGGAAGGCATACGTCTCCGCTATCTGCCCATCAGCGAGAGAGCGAGCAAGTGAGCGAGGGGGGTGGGGGAGCGAGAGAGAGGGGAGAGAGAGAGACAGAGAGAGAGAGTGAGAGACAAGGGGAAAAGAGAGAAAAAAATGATATCACTACCAGAGCCATGGCTGATAAAGATGCTACTATGCATGCTTCTAGTATTGAACACTGAAGAGGTGATACTACTGTCTCTACAGGCTCAATTTGAACTCTCTGTTAAAACTCCATCAAACAATATGTCACCACTTCACCCAGAGTAGAGGCAGTGAGTGTCAGTAGGGTTTTAAGGGTGTGTGTGTGTGTGTGTGTGTGTGTGTGTGTGTGTGTGTGTGTGTGTGTGTGTGTGTGTGTGTGTGTGTGTGTGTGTGTGTGTGTGTGTGTGTGTGTGTGTGTGTGTGTGTGTATACTTCCGTGAGTGTAACAAGGAGAGCAGGGTGTGGTCTAGTCTAGCACTGCACAGTTTTGGGAATATTCAGAGGTGGAAACTTTCAGTGGGAATTATGGGAATATATGGGAATTAACAGAAATAAATGCAAATTAATATTAATACCATTTAAATGTAGATGTTTTCTGCACTGGATATATTTAGCATATCATATGGAGACAGAAACATACACATTTTACCTTACATTAAGTGGACATAATTGCAAATGATTTAATCCTTCCAATAGAAATAAAAAAAACTATTTAGTTACGAATTGAACTTTAATTAAATGAGTTGACTCTTCACATGGGTGGATTTCACTTAACAACAAAAGAAAGGGAATATTGAATGATCCCCAATGATCCATCTCATCTCCCAAAAACGTTTTCAACATTCATCTGTAAAATGATAGTCTAGAAACTAAAGCTTTGGTTGTCTTCCTCTCAGGCTTCCATGTCTTCTCCATGGACCTCCTCAATGTCCACCTCTTGATCATCAGACTCTGAGGCCTCATCTTCACTGTCACTTTCCAACCGTGTTGAGGATGGCTCGTTCTCAGGCTCTAAAAGCCTCACATTTGCCTGGATGGCCACCAATTATTCAACCCTTGTATTGGTCAGCCTGTTGTGTGCTTTGGTGTGTGTGTTCCCAAACAAGGACTAGTTGCGCTCCGAGGTGGCGGGATTTGGAGGATGATGGAGGCAACAGGGGAAAGAGCCTCAGATCCACAAAGTCCATTCCACCAGGTAGCTGATGAGATATGTTGGCACGACTGCAATATTGCATCTCCATCCCAAAGCCCTTGCTTGGAAGTGTACTTCGCCAGACTGCCAAGAACCTTGCCCTCATCCAGGCCAAGGTGACGAGACTTGGTAGTGATGACACCATAGGCGTTGTTGATCTCTGCACCAGACAGGATGCTCTTGCCAGCATACTTGGGGTCCAACATGTACGCTGCGGCGTGTATGGGCTTCAGGCAGAAGGCTTCACACTTTTTGATGTATTTCAGAACTGCAATTTTCTCTGCTTGGAGCAACAGTGAAGTGGGCAGGGCAGTACGGATTTCTTCTCTTACATCTGCAAGCAGAGTCTGAACATCAGACAGGATGGCATTGTCTACCTCAATCCGTGCAATTGCTACTGCTATAGGTTTCAGGAGTTTCAGGCTGCTTACCACTGTCTCCCAAAATACATCATCCAGGAGGATCCTCTTGATGGGGCTGTCCATATCGGCACATTTCTTGGAGAGACTCATTCCCCTCCAGGAGACTGTCAAATCTGATGACAACGGGTGTTGCTGGGCAGCTTCAATGTGGTGCTCTTATTTTCTCACTTTGCTTGGTGAGGTAGATTGCTGCTATAACTTGATGACCCTTCACATACCTAACCATTTCCTTGGCTTTTAGCAGCACATTCACCACACTATAAAACGGCTAACTAACTAGCAGAAATTGTTAACAAGTTAGACATTATTTAAACACACTTTGCTGCAGGCTACTATTTACTAGTTTTCAAAAAATAATGTATGTCATATAAAATATATTCACCTCAACCAGTATTGTAATCAAAATTTACCAGAAAGCATGTTGTCCTTGGCTCAGACAGTGTAATAGCGTGGGCTCAATAGCATCTCATTAGTGTGCAAGATCTTGAGAATCAGCTGAATGTGATTCTGATTCTGATTCTGATGTGAAGGAAGATGCATGCAGAGGGTTGCAATTCCATTGAATTGGGGATAGTTGAACCAAAATATGCCACAAGATCTAGAATTTCCTTATGTGTATCCCACAAAAAAAGTTCACTGTTATAAGCTAACTTTTTTGATGAATTTAAGCAAAATTCCCCAAATTAACTTCTCTGGGATATGTGGGACGCTAACGTCCCACTTGGCCAAAAGCCAGTAAAAATGCAGAGCGCCAAATTCAAATATATTACTATAAAAATCAAACTTTCATGAAATCACACATGAAAGGCACCAAATTAAAGCTACACTTGTTGTGAATCCAGCCAACACGTATGATTTCAAAAAGGATTTACGGCGAAAGCACACCAAACGATTATGTTAAGTCAGTACATAGCCACAGAAAAATACAGCCATTTTTCCAGCCAAAGAGAGGAGTAACAAAAAGCAGAAAGAGATCAAAATTAATCGCTAACCTTTGATGATCTTCATCAGATGACACTCATAGGACTTCATGTTACACAATACATGTATGTTTCGTTCGGTAAAGTTCATATTTATATCCAAAAATCTGAGTTTAGGCGGGACGCTACTGTCTCACTTGGCAAAAAGCCAGAGAAAATGCAGAGCGCCAAATTCAAATGAATTACTATGAAAATTATTATAAAAATCTAACTTTCATTAAATCACACATGAAAGATACCAAATTAAAGCTACACTGGTTGTGAATCCAGCCAACATGTCAGAATTCAAATAGGCTTTTCGGCGAAAGCAAACTATGCTATTATCTGAGGATAGCACAATAGTAAACAAAGACAGAGAAGCATATTTCAACCATGCAGGTGCGACACAAAACGCAGAAATAAAAATATAATTCATGCCTTACCTTTGACGAGATTCTGTTGTTGGCACTCCAATATGTCCCATAAACATCACAAATGGTCCTTTTGTTTGATTAATTCCGTCGATATATATCCAAAATGTCAATTTATTTGGCGCGTTTGATCCAGAAAAACACCGGTTCCAACTTGCTCAAACGAGACTACAAAATATCTCAAAGTTTACCTGTAAACTTTGCCAAAAAATGTTAAACTACTATTGTAATATAACTTTAGGTATTTTTTAACGTTAATAATCGATAAAATTGAAGACGGGATGATCTGTGTTCAATATAGGATTAAAACCAACTATAGCTAGCTTACTGGTCACGCGCTTCTATCTAACAGGACACTTCATGTGACTCTCGTTCAAGATGGCCGTACTTCTTCATTACACAAAGGAATAACCTCAACCAATTTCTCAAGACTGTTGACATCCAGTGGAAGCGGTAGGAACTGCAAGCAGGTCCCTTAGAAATCTGGTTTCCCAATGAAAACGCATTGAAAAGAGAGTGACCTCAAAAAAAAAGAAATCTGAATGGTTTGTCCTCTGGGTTTCGCCTGCTAAATAAGTTATGTTATACTCACAGACATGATTCAAACAGTTTTAGAAACTTCAGAGTGTTTTCTATCCAAATCAACTAACAATATGCATATCTTATCTTCTGGGGATGAGTAGCTGGCAGTTGAATTTGGGTATGCTTTTCATCCAAACGTGAAAATGCTGCCCCCTATCCTAGAGAAGTTTTAACATCCCATGGAAAATTCCGGAAAAATTCCAGAAATTTACCAGAAAGTTTCCGACCCTTTGCAACCCTAGTCTTTATGAATAAAATGGAGACAAATGTCAGTCACAGCCTTTGGTGACAGTTTGCACAGTCTCTTTATCATTTTTGCAAGGTGGCATGGTGACACGAGATTATCTCTAGGAGAACTTTCAATGTATTCTCCTATGTCTCCTGCCCTTGCTGTCACCTTCCGATCTTTCCTTTTTTCACGCTGTCCCTGCAGTCATCCTTTCCTCCTCCTCTCCCCTTCTCTCTCAAACTGGCCTCCCTCTATCACTCCGCCCTCTGTGGCAGGCTGGGGTTGGGAGCAGAAGAAAATACACACGCTCGCCTCTCCCTCAAACCCCCTTCCCTCTAACAAACATCCTCGCCAGAGAGGTGAAGGTTGTAAAATGAGGGAGGGGAGGAGGGGAGTGAGAGGGGATCTAGAGGGAAGGGGGTTTGAGTTTTAGAGAGGTCCGAAAAGGGACCTCACTGAAAGTTGAAGCTCATTTACTGCATTTCGATACAATAAAACAATTTGAAACGGTATTTGGAGAACAGCAAAAACAAGCAGAAATGACCCGAGTCATTATCACCTTGGCTGCTGTAGGTTCATTCACCTCAGTTGATCTACAAACACATAACCTATTAGCTATACAATTGTAACGTTATACCCCTGAAAGGGGGTAAATATGAGTCATGATTCCCACTGACATAGCATCAGTGATAAAAACAAACATTTTAGAACTGTATTGTTTGCATTTTAATGTAAGCCTACAGGGTATGTGGAGATATTCATATTGAAAAAATATCTTCTTTTTTTTAAAGTTCCTAACTTGTTTGATAAGATTAGTACAGATTTTCTCAGGGGACCCCACATGGGTCTCCGGCCCCAAGTTTGGGAACCAATATACTAACCTCTCTCTCTGCTTGCTTCCTCTCGCTCTGTCTCTGCTTCCTCCTGCATGCATTGCAGCCTGCCTCAGCCTCACCACTGAGCGCCACATCACTGTCTGTCTCAGTAACCTACTCTCTGTAAAGCAAAGTTATTACGAGAATTTAATAACATATTTTTTGCTCCTGCTGAGGTAGGCTCCATTTAACATTAGCTTCTTTCTTCATCCTTCTAGCTGGCTAAGTATTACTAGCCAGAGCACTTCAAAGTTACTGCAATAGAAGTCTCTGTCAGCAGTTAGCCACCTGACTGACTGACATATCTATAAGTGACTATTTACCAGTTGTGCACTCCACAGGAGGTTGGTGGCACCTTAATTGGGGAGGACGGGCTCGTGGTAATGGCTGGAGCAGAATTAGTGGAATGATGTCATTCTATTTGCTCCGTTCTGGCCATTATTATGAGCCGTCCTCCCCTCAGCAGCCTCCTGTGGTGCACTCATTCTCAGAGAGTCGCTATTTGTTTGTTTGGGGGATGTCTGTAGACACGGCAGGAGTCGCAGGAAGGTTTAAAAATTGCCATTTGTCCGGCATCTTGCAAACACAGTCGTCAGCATCTCTCACTCTCTAGTTGCCTAGGCTACTTGATCCGAGTGCGAGCTGATGTACTTCGTTTCACATCTCAGGCCCTTGGCCTGTGCCGCGAGAGGGCGGAGTTAGCCATTTGATAGAGTGGTGATGCAGGTGAACATAGAGTGGGGGATGCAGGTGAAGATAGAGTGGGGGATGTAGGTGAAGATAGAGTGGGGGATGCAGGTGAAGATAGAGTGGGGGATGCAGGTGAAGATAGAGTGGGGGATGCAGGTGAAGATAGAGTGGGGGATGCAGGTGAAGATAGAGTGGGGATGCAGGTGAAGATAGAGTGGGGGATGCAGGTGAAGATAGAGTGGGGATGCGGGTGAAGAGAGAGTGGTGATGCAGATGAAGATATAGTGGGGGATGCAGGTGAAGATAGAGTGGGGGGATGCAGGTGAAGATAGAGTGGGGGGATGCAGGTGAAGATAGAGTGGGGGGATGCAGGTGAAGATAGAGTGGGGGATGCAGGTGAAGATAGAGTGGAGGATGCAGGTGAAAATAGAGTGGGGATGCAGGTGAAGATAGAGTGGGGATGCAGGTGAAGATAGAGTGGGGGATGCAGGTGAAGAAAGAGTGGTGATGCAGGTGAAGCTAGAGTGGGGGATGCAGGTGGAGATAGAGTGGTGATGCAGGTGAAGATAGAGTGGTGATGCAGGTGAAGATAGAGTGGTGATGCAGGTGAAGATAGAGTGGGGGATGCAGGTGAAGATAGAGTGGGGATGCAGGTGAAGATAGAGTGGTGATGCAGGTGAAGATAGAGTGGGGGATGCAGGTGAAGAAAGAGTGGTGATGCAGGTGAAGCTAGAGTGGGGGATGCAGGTGGAGATAGAGTGGTGATGCAGGTGAAGATAGAGTGGGGATGCAGGTGAAGATAGAGTGGTGATGCAGGTGAAGATAGAGTGGGGGGATGCAGGTGAAGATAGAGTGGGGGATGCAGGTGAAGATAGAGTGGGGGATGCAGGTGAAGATAGAGTGGGGGATGCAGGTGAAGCTAGAGTGGGGGATGCAGGTGAAGATAGAGTGGGGGATGCAGGTGAAGATAGAGTGGTGATGCAGGTGAAGATAGAGTGGGGATGCAGGTGAAGATAGAGTGGGGGATGCAGGTGAAGATAGAGTGGGGGATGCAGGTGAAGATAGAGTGGGGATGCAGGTGAAGATAGTGGTGATGCAGGTGAAGATAGAGTGGGGGATGCAGGTGAAAATAGAGTGGTGATGCAGGTGAAAATAGAGTGGGGGATGCAGGTGAAGAAAGAGTGGTGATGCAGGTAAAGATAGCGTGGGGGATGCAGGTGGAGATAGAGTGGTGATGCAGGTGAAAATAGAGTGGTGATGCAGGTGAAAATAGAGTGGGGGATGCAGGTGAAGATAGAGTGGTGATGCAGGTGAAGATAGAGTGGTGATGCAGGTGAAGATAGAGTGGGGGATGCAGGTGGAGATAGAGTGGGGATGCGGGTGAAAATAGAGTGGGGGATGCAGGTGAAGATAGGGTGGTGATGCAGGTGAAGATAGAGTGGGGGATGCAGGTGAAGATAGAGTGGTGATGCAGGTAAAAATAGAGTGGGGGATGCAGGTGAAGATAGAGTGGTGATGCAGGTGAAGATAGAGTGGTGATGCAGGTGAAGATAGAGTGGGGGATGCAGGTGAAGATAGAGTGGGGATGCGGGTGAAAATAGAGTGGGTGATGCAGGTGAAGATAGAGTGGGGATGCAGGTGAAAACAGAGTGAGGGATGCAGGTGAAGATAGAGTGGTGATGCAGGTGAAGATAGAGTGGTGATGCAGGTGAAGATAGAGTGGGGGGATGCAGGTGAAAATAGAGTGGGGGATGCAGGTGAAGATAGAGTGGTGATGCAGGTGTAAATAACGAACCAACCACTGTTCATGATTCCACTCGTTCGCAAAGAGGCAGGCAGTCAGATCAAGAACATAAGCGTTCTGAGCTTGGATGAATGCTGAGAGAAATATTTTGATGTTGACCCTTAATTGATTATCTTTATTGTGTTCAACATATAGATTTATATTATATATATTTGTTTTTAATTAGAAAAATTACAGATTACAGGGGTCCGGACCTCTGTGCCCTCATATGTAGTTACGGTCATAGGAGGGGATTGGGGGGCGAGGCAGCGACTCCCCCCAGAGGGGTTGACTCTCTTTGTGTGATGACAGGCTAGCTACCACCGCCATTGTTCTCCCAGTCCCAAAAGAATCTCAGAAAGCGAGCCATGTAGCCGACAGAGTAGGACCGTGGGTCTGGAAAGGGCCTGTGGCGGTGGGTCTGCCCTAGGCCACCAATGCAGCTCTGTCTATCTGTTCTGGAGAAGCATAAAGAGACACAGAGGGGGACAGAGAGAAGTGCTGAACAGCACTGCCAATGAAGGATAGGGACAACCAGTCATGTGTCCTGCAGTGTGTGTGTGTGTGTGTGTGTGTGTCCTGCAGTGTGTGTGTGTGTGTGTGTGTGTGTGTGTGTGTGTGTGTGTGTGTGTGTGTGTGTGTGTGTGTGTGTGTGTGTGTGTGTGTGTGTGTGTGTGTGTGTGTGTAATAAACATTTCATGGCCCACTGTGTGACAAAGTACCCTGGAAGCCATGGCAGCGGGCAGAGCAAAAATACTGTAAATAAGCAGTGAAAAAAAGAGGAAGTGTTCTGTTCATTACACAGTCACAGCTCTGTTTACTCACTACTAATGTTATACTGATATTCTATCATTTCATTCTTATCCAATAGAAGTGAAAATAAATCCTAAAAAGGAAAGTACATGTTCTGTACAGTACTGGGGTGAAGATTTAGTTACCATGTTCAACCAGAAGAGGGCAGTATCACCAATTGAGATGGCAAAGTATCCCAATACAACACACTGGGCAAATTAAAGGTTTTGTCCCATTTACTTTTGTACAGGGCGGAACCGAAGTTTCCAATGGGAGACATGTGAAATCTCCCCATTTGAAATTAGCTAGGAAGGAACGATGGACAATGTTGTCCAGGTGTGTGCTTTGCACTGCGGTCATCGCCCTTAATCTAAATAAACTAGACATCTGGCCTTCAGCGACTGTGGAGACGCTCACAGAGAGAATTGCTGAATAGTTGTCAGGGAGAGAGAAATACCTTCTTCCAATGACCACAAGGTCAGCTTTGCGCTAGAATCTAATATCCTTGCCAGACCCCTTCAATCTAAATTGAGAAACGTTTTCTTTCACACACACAAAATGGAAAAATCTTGCGAAGTTGCAGCATTTTCTTGTAATGAGGTGAGGTAAAAGGGGGGCGAAGTTACGGTGGCAGTAAGTGTCACAGAGATTGCGATAAAGTTATTGACTGGAAATGAATAGATATATGTTAGTTTATCTGAAATAGAGAGAACTGGGGGTTCAGTGAATGAACTGAAGAGAAAAATACATATTTGCCAACATGAATGTTCTGGGTCAATGGTGATGTCTGCTGTCTTGTGAGAAAATATTCAGAGGATGGTCTAGAAGTATTATACAAATATATTTCAACTATCCCATTCATTTTAATGGGATACGGAGAAAGCGAGTGTTAGTGCTATTGATTGTGTCTAAACACCAAAAACCAGATGGACGGCGAGAGAGAGAGAAACAAGTCACGAAACAGGAATGAATACTAAAGATCGAAAGAGGAACAGAGAACAGAACATATATTGCCAAATAATCATAAAGACAGGCGATTTAAAAAGAGTGTCAAATAGAAACAGAGCCAGGGGAGAGAGAGAGGCAGCAGGCTAAGATAGATATAAAGGTGTTGACACACAGGGTGACCGTGTGATCGAAGAGAAAGATTGAGTAAAAGGGAAGAGTGAGACAGATGGAGAGAAATATAAAGTAAAAGGTATTGAGATACAGGTAGAGAGAAAGATCAAGTGAAAGGAAAGTGAAAGACAGTTTAAAAAAATATTTTTTTTTTAAAGAAAGAGGGCACCGATAGAGATGGCAGCTTCGCTTCAAGTCCTTAGGAAACTGTGCAGTATTTAGTTTTTTGTATGTATTATTTCTTACACTGTTAGCCCAGAAAACCTTAATTGTTATTACATACAGCGGGCTTTACTAGATTGTGTGTATTAGGTTTTGTTGTGGAATTTGTTAGATGTTACCTGTTAGATACTGCTGCACTGTCAGATCTAAACTCAGCAAAAAAAGAAACATCCCTAGGGGATGAAAAAATAATAATCCAAATAACTTCATAGATCTTCATTGTAAAGGGTTTAAACACTGTTTCAATGAACCATAAACAATTAATGAACATGCACCTGTGGACGGTCGTTAACACACTAAAAGCTTACTGATGGCAGGCAATTAAGGTCACAGTTATGAAAATTTAGGACACTAAAGAGGCCTTTCTGCTGACTCTGAAAAACACAAAAATAAAGATGCCCAGGGTCCTGCTCATCTACGTGAACGTGCCTTAGGCATGCTGCAAGGAGGCATGAGGACTGCAGATGTGGCCAGGGCAATAAATTGCAATGTCCGTACTGTGAGACGCCTAAGACAGCGCGACAGGATGGACAGCTGATCGTCCTCACAGTGGCAGACCACGTATAAAAACACCTGCACAGGATCGGTACATCCGAACATCACACCTGTGGGACAAGTACAGGATGGCAACAACAACTGCCCGAGTTACACCAGGAACGCACAATCCCTCCATCAGTGCTCAGACTGTCCACAATAGGCTGAGAGAGGCTGAACTGAGGGCTTGTAGGCCTGTTGTAAGGCAGGTCCTTACCAGACATCACCGGTAACAACGTTGCCTATGGCCACAAACCCACCGTCGCTGAACCAGACAGGACTGGCAAAAATTGCTCTTCACTGACAAGTCGCGGTTTTGTCTTACCAGGGGTGATGGTCGGATTTGCGTTTATCGTCGAAGGAATGAGCGTTACATCGAGGCCTGTACTCTGGAGCGGGATCGATTTGGAGGTGGAGGGTCCGTCATGGTCTGGGGCGGTGTTTCACAGCATCATCGGACTGAGCTTGTTGTCATTGCAGGCAATCTCAACGCTGTGCGTTACAGGGAAGACATCCTCCTCCCTAATGTGGTACCCTCCCTGCAGGCTCATCCTGACATGACCCTCCAACAAGACAATGCCACCAGCCATACTGCTCGTTCTGTGCGTGATTTCCTGCAAGATAGGAATCTCAGTGGTCTGCCATGGCCAGCGAAGAGCCCGGATCTCAATCCAATTGAGCACGTCTGGGACCTGTTGGATCGGAGGGTGAGGGCTAGGGCCATTCCCCCCAGAAATGTCCAGGAACTTGCAGGTGCCTTGGTGGAAGAGTGGGGTAACATCTCACAGCAATAACTGGCAAATCTGGTGCAGTTCATGAGGAGGAAATGCACTACAGTATTTAATGCAGCTGGTGGCCACACCAGATACTGACTGTTACTTTTTATTTTGACCCCGCCTTTGTTCAGGAACACATTATTCAATTTCTCTTAGTCACATGTCTGTGGAACTTGTTCAGTTTATGTCTCAATTGTTGAATCTTGTTATGTTCATACACATATTTACACATGTTAAGTTTGCTGAAAATAAACACAGCTGACAGTGAGAGGACGTTTCTTTTTTTGCTGAGTTTAGAAGCATAAGCATTTCGCTACACTCGCAATAACATCTGCTAACCATGTGTATGTGACCAATAAAATTTGATTTGATAAAGAGGGGTAATGTGTGAGAGAGGTAGAGAGATAAAGAGTGTATTTTCACCGCTTTGTAGGTCTTCTTCTGTCCGGCGTGTTTGGGTGCTTTGCCGGGGTCGGTGCTGATCTCTACGTGCATGGCATAGATGATGTCAAAGAAGTCCTCCACCACCGCCACCCTCTTCAGAGAGGATTCCGACCCAGAGCTCCCGTCCACACACTGCAGGAGAGGAGAGGACGAGTGGTACTTTAGCAGACTGGATCATTGGGATGAGGCCTAGAGCACAAGGCACCAAGCCTACACACATACACACACAATACCATATTATGTAAAGCAACACTGACACATTACGCCAAAACATAACCTAAGAGCCCCCAATAGGTAAACAAATTAAAATGCTCTCTTAAAATCAGTCTTTAGTTTAGATAACCCTAATTTTCTTTCACAAAACAATCAAATCTCCTACTTAAAAAAGCCTGAAAATGATTGATCATTTTTATGAAGACCATTAATAGTGAGCAGGGCTGTAACCAGGATTTGAGTTTTAATGAGGTCCATAAGGCATTTCGATACAATAAAACTATTTGAAACGGTATTTGGAGAACAGCAAAAACAAGCAGAAATGACCCGAGTCATTATCACCTTGGCTGCTGTAGGTTCATTCACCTCAGTTGATCTACAAACACATAACCTATTAGCTATACAATTGTAACGTTATACGCCTGAAAGGGGGTAAATATGAGTCATGATTCACACTGACATAGCATCAGTGATAAAAACAAACATTTTAGAACTGTATTGTTTGCATTTTAATGTAGGGGTGTGTGGAGATATTCATATTGATTTTTTTTTTTTTTTTAAGTTCCTAACTCGTTTGATAAGATTAGTACAGATTCTCAGTGGACCCCACATGGGTCTCTGACCCCAAGTTTGGGAACCTCTGTACTAACCTTTTTCTGCTTGCTTCCTCTCGCTCTGTCTCTGCTGCCTCAGCTTCACCACTGAGCGCCACATCACTGTCTGTCTGTCTCAGTAGCCTACTCTCTCCAAAGCAACGTTATTATGAGAACTTAATAGCATGTATTTTGCTCCTGCTGAGGTAGGCTCCGTTTAACGTTAGCCAGCTAGAAGGATGAAGTAATAAGCTAAGTAATACTAGCCAGAGCCCTTCAGCATTACTGCAATAGAAGTTTGCCGGCAGTTAGCCACCTGACTGACTGACATCTATGAGCGACTATTTATCAGTTGTGCACTCATTCTCAGAAAGTCGGAGTTTGTTTGTTTGGGGGATGTCTGTAGACCCGGCAGGAGTCAAGGGACGGTTTTAAAATGGGCTTTTGTCCGCCATCTCGCAAACACACGGTCATCAGCATCTCTGACTCTCTAGTCCAGGCTATTTGAGCCGAGTGCGAGCTGAGGTACAGTAGTTAGTTTCACGTCAGACCCTCCGCCAGTGCCGCGAGAGGGCGGAGAGAGTTTGAGTGGTGAGGCAAATCGCTTAGGCAAATCTGGGGGACGCAGGCGAACATAATGAACAAACCACTGTTCATGATTCCACTCAGACTTCGCAAAGATGTCGGCGCGATTATAACTCAGTCAGATCAATAATATAATTTTTCTGAGCTTCGATCAACGCATGGGACCAATATTTAGATGTTGACGTGTAATATATTTTCTTCATTGTGTGTAACATATATATTTGTATTATTATTTATTTTTTAAATTACAAAAAATGACCAAGGTCATGATAGTGTGGATGATGATGGTGGTATTGTAGAAGTTCTGTGCAGACACCCAAGCCCACACGCATGTACACTCACGCGCACACACTCACGCGCGCACACGCACGCACACACACACACACACACACACACACACACAGGCTAGGAGAGAGAGTGGTGCTGGAATTTCTGAGTCTTGTTGGGAACATCCATATTCTCCCCCAAGGCCAGTGGAGAGCTGTGTGTGTACTAGGGGGAGGGGGGTTGAGGGGGGATACCTGCCAGGAGCATGCACACACACACACACACACACACACACACAAACACAGAGAGAGAGTATGTGTAAAACAGCAGGTGGTGCACAAAATGCACTTTAAATCGCTACAAAGAAATGGCTCTTTGAAGTATGTTTTTTTCATTGCTTTGTTTGGTTGGTTGTTTCTTTCACTGGCTGTTCAATCATTGTATTCTCCCTCCTACCAAAGTGTGTGGTCAACAAACTGACACAATTTCGAAAACAGTTAAGGTAAGAGAGGTGAGATCTTTTGTCTTTGTTCAGGATCTTCAAAATGACCACAGGTGGTAGAACCAAACTCTGTTATTTGTAGGCTACTGTAGACAATATTAAGTGTATGTAGTAGTCAGGGATTCACGTGATAACAAAACATTGATAAGGCTATCAACACCATATTCTAATTCAAGTTTACCATAGCTCAAAACATTACATTTAATGAAGTAATTTCATTCTCATTTTGTGGTTTAAGAATTCTTCATATTTACATCTTCACAATTCACAATGAATCTATCATGATCCTTTGCCCATCTTTACACTAATTATTTTCAGAGCTCCAAGCTCCAGCTCCAACAGCATAAAGCAACACCCAACACAAACAGCTCCCCGCTAAAAAGGGTGGGTGAAAAAAAAACACTTCTAGTTCCAACCAGCATTCCGCTCACAATAAGGCTAAACTTGCTGCCATGACAACCGGATAGCTAACCTCTCGGGCAGGTGTGTGGGGCAGCGGGTCATGTGACACAGGCTGCACCTAGTAAAACTTGAATTTCGACATCAAGCAGAATGAACAGCGTGTGGGGGCTGACAGATTTTCACGTTATCCAAAATACACACACACCACATTCTCTCTGGCTTCTTCCTCATTATTTTGTCTCAATTTCTCCCGCTCTATAACATTTTGGTCTCATCTCTCCACAGTCTCTCTCATCATGTGAGTATATTCCCCGTCTATGAGCTGGGCTGAGGAGATGTTTCTGTCTGTCCTGTGTTGTGGTGCTGGGCACGCCTCTAGTCTGTTGCCCTCTTTTTGGCTTTGTGCGGGACTCACTGGAGCCGACAGGTGAACATGGGGGATGTGTGTGTGTATCCGTGCCTGTGTGTGTTGTGTTTGGGGGTAGTTCTCTCCTCATTACTGTATAAAACATTGATCCCTGGGCACCTTTAACAGAAGCAACAGTCAGGGAGTCAATGAACTACCTCACTCACCCTCCTCCCCCTACCTCTCTCTCTCGCTCTACCTATCTCTCAAGCGGCAGGTAATGAAGGTTGCCATGGCAGCGCGGAGCAGCGTGCAGAGCCGAGAGGGCTGCATGTTTCTAAAGCACCAGCTCCCTTCATGGTCGCCGTAATGCCATTCAAACAATGGTGATGATGATGAGGATGAAGATGTTATTTCTTATCGAAAGGTAGAGGCATCGGTGGGACAAGGGGGCTGTTGTTGATTACTCTATAAATAATCCGCAAGGCCCATTCATGATAACATTGGATAATAACATAGGCTAGCCCTGGGTCTTATTCACAACAAACTCTCACAGTCTCACGTCAGAATTAGTCGTTCATCCATGTTTTCAAACGTCAAATTTCAAAGTTGTTCCAAATGTCAAATTTAGAGGCAAATGCTTACGCCCATCACCATCAACAACACCCTAGCAAAGCCTACTTGAAGGTAACAGCACTGTTGCGCCCAGTGGCCGATTTCCATGTCATCTCCCGATGTCCTCAGACATGCATGGACGTATATTAACAATGATAATAATATATTACTATAGCACATTTCATAAGAATCTCAAAGCGCTTCAAAAGCAAAAAACAAACAAGCAATACATCATCATGAGTAGCCAGCTATAGTTAGCTAGGTCAAACAATACATCATCATGAGTAGCCTAGCTATAGTTAGCTAGGTCAAGCAATACATCATCATGAGTAGCCTAGCTATAGTTAGTTAGGTCAACCAATACATCATCATGAGTAGCCTAGCTATAGTAAGCTAGGTCAACCAATACATCATCATTAATAGCCTAGCTATAGTTAGTTAGGTCAACCAATACATCATCATGAGTAGCCTAGCTATAGTTAGCTAGGTCAACCAATACATCATCATGAGTAGCCTAGCTATAGTAAGCTAGGTCAACCAATACATCATCATTAATAGCCTAGCTATAGTTAGTTAGGTCAACCAATTCATCATCATGAGTAGCTAGCTATAGTTAGTTAGGTCAACCAATACATCATCATGAGTAGCCTAGCTATAATTAGCTAGGTCAACCAATACATCATCATGAGTCTGGACCCTTTGCTGCCGACACGGAGCCCTGCCGATCCATCACGACTGGTCTGCCGACGTAACCGTCCGAGGGGGTTTCAACAGGCTCCCCCGTTGCGACGTCCCCCTGAGGCCCATCTGCTAGCCTGCTGCTAACCCCGGCCTGCTAGCTGTCTGAATCTCCGTGCCTCCAGCTCGCCTAGCTACTCACTGGACCCTATGATTACTCGGCTACACATGCCTAATGTCAATATGCCTTGTCTATTGCTGTTTTGATTAGTAATTTTTGTCTTATTTCACTCTAGAGCCTCCAGCCCTGCTCAATATGCCTTAGCCCTGTTGTTCCACCCCCCACACATGCAGTGACCGCACCTGGCTTAAATGGTGCTCCTAGAGACAAATCCTCTCTCATCGTCACTCAATGCCTAGGTTTACCTCCACTGTACTCACATCCTACTATACCCTTGTCTGTACATTATGCCTTGAATCTATCCTTCCGTGCCCAGAAACCTGCCCCCTTTACTCTCTGTTCCGAACACACTAGACACACTTAACATTAGAATCCTCCTCCCTAAATTGTTTTATTCACTGCTTTAGCACACTCCGCCAACCCGGATGTCCTAGCCGTGTCTGAATCCTGGCTTAGGAAGGCCACCAAAAATCCTGAATTATATCCATCCTTCACTATAACATTTTCCGACAAGATAGAACTGCCAAAGGGGACGGAGTTGCAATCTACTGCAGAGATAGCCTGCAGAGTTCTGTCATACTATCCAGGTCTGTGACCAAATAATTCAAGCTTCTTCTTTTAAAAATCCATCTATCCAGAAACAAGTCTCTCACCGTTGCCGCTTGTTATAGACCCCCTTCAGCCCCCAGCTGTGCCCTGGACACCATATGTGAATTGATCGCCCCCCATCTATCTTCAGAGTTCGTACTGTTAGGTGACCTAAACTGGGACTTGCTTAACACCCCGGCCGTCCTACAATCTAAAATAGATGCCCTCAATCCCACACAAATTATCAAGGAACCTACCAGGTACAACCCAAAATCCGTAACCATGGGCACCCTCTTAGATATCATCCTGACCAACTTGCCCTCTAAATACACCTCTGCTGTCTTCAACCAGGATCTCAGCGATCACTGCCTCATTGCCTGCGTGCGTAATGGGTCCGTGGTCAAACGACCACCCCTCATCACTGTCAAACACTCCCTAAAACACTTCAGCAAACAGGCCTTTCTAACCGACCTGGCCCAGGTATCCTGGAAGGATATCGACCTCATCCCGTCAGTAGAGGATGCCTGGTTGCTCTTCAAAAGTGCTTTCCTCTCCAGCTTAAATAAGCATGCCCCATTCAAAAAATGTGAACTAAGAACAGATATAGCCCTTGGTTCACCCCAGACTTGACTGCCCTTGACCAGCACAAAAACATCCTGTGGCATTCTGCATTAGCATCGAATAGCCCCCGTGATATGCAATTCTTCAGGGAAGTCAGGAACCAATATACTCAGTCAGATAGGAAAGCTAAGACTAGCGTTTTCAAACAGAAATTTGCTTCCTGTAGCACTAATTCCAAAAAGTTTTGAGACACTGTAAAGTCCATGGAGAATAAGAGCACCTCCTCCCACCTGCCCACTGCACCGAGGATAGGAAACACTGTCACCACCGATAAATCTACGATAATCGATCATTTCAATAAGCATTTATCCACGGCTGGCCATGCTTTCCACCTGGCTACACCTACCCATGCCAACACCTCAGCACCCACTGCAGCAACTTGCCCAAACTCCCCCCGCTTCTCCTTCACCCAAATCCAAACATCTGATGTTCTGAAAGAGCTGCAAAATCTGGATCCCTACAAATCAACTGGGCTAGACAATCTGGACCCTCTCTTTCTAAAATTATCTGCCGAAATTGTTGCAACCCCTATTACTAGCCTATTCAACCTCTCTTTTGTATCGTCTGAGATCCCCAAAGATTGGAAAGCTGCCGCGGTCATCCCCCTCTTCAAAGGGGGAGACACCATAGACCCAAACTGTTATAGACCTATATCCATCCTGCCCTGCCTTTCTAAAATCTTCGAAAGCCAAGTTAACAAACAGATCACCGACCATTTCGAATCCCACCGTACCTTCTCCGCTATGCAAACTGGTTTCCGAGCTGGTCATGGGTGCACCACGCTCAAGGTCCTAAACGATATCATAACCGCCATCGATAAAAGACAGTACTGTGCAGCCGTCTTCATCGACCTGGCCAAGGCTTTCGACTCTGTCAATCACAGCATTCTTATCGGCAGACTCAATAGCCTTGGTTTCTCAAATCACTGCCTCGCCTGGTTCACCAACTACTTCTCAGATAGAGTTAAGTGTGCCAAATCGGAGGGCCTGTTGTCCAGACCTATGGCAGTCTCTATGGGGGTTCCACAGGGCTCAATTCTCGGGCCGACGCTTTTCTCTGTATATATCAATGATGTCACTCTTGCTGCTGGTGATTCTCTGATCCACCTCTACGCAGACGACACCATTCTGTATACATCTGGCCCTTCTTTGGACACTGTGCTAACAAACCTCCAAACAAGCTTCAACGCCATACAACACTCCTTCCGTGGCCTCCAACTGCTTTTAAATGCTAGTAAAACTAAGTGCATGCTCTTCAACCGATCGCTGTCCGCACCCTCCCGCCCGACCAGCATCACTACTCTGGAAGATTCTGACCTAGAATATGTGGACAACTACAAATACCTAGGTGTCTGGTTAGCCTGTATACTCTCCTTCCAGACTCACATTAAGCATCTCCAATCCAAAATTAAATCTAGAATCGGCTTCCTATTTCGCATCAAAGCCTCCTTCACTCATGCTGAAGAACATAACCTCGTAAAACTGACTATCCTACCGATCCTTGACTTCGGCAATGTCATTTACAAAATAGCCCCCAACACTCTACTCTGCAAACTGAATGTAGTCTATCACAGTGCCATCCGTTTATCACCATAGCCCCATATACTACCCACCACTGCGATCTCTATGCTCTCGTTGGCTGGCCCTCACTACATATCCGTCGCCAAACCCACTTGCTCCAGGTCATCTGTAAGTCTCTGCTAGGTAAAGCCCCGCCTTATCTCAGCTCACTGGTCACCATAGCAACACCCACCCGTAGCACGCGCTCCAGCAGGTATATTGCACTGGTCATCCCCAAAGCCAAATCAAATCAAATTGGTCACATACAAATGTTTAGCAGATGTTAATGCGAGTGTAACGAAATGCTTGTGCTTCTAGTTCCGACCATGCAGTAATATGCAACAAGTAATCTAACAATTTCACAACAACTACCTTTTAAACACAAGTGTAAAGGAATTAATAAGAATATGTACATATAAATATATGGATGAGCGATGGCCGAACGGCATTGGCAAGATGCAGTAGATGGTATAGAGTACAGTATATACATATGAGATGAGTAGACTTCCTTTGGCCGCCTTTCCTTCCAGCTCTGCTGCCAATGACTGGAACGAATGGCAAAAATCTCTGAAGCTGGAATCTTATAACTCCCTCTCTAACTTTAAGCATCAGCTGTCAGAGCAGCTTACCGATCACTGTACCTGAACACAGCCAATCTGTAAATAACACACCCGACTACCTCATCCCCATATTATTACTTACTCTCTTGCTCGTTCGCACCCCAGTATCTCTACTTGCACATCATCATCTGCACATATATCACTCCAGTATTAATGCTAAATTGTAATTATTTTCGCCTCTAGGGCCTATTTATTGCCCTCCTCCCTACTCTTCTACATTTGCACACATTGTACATAGATCTTTCTATCTATTTTTCTTTTCTTTTGTGTTATTGACTGTACGTTTGTTTGTGTGTAACTCTGTGTTGTTGTTTTTGTCGCACTGCTATGCTTTATCTTGGCCAGATCACAGGTCACAGTAAAAAATGAGTAGCTAGCTATAGTTAGTCAGGTCAACCAATACATCATCATGAGTAGCCTAGCTATAATTAGCTAGGTCAACCAATACATCATGATGAATTGCTAGCTATAATTAGCTTGGTCAACCAAATACATAATCATGAATAGCTAGCTATAGTAATCTAGGTCAACCAATAGAGTGCATGCACCCTCCAAAGATGGAGAGGGACAGTTCATGGCTTGATCAGAGGAAGGTGGTCAGGGAGATGGTTGATGAAGAATCTGGTGACGATCATGTAGAGGGCTACTCTGGGAACCAGCTTGAGTCATGTAGCTACTGGACTTCAAATCAAAATCAAATCAAATGTATTTATATAGCCCTTCTTACATCAGCTGATATATCAAAGTGCTGTACAGAAACCCAGCCTAAAACCCCAAACAGCAAGCAATGCAGGTGTAGAAGCACGGTGGCTAGGAAAAACTCCCTAGAAAGGCCAAAACCCAGGAAGAAACCTAGAGAAGAACCAGGCTATGAGGGGTGGCCAGTCCTCTTCTGGCTGTGCCGGGTGGAGATTATAACAGAACATGGCCAAGATGTTCAAATGTTCATAAATGACCAGCATGGTCAAATAATAATAATCACAGTAGTTGTCGAGGGTGCAGCAAGTCAGCACCTCAGGAGTAAATGTCAGTTGGCTTTTCATAGCCAATCATTGAGAGTATCTCTACCGCTCCTGCTGTCTCTAGAGAGTTGAAAACAGCAGGTCTGGGACAGGTAGCACGTCCGGTGAACAGGTCAGAGTTCCATAGCCGCAGGCAGAACAGTTGAAACTTCTCCTTCACAATGTATGGCACCAACTTGGGTGACGCCTCAGCAGCTCTAGACGCCAGGAAGCTCACCACACACAGTTCAGAGTAGTAGCCAGTCGTCCTCACTATGAGCCCTCTGCCTCAGCACTGCATTCCTTTACTGCATCTCCCATTCATCTCAAGCTTCAGGTGACTCTTCAATTGATGAACACCAAACAGGAGAAAACAGACTGAAACAAAGAGGGACAACCTAAACTTGTCCAATAAGAAGCGCACATTTTTGTTTGCCATTGTAAAACGTTTTTCTACAGTGTGTCATAATGAATATAACCCTGCTTTATAGCTTCTAAAGCTCCATGGCATGCCCCTGTGCCAGCTCCAGCAGTAATGCCCTCTACAGGGAGGCCAGAGGAGAGGATTGGACTGGCCCACACCACCACACCACACCACACTACCTCCAGGAGATGACTACTAGGGAATGACACGTGGGCTGCCAGCCTGCCTGCCCACTACCCCTGTGACTGCCTGGGACACATTATGACGCAACCCCCCCCCCCATCCCCTTATGGTTGTAGGGCACATCAGCGGCCCGGGACGATAGCATGTGCGACAGCAGAAACCGCTGCGCATGGATATATGTGGGGCACGGAGGGGGGGCGGTGGGGGGCAGGGGTGAGTTGCACCTTATGGCACAGCAGACAGGACAGCAGGCACCGCCTCCCTACCACCACCACCCCCCACTTCCTGCCTCCTTGGCGATGAGGTCAAAGTCACAGCAAAGAGAGAGAGGGAGAGGGGGAGAGAGGGCTATGGCAAAGCTGCCTGCCCTGCTGCATGCATGCTAAACATGACAAAACAAACATACACTGTACACACACATACATAAATATGTAGCCTATGTACATATAGGGTACAAGCAGCCTACACGCACCCATTTATGTACACATACCAGCAGGGTCGCAACTTTCACTGGGGACGGGAGGTCATGTCCCCCCCACATTCTGAAATTGCATTTTTATCCCCCACAGTTTTATCTTTGCAATGTGATACGAAAGCGGCAACAACAGTGGCCCGGGACAATAGCAGCTTTAGGACCATGCGGACGCCTCCGAGCGGTCAGGTAGGCTGTTTGGAGTGTTCAACCAGCTGGATTTAGGATCGTGGACACCGCAGACTGGGCTGACAGGCTGTGTGAAGGCAAAGCTTCTGGACAGCTGGCTGGACCAGCACGGGAGAGTTGAGTATAGTTCAATGTGT
This sequence comes from Salvelinus namaycush, assembly GCF_016432855.1. NCBI lineage: Eukaryota > Metazoa > Chordata > Actinopteri > Salmoniformes > Salmonidae > Salvelinus > Salvelinus namaycush. The sequence goes on from NC_052322.1 coordinate 27,515,344, forward strand.
ATGTGTTGCACTCTTTCACCAAGTTTTAAAAGCAAGCAGAGCAGAAGCTAGTTTAATTTAACAGGAAAAAAAAACTTGTGTTTATTTGCAGTGCTGAGCTAGTAACTGACATGTAACGTTAGCTAATGTTTCATCCCCTCTCGACTGACGAGGTGAATGATTAAGCTACGCTAGCTAGTAGCTACCACAGCCAGGTCAGCTCTAGCCTCTAGTTATCTGCCAGATAGTAATATAATAGCCTCCTCATATCGCTTTCTAACAGCTGTTGGTTGTACGGAAATGTTTTGAAGCCTTTGTCCCATTTCAGAAGTAAAAGAAGTTGGCTAGCTTTCGCCAGTTGATATACTGTTAGAGAGAGAACTTGACAAAATGTGGCTAACGTTAGCTATTATTTTTGCCTCAATCACACTAGACCTGAATCAAACAAAGACACCATCGGCCAAACGATTGAAGATTGATATTCTGACGTTTTTTCAGTGCAATTAGATTTTTATTAGTCCGTTTTGCAATGTAACATTATTGATCTGTCAGTTTCCCTAGATAATTCTCTACTTTTCACACTAACACAGTAATAAACAGCTCTAACAGAGGCGGGTCAGATTTCTTCAACCCGCTCCCGCCCCTACCCGCTGGCTTTCTGTCCGACTCCTACCCGCTGGCTTTCTGTCCGACTCCCACCCGCTGGCTTTCTGTCCGACTCCCACCCGCTGGCTTTCTGTCCGACTCCTACCCGCTGGCTTTCTGTCCGACTCCCACCCGTAAGAACTGGTCCCAAACCCAACCACAGTCCCGCAATGTTATTTTAGGCGTATGTGATGCAGCCATGTTCCCATCAATTTTGCGCCCTTATATTGTATTACTGGGCTATATCAGCCAATGTGCTAGATGTAGTTTGAAGAGGGCAGAGTTGGAGACACTTGCACTTTCTCAAGATATTTTTTTTATAGCCTACCTTTTAGGAGTGGGAAGATGAAGAAATATGGGTGATCGATATTTAGGCCTATTTCTAGGCAATGTAGTAAACTATAGCCTAATCATAGGCCTATTTAGGAAGTACATTTTCTTGGAAACATAATTGCCTGTGCTTCTCCGCCCATGCATAGGCTATAGTCTACTCTATTTAATTGAGACCACACGCGCATGTCACGCCCTGGCCATAGGCCATTTATTCTCTATTTTGGTTAGGCTAGGGTGTGACTAGGGTGGTCATTCTAGTTTCTTTATTTCTATGTTTTCTATTTCTTTGTTTTTGGGCGAGTGTGGTACGCAATCGTTGTCTCTGATTGGGAATCATACTTAGGCAGCCTTTTTACCACCTGTGTTTTGTGGGTAGTTATTTTCTGTTTAGCTGTTTTGTTGCCTGACAGAACTGTGCGCTTTCGTTTTTCTACTTTGTTATTTTGATGCGGTGTTCAGTTTATTAAAAATCATGAATGCCTACCACGCTGCACCTTGGTCTCTTTCTTCAACCCACGAGAGTCGTTACAGAACTATCCACCACCAAAGGACCAAGCAGCGTGGTAAAAAGGACGAGAGGACATGGAAGGAGATCCTGGACGGAAAAGAACCCTGGACGCAGGTCGGGGAGTATCGCCGTCCAAAGGAGGAGATAGAAGCAGCAAAAGCGGAACGGCGACGTTAGGAGGAGTTGGAGCAACGAGGCAAGAACGAGAGGCAGAGTCAGGGTTCAGACCTGAGCCAACTCCTCGTGCTTACCGTTGGGAGCGAGTGACCGGTCAAGCACCGTGCTATCCGGTTCTGCGCACCATGCCTTCAGTGCGCATCCACAGCCCGGTGCGCTCTGTGCAAGCTCCCCGCAGTGGCCGTGCTAGAGTGGGCATTCAGCGAGGACGGATTGTGCCGGCTCAGCGTTCCTGGCCTCCGGTGTGTCTCTTCGGCCCAAGTTATCCTGCGCCAGCTCTACGCACGGTGTCCCCGGTTCGCCAGCACAGCCCAGTGCGGCCTGTTCCAGCTCCCCGCACTTGCCGGGCTACAGGGGGTATCCAGACAAGTTGTGCCAGCTCTGCGCTCCAGACCTCCGGTGCGCCTCCACGGTCCAGTGTGTCCTGCACTGGCTCTACGCACTATGCCTCCAGTGCGCCTTCATAGCCGAGTGCGTCCTGTGCCAGCTCTCCACACTCACCGAGCTAAAGTGGATATCCAGCCAGGATGTCTTGTGGCAGCTCCACTCACTAGGCTGCCAGTACGTCTCCTCAGTCCGGTGAGACCTGTTCCGGCTCCACGTACGAAGCCTCCTGTGATGATCCATGGTACGAAGCCTCCTGTGATGATCCATGGCCCGAAGCCTCCAGTGATGACCCATGGCCCGGAGCCTGCAGTGATGATCCATGGCCCGGAGCCTGCAGTGACGATCCAGGGAAAGGAGCCTCCAGTGACGATTCCCAGTCCGGAGCCTCCAACAACGGTCCCCAGTCCGGAGCCTCCAGCGATGGTCCCCAGTCCGGAGCCTCCAGCGACGGTCCCCAGTCCGGAGCCTCCAGCGACGGTCCCCAGTCCGGAGCCTCCGGCGATGATCGGTGGTCTGGTTCCTCCGGCGATGATCTGCGGCCCGGTTCCTCCAGTGAAGGTCCATGCACCAGGGCCGTCACCAAAGCGGAGGGATCTGCGGGCGGAGGGGGGGGTCTATGTCCCGCACCGGAGCCGCCGCCGTAAGGGATGCCCACCAGGACCCTCCCCTTTAGAGTCAGGTTTTGCGGCCGGAGTCCGCACCTTTGGGGGGGGGGGGGGGGGGGGGGGGGGGGGTACTGTCACGCCATGGCCATAGAGATGCTTTTATTTTCTATTTTTGTTAGGCCAGGGTGTGACTAGGGTGGGCATTCTAGTTTCTTTATTTCTATGTTTTCTATTTCTTTGTTTTTGGCAGAGTGTGGTTCCCAATCAGAGGCAGCTGTCTATCGTTGTCTCTGATTGGGAATCATACTTAGGCAGCCTTTTTCCCACCTGTGTTTTGTGGGTAGTTATTTTCTGTTTAGCTGTTTAGTTGCCTGACAGAACTGTGCGCTTTCGTTTTTCTACTTTGTTATTTTGTTGCGGTGTTCAGTTTAATAAATATCTACCACGCTGCACCTTGGTCTCCTTCTTCAACCCACAAGAGTCGTTACAGAGCACCTGTTCTTGCAGGTATGACTACTGAACTGGAAGCAGCAAGAATGATGACAGCAACACTTGCTCCCTTTTGCAGGCAGACACAAATAAATGGGTAATCAATATTTATTGAAAATGAAAAGGTGCAACACTCGCTCACCATAGTAGCCTAACCTATGTGTGCGTTGTGCCTTTTCCTTTTCAATGATGATGATTACATTTTCTGATTACACTAATTACACTCACGTTGGTTGAGCCCCTTCCACTTCTTTCCATTATCAATATTTATTTACAGACACTGCAGTTAACTACAGTCTAATCATATTTAAGTCAATTTCATATTTCAAGTTAACTGCCACTTTATTCTCCACCCATGTAGGCAGCCTACAACGCTGCAGGAGCTATGTTTATTTTGCTTTATTCCAGGACAATGTGGACTGCCCAGACTTTCAACGTAGCAACCGTTTGCTTGAAGAGGACTACAGAGGCGAAGTGGCTACTCTCAGCAAACAAGTAACAAACCTATACAAGCTACTGAGGAACCCACACCCGTTTACTTTTTCTTTCTCTTCTACCCCAGTAGCCGGACGCTGATCTGGTCTGGTGGAAATGTCGCCCTGTGTCGGCTCTCCACAGCTGACTGGCCGTACTCTGCAGGGATCCCTCCTCAAAGGGGTCTCCCCCTTCCCTGGAGAACGGAGCTAGTAGTATGCTCCTGGATGACTTGGGGGATGTTGCTGTTCTTGACCCTACCAACCAGCCATGGAGATATGTCACTTGTCGGGGAAGTCGAAGACAGCGTCCTCTGGCAACGGTGGCCTGCTTGGAGATGTTAAGCCCGGACAGGACACAGACCAGAAATGGCTTCGCCGCCCTGGATCCAGAGGTTCCGGCGCCTTCTTCCCTAGGGGCTTCCGATTCGAGATCGGATCCGGAGGTACCTGCGCATTCGTCCTCTGTTCTGTCTCCCTCACCGGTGGCTTCTACCTCAGGCTCAGATCCTCAGAGCTCACACCCTCATCAGACCGTGAGGCTGCCTGAGACTCCGGCCCATTCATCATCCACGATGGATACTACAGCTGGCTCGGGTCCATCGGGCCCCACCACCCTTCGGTCCTTTTTTGGTGTTTTGAACTGCATTTTTCAGTAATTTTGATTGTTGATATGGAAATTTTGTTAGAACCTTATTTATTATAAATGTGTGTGTAATAATATTTAACATAAGAATAATATTACTATGTGTGTGTGTGTGTGTTTGCATGTGCCGCTCACTGTGCATTGGAAGAATTGTAAATCCATTGTGAAAGGCTATGGAGTTTGCGTTGCAAACTATTTGGATGAAATGTGTCCATATATTGGTATTTTAGGGCCACCTATCGGTTGTAAATGTGGATGTTATCGGTCTGAGCTGAGTTAAGCGGTGCGTCATTTTGTCCGATTAAATTAAATATCGGAGGCTATCGCTTGTGTATCTTGGCTACATTGGTATTTACATTTGTTGAAAATAGTTTTTCAATTTCAGTTAATAGCCTATGTCACATGTTTGAGCTATCTGTTGTATGGTGAACTTGGGCTTCATCAATGTTTATTTGTGAGTAAATCTGGCTTTGGTAATAACCAGTGCTTACCCAGCCACCGACCTCACCGCACATCACTGACACATGTAAATACTGTGCATACATGGGACAGCATTATGCTGGTATTGGAAAGTTCTGCTGGATAGCATCCACGTAAACCAAGGGATAGTCTGAGGCAGCAAGCAACACACACAGACACACACAAAATGTTTTGATAGTGTTGATACTGGACCCTGACAAGAAATGAACAGAGCCAAATAAAGGATAGAAAGAAATGTCCTGCTACATTTCAGACAGGCTTTCAGTGTGAGGCACTGCGCTTACTGTGCTACCATCAATTGGGTGTTTATCTATGCATCACGTCTCTCTTTCCCCCAACCCTTCACTCCCTTCACTCCTCTCATCCCTTCTCTCACAATCCCTTTCTCCCACGCTCCATCCCCTTATCCACCTATACCTCCATCTCTCTTCTTCCCTTTCACTCTCTGTCTCTGTCCCTTCTCCACCCCTCTGACCCCCCGCACTTCCAGGCCTGTGCTCCCTCCAGCGGCACAGAATAATTGTAGCCTTCCTCTTCTTTCCCTCCCGTCTCCACCCCCCTTCCCCATCTCTCTCTGTATTTCTCTCGCTCTCTTTAACTCCCCCGTCCCATTCCAAACAGCCCTGTTGCTAGGAGACGTGAGGGGTCGATTCAGTAAACGGCTGCCTGCCCCTGCCCCTCACCCTGCCAGCCCACCCCCACCCCCTCTCTGATGGGCGGCTGTGAATGGAGGGATCGAGGGAGGAGGAGGAGGAGAAGAGCTGTGGTGTGCACAGCCTCTGCAGACGGTAGGGAGTGTGTCCAGCCACGGGGGCAAACAGACGCAGCCAATGTGCATCACATCCAGGATACACACACACGCCCTCACAAACATACTCATCAAGGGCACACATGTAGACAAGCACATAATCACACACGCACACACACACACAGAGAGAGAAAGCCATCTCATACACAGACACACTCCAAGCGTCAGAGGCACTGCTTAAAATAACAAGACGCAGCTGGTGTGATAACATAAAGGATAAAGCATCTCCAAACCATACTAATATATTGTAAGTAGCCTGGATTATATCCACTGAGGTGTGTGTTTGAGGAGCCCCATGCCTTTATTTGTTTGCCAACAGTCATCAAGTCCACATATAGTACTAGTATATACTACTACTGCCAATTTCCAATTCATTCTCTTTATGCACCTCATTGTGGTGGGTAGTGGGAGCACGTCTTGGAGCAGGCTGCGGTGGAATGTGGCTCCGCAAAGCCGACACACGGTGACCTGCTTCTGTTCTGTTCTCTCCAGTCAGTCACAAAGAGAGGCGAGACGCAGCACAGAGAAACACCCTCAAGATGAGCCATCCAAGAAACACACTTCAGATGGGCAATGGGTAGAGAGATGGAGGGGTGAGATAGTACTGTAGGTGGATGGAGAGAGAGAGAGTGAAGACAGAGAGATGGGGGAAGAGGCTGCAGAAAAGGGGTACGGATGAGCGTGTTGTGCTCACAGCTCTGTGTTAGCTCACAGTGAATAAGACAGCCAATACCATTTTATGGGCCAATCTTCCATAATGGCTGCCTTAGTAAGCAAACTGTTGTCTGAATTACAGATCAGGGTGCCCACACGGTGCCCAGTGTGTACCAACCAGGGAAGGCTCTGACTGTCTGTCGTCACAGCTAGGTGGCACGGCTGGTGGCACAGCATAGCAGAATGGCTACATCTGCTCTCCTTCCTTCCTATCCTTGCTATCTCCATCCTGTTTTTCTCCCTCTCTCAAATCCTCTCTCCTTTGCTCTCATTCTGTAGATGGCCCTGTTCTATCTCCCTCCTCCCCCACCTCTCTCCGTTTCCCCTGATGTTCTCTTTCTTTACCCTATCCTTCCCCCTCTCGCTCTCTCCTCTTTCTCTTCCTCCTCTCCTTCTTTCCGGACCTGGAGAATGCTTCATTATGTTAGCGTTAGTTGGGTTAGGGGGGCTGGCGGGCTCCTCCTCTCCTCTCCCAGTGGAGGATTAAAACACTTGGCAATCCCAATATCCCATTCCAGACGCTCCAGATCGCTCATCTGTCTCCCCTCATCCTCCCCTCATCCTCCACTCATCCCTCCCCTCCTCTCCCCAACGCCCCAGCGCACTTACATGCTGCCTGCCATGTTATATCGCATGCGTTCCTATTTGTACTCATGTCTGCTCATACTCTACCACCCAGCAGCAGGAGAAACAACTACAAACATGGAATGAATGCTCCAGTAGACCACCTGCTATAGAGGCTACCAATACACTGAGTGTACAAAACATTAGGAACACCTTCTTAATATTGAGTTGCACCCCACCCCCATTTTGTCCTCTGAACAGCCTCAATTCGTCTGGGCATGGACTCTACAAGGTATCGAAAGCGTTCCACAGGGATGCTGGGCCATGTTGACTCCAATGCTTCCCACAGTTGTGTCAAGTTGGCTGGATGTCCTTTGGGTGGTGGACCATTCTTGATACACACGGGAAACTGTTGAGAGTGAAAAACCCAGCAGCATTGCAGTTCTTGACACAAACCGTTGTGCCTGGCACCTACTACCATACCCCATTCAAGGCACTTACATGTATTTGTCTTGCCCATTCTCCCTCTGAATGGCACACATACACAATCCGGGGCGGCCGGGAGCCTAGTGGTTAAGAGCGTTGGACTAGTAACCGAAAGGTTGCAAGATTGAATCCCTGAGCTGACAAGGTAAAAATCTGTAGTTCTGCCCCTGAACAATGCAGTTAACCCACTGTTCCTAGGCCGTCATTGAAAATAAGAATTTGTTCTTAACTGACTTGCCTAGTTAAATAAAGGTTCAATAAAAAATCCACATCGACAGGACTGCAGTGGAGCTGGTCGAAAGCTCAAGTTCCTCTGTGTCCAAATCACTAAAGACTTAAAATGGTCCAAACACATGCACACAGTCGCGTAAAATGCACGATAGCACCGCCCTCGCTTTCCTGGCGCTACAGTGGGTGGTGTGGACATCCCAGTATATCACTGGGGCCGAGCTCCCTGCCATCCAAGACATCTATATCAGTGGTGTGGTAGTTTAGCCCGGAAAATCGTTAAAGACTCCTAAGCCATAGACTATTCTCCCTGCTTCTGCACAGCAAGTGGTGCCGGTGCATCAAGTCTGACACCAACTGGCTCTTGAACAGCTTCTATCCCCAGGCAATAAGACTGATAAATAGCTAACAAAATATACAGACTGAGTTAACCTTGTATCCTTATTGACCTTTTATGCACACTCACAGGGCCCTACACACTCACTCCAGCATCTGCTCACTCACACATTTGCACATCAGTGGAAGCTCCTCAGAGGAGGAAGGAGAGGACAATCCTCCTCAGTGAATTTATTTTTTATAGTGAAACATTAAAAAGTTATCCTTTTAAGATAAAACTATACAAAATATATTCATGTACCAAATAATTGATAAAAACACACTGTTTTGCAATGAAGGTCTACAGTAGCCTCAGCAGCACTCTGTAGGGTAGCACCATGTTGTAGCCGGAGGACAGCAAGCTTCTGTCCTCCTCTGGGTACATTGACTTCAATACAAAACCTAGGAGGCTCAAGGTTCTCGCCCCCTTCCACAGACTTACACAGTAATTATGACAACTTCCGGAGGACATCCTCCAACCTATCAGAGCTCTTGCCGCATTAACTGACATGTTGTCCACCCAGTCAAAGGATCAGAGAATTAATCTAGTATTGAAAGCATAAGCTACAGCTAGTTAGCACAGCAGTGCATGAAATGTGGTGAGTAGTTGACTCAAAGAAAAAGAGAATTGTTGAACAGTTTTGAACAAATTTAATTATTCCAAAATGAAGGAGAAGCGAGAGAGAGAGAGATAGCTATATTTCGTAGTATATGTTTTTTCACTTTCACTTACTTAGCTAGCATCAACTGCAGCCTACTCAAACACCCAGCTCAAACAGAGAGGGATGCTATGTTAGCTAGCTGGCTATGGCTGTCTAACACTGGAACTCTTCCAATTAATCAAATGGCCACCAGACTATTACATTGATCCCCCCCCCCTCCATTTGTTTGTACACTGCTGCTACTCGCTGTTTATTATCTATGCATAGTCACTTCATCCCTACCTACATGTACACATTACCTCAACTAACCTGTACCCCCGCACACTGACTCGGTACCGGTACCCCCTGTACATAGCCTCGTTATTGTGTTAATTTTTATTATTCCATTTATTTATTTATTTTTTACTTTAGTTTATTTGGTAAATATTTTCTTAACTCTTCTTGAACTGCACTGTTGGTTAAGGGCTTGTAAGTAAGCATTTCACGGTAAGGTCCTACACTTGCATTCGGTGCATGTGACAAATAAAGTTTGATTTGATTTTGATTTGAAGTCAAGGTAAGCTTTTGGTTTTATTAATGTATTGCCACCGGGGCCTGCCGGTGTATCTGCTAAACTGCTTGCTGCTGACTGTAGACTGTACTGCATGATTGTAGCAGGTTTACGAAGGCGTTAGTTACAGCAACTATGGTGATTGTCTATGATGTGACAACTCTTTAAGTTGTGTTTTGCTGTTAGCGCTCATGATATGAAGGTTTGGCTTGGATTTTTTCCCCGCCTGATCACAGACAGCTGATGTATTGTCCACAAGCTAAGGAAAATGGTGTGAGGAGAACATGTAGATAGTCGCGAGAAGGAATTATATATACAACAAAGTGTTTGTATATGGCTGCTTTGAAAGTGATCAGGGTGTATTCATTCCGCCGATTCTGTTGAAAGACGTTTCTTAAACGGAAGCAAAGGGAACGAAATGGGGACAAACATACCTGAATTTGTCCAATAGAAAATCGTTTGCAAAAGTTGGACTAATTATTACAGCCAAGTTCAGCAACAGTTGAAGTCGGAAATTTACATACACTTAGGTTGGAGTCATTAAAACTCGTTTTTCAACCACTCCACAAATTTCTTGTCAACAAACTATAGTTTTGGCAAGTCGGTTAGGACATCTACTTTGTGCATGACACAAGTCATTTTTCCAACAATTGTTTACAGACAGATTATTTCACTTATAATTCACTGTATCACAATTCCAGTGGGTCAGAAGTTTACATACACTAAGTTGACTGTGCCTTTAAACAGCTTGGAAAATTCTAGAAAATGATGTCATGGCTTTAGAAGCTTCTGATAGGCTAATTGACATCAGTCTTCGACCATCCGCCCGAGGGTAGAGCGGCGGGGGAACGGCTTTTCCACCTGAGGCAGGGGACGAGGAGCGCCCAGGATTTCGCCCTGGAATTTCGGACCTTGGCCGCAGGAGCAGGATGGAACGACAGGGCCCTTATCGACCACTACAGATGCAGCCTGCGCGAGGACGTCCGTCGGGAGTTGGCCTGCAGGGATGCCACCATCACCTTTGACCAACTGGTGGATCTGTCCATTCGGTTGGATAACCTGCTGGTCACCCGCGGACGTCCAGAGAGCGCTCTGTCGGTTCCATCTTTCAGTACCACTGCTCCGGTGCCAATGGAGCTGGGAGGGGCTACGCTTAGGGAGGCTGGAGGAGGGGCCTTCACGTGCACCATCTGTGGCCGCAGAGGGCACACTGCCGGTCGGTGCCGGGTTAGTCCCTCTGGGAGTCGAGGCAGCATGCAGGGCTCTCTGGCGTCACCCCAGGTGAGTCTGCACCACTCTCATCCAGAGTCCACCTGTTTGTTCATGTTTGTTTTCCTGAGTTTTCCCCGCATTCCCAGCATAAGGCACTCGTCGATTCAGGCGCGGCTGGGAATTTAATCGACAGAGCGCTTGCCCTTAGTTTAGGGATCCCCATTATTCCTGTGGTTAGACCCTTCCCAGTACACGCTCTGGATAGTCGACCATTAGGGTCCGGGTTAATCAGGGAAGCCACCATCTCCCTGACCATGGTGACGCAGGGGGGTCACGAGGAGAGAATCAGTCTCTTCCTCATTGACTCTCCTGCGTTTCCCGTGGTACTAGGCCTTCCCTGGTTGGCTCGTCATGACCCCACCATTTCATGGCAACAGAGGGCCCTCATGGGGTGGTCGCGAGAGTGCTCGGGGAGGTGTGCAGGGGTTTCCGTTGGTGCTACCACGGCGGAAAGTCCAGACCAGGTCTCCACCGTGCGCATTCCCCCAGAATATGCCGATTTGGCTCTCGCCTTCTCCAAAAAGAAGGCGACTCAATTACCACCCCATCGACGGGGGGATTGTGCGATAAATCTCCTGGTAGACGCTACACTTCCCAGGAGTCACGTGTATCCCGTCGCAAGCGGAGACGGCGGCTATGGAGACATATGTCTCTGAATCCCTGCATCAGGGGTACATTCGGTTCTCCACTTCACCCGCCTCCTCGAGTTTCTTTTTCGTGAAGAAGAAGGGAGGTCTGCGCCCGTGCATTGACTATCGAGGTCTAAATCAAATCACGGTGAGGTACAGTTACCCGCTACCTCTCATCGTCACAGCGATTGAGTCAATGCACGGGACGCGCTTCTTCACTAAACTGGATCTCAGGAGCGCTTACAACCTGGTGCGTATCCGGGAGGGAGACGAGTGGAAGACGGCATTTAGTACCACCTCAGGGCATTATGAGTACCTCATCATGCAGTACGGGTTGATGAATGCTCCATCAGTCCTCCAATCCTTTGTAGACGAGATTTTCAGAGACCTGCACGGGCAGGGTGTAGATCGATGACATTCTGATATACTCCGCTACACGCGCTGAGCATGTGTCCTTGGTGCGCAGGGTACTTGGACGTCTGTTGGAGCATGACCTGTACATCAAGGCTGAGAAATGCCTGTTCTTTCAGCAGGCCGTCTCCTTCCTAGGGTATCGCATTTCCACATCAGGGGTGGAGATGGAAAGTGACCGCATTTCAGCCGTGCGTAATTGGCCGACTCCCACCACGGTAAAGGAGGTGCCGCGGTTTTTAGGGTTTGCCAATTACTACCGGAGATTTATCCGGGGTTTTGGCCAGGTAGCTGCTCCCATTACCTCACTGCTGAAGGGGGGTCCTGTACGTTTGTAGTGGTCGGCTGAAACTCAGCCCGGCGGAGCGGAATTATGATGTGGGGGACCGGGAGCTGTTGGCTGTGGTTAAAGCTTTGAAGGCGTGGAGACATTGGCTTGAGGGGGCTAAACACCCTTTCCTCATCTGGACTGACCACCGCAACTTGGAGTACATCCGGGCAGCGAGAAGACTGAATCCTCGTCAGGCAAGGTGGGCCATGTCTTTTACCCGTTTTGTGTTTTCCCTGTCCTACAGACCAGGTTCCCAAAATGTGAAGGCAGACGCACTGTCCCGGCTGTATGACACAGAGGAGCGGCCCATGGATCAGACTCCCATACTCCCGGCCTCCTGCCTGGTAGCGCCGGCCATGTGGGAGCTGGACGCGGACATTGAGCAGGTGTTACGTACAGAGCCCGCTCCCCTCCAGTGTTCCGTCGGGCGTCTGTACGTTCCGTCTGCTGTCCGTGACCAGTTGATCTATTGGGCCCACACGGCACCCTCCTCTGGTCATCCGGGGATCAGTTGGACGGTGCGCTGTCTGAGTGGGAAGTACTTGTGGCCTACCTTGGCAAAGGACGTGAGGGTTTATGTTTCCTCCTGCTCGGTGTGCACCCAGTGTAAGGCTCCTAGACACCTGCCCAGAGGTAAGCTATTTCCCTTACCCGTTCCACAACAGTCTTGGTCACACCTGTCAGTGGACTTTCTGACCGATCTTCCTCCCTCACGGGTAAACACCACGATCCTGGTCATTGTGGATTGTTTCTCTAAGTCCTGTCGTCTCCTCCCTCTGCCCGGTCTCCCTACAGACTGCGGAGGCCTTGTTTACACACGTCTTCCGGCACTACGGGGTGCCTGAGGATAAAATGTCTGATCGAGGTCCCCAGTTCACCTCGAGAGTCTGGAGGGCGTTCATGGAACGTCTGGGGGTCTCGATCAGCCTCACCTCAGGTTTTCACCACGAGAGTAATGGGCAGGTGGAGAGAGTGAACCAGGATGTGGGCAGGTTTCTGCGGTCTTATTGCCAGGACCTGCCGAACTCGCTCCGCCACTCCTCCACTAACCTCTCCACTAACCGCGCCGTGGCTTCAGACCGAGGTTCCTGCGGTGGATGACTGGTTCAGGCGCGCGGAGGAGACATGGGAAGCCGCCCATGTTCACCTCCAGCGAGCCGCGCTGCGCCAAAAAAACAGTGCGAACCGTCACCGCAGTGACTGGCTCTCGACCCAAAACCTGCTCCTCCGCCTGCCTTGCCGGAAGCTGGGGCCGCGGTTTGTGGGGCCATTCAACGTCCTGAGGAGAGTGAACGAGGTGTGTTACAGGTTACAGCTTCCCCCCGATTACCGTATTAACCCCTCGTTCCATGTGTCTCTACTCAGGCCGGTGGTGGTTGGTCCGCTCCAGGAGTCTGAGGTAAGGGAGGTTCCTCCGCCCCCTCTGGACATTGAGGGGGTCCCGTTCCGTTCGTTCCATCCTGGATTCGAGGCGTCGGGCCTTCAGTACCTCGTGGAGTGGGAGGGGTACGGTCCGGAGGAGAGGTGCTGGGTTCCGGTGGCGGACGTGTTGGACCCTGAAATGCTGTGGGAGTTCCACCGTCTCCGACCGGATCGCCCTGCGCCTCGCCCTCCGGGTCGTCCCCGAGGCCGGTGTTGTCAAGGGGGGTTACTGTCACGACTTCCGCCGATGTCGGCTCCTCTCCTTGTTCGTAAATTCATTGTCCATTCGTAAATTCACAGCGTGTCGCTTTCGGAGAGTTCAGTAGGGTTGATCCGAGAGTTCTAACCTCACAACGACAGTCAAGCATCCAAGCTAATTGGCTAAAGTTGGTTAGCTACTTCCAGACACAAATGAGAGAACAACTCACTCTGACGATTTTACTCACCCTAGCAGAGCTGGTTAGGATGTTTTCATGTTATCTAGAGCGTTAGTGACTGTAACTGTGCTGCTGGCAACAATTTAATTGCGTTTTTTTGCCAACATTTACTAACACCTCTCGTGTTGTGCATTCAAAAATTAATCAGTTATTCTGCGCTCTGGCACACAGACAAGAGTGCTCTGAAATCAGAGTAGATAGCCAGAGTGAATTTATAAACACACCCCTTGATTACTCAAATTTTTTTCTCGACCTGAGTTGTAAACTTTCTTTCATAGGCTAGGTTGTAGCAACCTTGTGATTTGTATAGGGAAAATTCTAGTACCATGTAGTAACCTAAACCTATCGATGTTACATTGAGCTGGGTGAATGGAATATGAATGACAGTCATCCAATGTGCTGTAATAGAAATAAGGCCATGCTCATAAAAAAGATAATCATCCTCCCTCATCTTAAACGTCACCGACCGCCACTGATGCACATACATTTTTACTGACTCTACACACACCCACTCACATACAAACTGCTGCTACTCTGTTTATCTTATATCCTATATACATATCTACCTCCATCACTCCAGTATCCCTTCACATTGTAAATATGGTATTGGAACTGACCCTGTATATAGTATGCTTACTTATTTACTTAGTATTATTCATGTTTCTCATGTTTTTCCCCCCTATTATTACATTGTTATTGCATTGTTGGGTTTTGAGTTTGACAAAAACATTTTTTTTTTAAATGCTACTGTCCCTTCCACTGGCATACTGTTATGTTCAGCTCATAACTGTTATCTTTCTCTTTCTGTCGTCTGGTGGTCAAAGCAAGAGTGTGAAAACAGTCTGGACAACCCCTCCCTCCCTCCCTCTCGCTCTCCCTCCCTCTCTCTATCGCTCTGTCACTCTCTCCTCTTTCTCCAGTTAATGTCACTTCTCCCGGCTCTTACTGACACCTAACATGACACCTACCACCTACCCTTTTCCATTTACTATAACAAGCATCTTCATCCACTGAGCACCGCTGACACTGGGCGTCCATGGACGTTGAAAAGTAGCTGAAATTTGGTCAGTCAGCCCTGGCTGGACCAAATATGAACCAATCATGGACGTCTATGTTTCACAAGTTTGCACAGCACAGTAGAGCACAGTACAGTAAAGAAAAGTATCGTACAGTACATTACAGTACAGTAGAGCACACTAGAGTAGAGTACAATATAATGTTATGTATTGTACTGAACATATCTACTTTACTGTACTCTACTCTACTGTGCTGTACTGTGATGTCCAAACTTGTGAAACATAGACGTCTATGATTGGTTCAGATTTAGCCTGGTCCGGACCAACCAAATCTGGTCTGGTTTGGTGGTGGAGCTCATTAGAATAATAGCAAGTGTGTAGAATAATACCCAAATATGCAAAAGAAGGATATTGGATATTTCTACCTTTGTGTACCTATTCAGGATACATCACCATGAAGAGAATGACATTCATATCCATAATTATTTCTGTATTGTACAGATCAGGGACCCATGATGTAATTTTATTTCCATAATTCTGTTACCGGATGCAAATCCACTTCACCTACTGTAGTTCAATAACCAAAATCAATGTTTTCAAACTCAAGGTGTCATGCCTTAGCTGACACTCCATTCATTCTGCAGACATCTTTCAATCTTAATTGGGAGCAGATATTTAACAGTTTTTGGAAAATGTGGTCACATAAAAAACTGAGGGAGATTTTACCGTAATTCTGTTACCAAACTTTGCATCTACACAGTTCTTTTCACCCCCCCCCCCCCCCCCCCCCCCGGACTGTCTTGTCTCATTACGTACACCTGGTTCCCATTCCCCCTGATTAGAACGTGTATATATGTGCCCTCTGTTCTCCATTGTCCTTGTCGGTTATTGTTACCATGTCCGTTGGTCGTGTGAGTATCTGTGCTATTGTGTCGGCTTTCATGCTACGTGTTATTGTGCACTTGTTTTACGGGTCTCGTCCTGTGTATTATTTAGAGGTTTACACCTCGCTCTTTTGTTTGGGTGGAGAAAATAAAAAACCCTATTACGTATTCCTGCGCCTGCCTCCAATCATTATACAACGTGACAGAATAACCAACCCACTAAATGGAGACAGCAGAAAAGACTGAGCTGTCGAACATCATAGAGACAGTCCAGCATCAAGAGGACTGTCTCCCCAGACTCTGCAGCACCATGGACAGTGTGCTGGCAAGGATCCTGCATTTGGAGGGGAATGTGCAGTCCCTTCAGTCTCCAGGTTCCGGCACCAACCCCCACACCACTACCTGCCTCCGTCCCATCTAAGCCGGTCCGCGGAATACCCCTGTCCCTTCCAGAGAGCTTTGACGGTGCACCACCGAGATGCAAGGGATTCCTTCTGCAATGCGACCTGTACCTCGCTCGCTACGCCGAGGCTGTCTCCGGGAGAGACAGGGTTGCCACCGTCATCTCGGCACTGACCGGGAGGGCCCTGTACTGGGGTGTGAGCGGACCCGAGGTTAAGTCCTACTAGCGCTTCACCCTCCTCTTCCGCTCTGTGTTTGATCATCCTGTGGAGGGCTGAGAGGGGGGTGCTTGCCTACTCCGACTACGGCAGGGAGCTAGGACCGCCTTGGAGTTCGCTCTGGAGTTCCAGACCATCGTGGCCTCCACCGGATGGAACGAATCGGCTCTGGTCACCGTGTTCCGCAGCAGACTGCGGGAGGAGGTACAAATGGAGTTAGCCTGCCATGATGACGACCTGTCACTCGACCAGCTCATCAGCATGGCGATTCGTTTGGACAACCTCCTGCGGTCCCAACAAAGACCTGCGCGGAATACGGAGCCCAAGGCTACACCTGCTCCGTGGCCAGAGCCGATGGAGGTGGGCTCTGCACGTTTGCCCGAGGCAGAACATAGGAAAAGGAGGAATCTGGGCCTCTGTTCCTATTGTGGAGAAAGGGTTCATTTCTCCCCGACCTGCCCTCTATACACTAATAGGCGAGGAGATGACAAGCCAGGGAATTCTCCTGCTCCAACCCAGGTAGGATGCAAGATCTCCCCTCCTTTTCTGTCAACTCAACCAGTGTGTTTTCCCATTCAATTCCCTGAATACCCTAGCCCCTCACTCCCGTTAGCTCTGATTGATTCCGGAGCTGCCGGGAATCTTTTAGATAGCGCACTGGCCACTGCATTACGCATTCCTTTGGTTCCCCTACAGTCACCCATTCCGGGTTCGAGCCTTGGATAATCGTCCAATAGGGACAGGGCTCGTACATCACATGACTGTTCCCATTTCTCTGCTGACCCATGATACTCATTTAGAACAGATCACCTTTTTGATTATAGACACCCCCACACACTGCATTGTTTTAGGTCTCCCCCGGTTTGAGTTGTCATAACCCTGTTATTTCCTAGTCCGAGGGGAGACTGCTGGGTTGGTCGCAGAAGTGTCAGCGGAGGTGTCTCGCGGTGTCTGTCAACACCACTACGGTGGAAAGTCCGGACCACGGCCCTCAAGTGGAGTTACCAGAGGAATAGCAGGATCTGCACCGGGTTTTCTCTAAGACCCAGGCTACACGCCTGCCTCCTCATCGCCCCTGGGACTATGCCAATTACCTGCTGTCTGACGCAGCCCCCCCGAGAGAACACGTCTATCCCCTCTCCTATGCGGAGACCGAGGCTATTGCCACTGACGTACAGGAGAGCCTCCAGCGGGGTTTTATCCGCCCCTCTATGTCACCAGCCTCCTCAAGATAATTTTTTGTTAAAAAGAAAGATGGGGGACTACGCCCCTGCATTGATTGTCAAACTCGGAATAAAGCCACCGTTAAGTTCAGCTATCCTTTATCCCTCATCCCAACCATCATCGAACAAATTCACGGGGCGCAGTACTTCACGAAACTGGACTTGAGGAGCGCCTACAATCTAGTGCGCATTTGTGCAGGCAACGAATGGAAAACGGCCTTTTCCACAACCACGGGCGATTACGAGTATCTTGTGATGCCTTTTGGCCAGTCTAATGCTCCTTCAGTCTTCCAGGCCTTTATTAACGAAGTGTTTCGGGACATGCTGGGACGGGGCATAGTGGTTTATATAGACAACATTTTGGTCTATTCTGCTGACCGCGCCCAGCATGTCTCGTTAGTCAGGTCTGTGCTGGGAAGACAGTTGGAGCATGATCTATATGTCAAACAAGAGAAGTGTTTTTACAGCGGTCCGTGTCCTTTTTGGGCTACCTCATATCCACGGAGGAAGTGGAGATGGAGGAGCAACGCATCCGTACAGTAGGGTCAAGGCCCATCCCCAACTCCGTGAAAGCAGTCAAGCAACTCCTGGGGTGTGCCAACTATTTCGGGAGGTTCATCTGGGGCTTCAGCACGATGATCGCGCCGCTTACCTCCCTACTGAGAGGAGGTCCCCAGTGGCTTCGTTGGAAGGCGGAGGCGGAGAGGGCGTTCTTGACACTGAAGGCACGCTTCACCACTGCTCCTGTGCCGGCACATCCTGACCCCTCACTTCCCTTCGTCGTTGAGGTGGATGCCTACGAAGTAGGAGTCGGGGTAGTGCTGTCCCAGCGTACGGAACCCCTCCAAAGCTGTGGCCCTGCGCCTTTTACTCCAAGCAGCTGAGCCCCACCCAGAGGAACTACAACGTAGGGGACTGGGAACTCTTGGCGGTCAAGGCTCTGAAGGCGTGGAGGCACTGGCTAGAGGCGTCCATGTTCTGTGAAATGTTCTGTATAAATTGTTCAAAGTAGTCTTTGTGCATAGAGCTGTATGGTTTGCAAAATTTTGAAATCAATGGTTTTTGTTTGGCATACGTTTTAATGTGAACATTCTGAGTCAAAGTGTAATTCCATTACCGTGGAATAGCCTATTTGTAGCAAAGCTGCAGTGTTGATACTGTTATTATAATCACTGTTGTCATTATAGTATGCTGTGGGAAGAGAGCGTTGCTTGTTGTGCTGTAATTACCCTGTAAAGCAAACAGGCAAATAGGCAGACAGGCAGACAGGCAGACAGGCAGACAGGCAGGCCCCATTCCCAGTGAGGAGCCGTAGCTGGGGTAATTATCCAGCGGCGTTGGCAGCAGGAGCACAGGGGCACAGTGAGAGGAGGAGGGGCATGGGAGGATGGCGTTGGAGATGCAGTCCTTTGTCCAACAGCAGCATCCTCTCCTGAGAGTGACTGGAGAAAGAGGAGGCATCATGGGGATTCACAAAACCTTCCTCTAAATCTTTCTCTCCATCCTTAGCATTACCATTCTATCACTCCCACACCCAACTCAACTAATCATGGTCCAGAGTGAAGACCTTAAATAGTTTAATATGTACTGTACATTAGGTGTGATAGCGCAGGGCTGGACGAAAAACCTGCACTCCCAGTCAGCTGGAAAAGGCTATACGGACACTCCTGACCTCAGAATTGGTTAAAATTAGGTTTAAGGTTTAAGGGTAAGGGTCAGGGTTAAGGGTTTGGTTAAAGGTCCAATGCAGCCATTTTTATCTCAATATCAATTCATTTCTGGGTAACAATAAGTAACCTTACTGTGATTGTTTTCAATAAAATGGTAAAAAATGAACAAATATAACTTCTCAGCAAAGAGCAATTTCTCAAGCAAGAATTTATCTTGGGCTGTCTGGGGGTTGTCTGAGTGGGGAGGGAAAAGCTGAAAAGTAGCTGTTATTGGCAGAGGGGTTTGGACCTCTTTCTTATTGGTCTAGTAACTAATTTACCTGGTGTTGTCACCAGGCAGGCTCAAACTCCATTCCACCAAAACAAGCAAACATTTCAGGCGGTCTTTTCAAACAACTCACACTAAAAGGACATTATCATAATTTTCACAATTTCACAGTATTATTCCAACCTTAGTGTGGAAATATATATAAAACACAGATAAATCACATTTTTGACTGCACTGGGCCTTTAACGTTAGAGTTACGGTAAGTGTCCGTTTTAGATTTAGGTTAGTCCTTTTGCAGATCAGCAGTGTCCTTATAGTCTCGCCCAGCCAGGTAAGCTAGCTGGGTAGCGGAGGAGGGGGGACGAAGGAGGAGGTTAAAAATGGAGGCCCCAGAGCCAATTAAAAACGGTGTTAATTTTTCCTCCATTGAGACCCAAAGAAGCCGTTCACCATGGCAACTGTGAGAATGCTAGGGGGAGGTGAGCAGAGCTGTGTTGCACAAGCAGCGACTTTGTGTCTAAGATGTAGAGAGCTAGAAGGTAGTAGATAGCTGGGAGACAGACTGCCCCCACAGCTAAGCCACCACACACACATACAGCAGATCGCAACACACACTAACCCATAAACTCAGAATAACACACTGCCACACACACACACCTAAACAAGCAGCATAACACACAGCCACCTTGCAACCAAACCAAACACACACATTTACATAGAGGGGACAAGGCCACATCCATAGGAACACACACAGAAAGCCACACAGGGACAAACACACAAAATCCTCTTAGGCCCCTCTTAAACTCATACCACATCAACATCAGAATAATATTTTGTGTGTGTATGTGTCTGTTGGTGGGTGTGTCTGTGCCTGTGCCTGCCTGCCAGCGTGAGTGTTTTTGTACAGTTTTGTGCAGCCACACCACATCCTTCAACCAGAGGGGTAGTGGCTCACTCACTGCACCCAGAGGCCTCTTTGCTTGAGCTGGAAGTGGGTCAGTGTGTGTGTGTGTGTGTGTGTGTGTGTGTGTGTGTGTGTGTGTGTGTGTGTGTGTGTGTGTGTGTGTGTGTATGAGAGAGAGAGAGCGTGTTTGTCACTGAGCAGAGCTAGCAACACAGCCAAACATTGCAGAGTTTCAGGCCCTACCTGCTCAACACTAGAAACACAGACACTGTCACGACTTCTGCCGAAGTCGGTTCCTCTCCTTGTTCGGGCGGTGTTCGGCGGTCGACGTCACCGGTCTTCTAGCCATCGCCGATCCATTTTTCATTTGTTTTGACTTGTTTTCATTCCCTCATTACGTGTTGTGTATTTAACCCTCTGTTCCCCCCATGTCTTTGTGCAGAATTGTTTTTTGTAAGTGCTTGTGCACATTGTTGTCTGGTGCGCGACCGGTTTTGTACCAATACGTTGTTATTCTGGATGCCGGTGGTTTTGTATATTAAACTGCTCCGGTTATTACCCAGTTCTGCTCTCCTGCGTCTGACTTCTCTGCCACCAGTTACGCACCCCTTACAGACACACAGATAAGGCCAACTCAACTGGTGTGTAGACTCTGAAAATCTGTAAATTCAGAAAGTGAATTTTTTTTATTTATTTTTTTTATTTATTTTTTTTATCCCATTTTCTCCCCAATTTTCGTGGTATCCAATCGCTAGTAATTACTACCTTGTCTCATCGCTACAACTCCCGTACGGGCTCGGGAGAGACGAAGGTCGAAAGCCATGCGTCCTCCGAAGCACAACCCAACCAGCCGTACTGCTTCTTAACACAGCGCGCCTCCAACCCGGAAGCCAGCCGCACCAATGTGTCGGAGGAAACACCGTGTACCTGGCCCCCTTGGTTGGCGCGCACTGCGCCCGGCCCGCCACAGGAGTCGCTGGAGCGCGATGAGACAAGGATATCCCTACCGGCCAAACCCTCCCTAACCCGGACGACGCTATGCCAATTGTGCGTCGCCCCACGGACCTCCCGGTCGCGGCCGGCTGCGACAGAGCCTGGGCGCGAACCCAGAGACTCTGGTGGCGCAGTTAGCACTGCGATGCAGTGCCCTAGACCACTGCGCCACCCGGGAGGCCCCCAGAAAGTGAATTTAATACAATTTTGACTTGAAACAATTTTGACTTGATGAAACATGTAATTGAACTTCCCGAAAAAAAAAGAAAAAAAAAGGACACAGCTAATAGCGGCACACCCCTCCATCTTTCAAAAGATTGAGTGGTGCGACACTATTGGTTGACTCAGCCAACCACCTGGGAAAAAAGCGCGACGTCCAGACAGTGCACGATCGAGACAGAACTATAGTTCGCTAGCAAGCCAACCTTCAACTTTCTCCTGGACTATCAGCTTTTTATACCACAAGGTAAGATTAAAAACAGAAATTATACTGCAATGGTGATATTAACTAGATCCAACTTGTTTTCCAACAGTAGAATTGAAATAGCAACCGATAACTTGTAGCTATCAATAGTTGCTGCTTAGCTTAGCTGCCTGGCGAGCAGAGGTGGGTAGTAACACGTTACATGTACTTAAGTACATTTTTGGAGGAACTAGTAATTTTCTAGTTACTCTTTGTGGGCTGTGCTTGTACTCTCACTCAAGTAATTTATAAAGGAAGTAACTTACTTTTTACTCCGTTCAGTGGCAATTTTAGCATGTAAGTCTTGGTGGGGCAAACTCCAATTTTTCTTTTTTCATGCATGACAGCAAAGCCACTACACAACACTAAACAATACATTCATTGCACGATAACGGTGAAAAAAACAGTGCCCACTGTAACGGCAGCCTTCCTCCTCTTCACGAGAAGAGAAGGTGTAGCAAGGATCGGACCAACACGCAGCGTAGCCAGTGCTCAACATGTTCAATTACGAAAACTGTGAACACTTACAAATAACAAAATAATAAATGTGGCAAACCGATACAGTCCTAGCTGGTGCAGAGAAACACAAAGACAGGAAACAACCACCCACAAACCCCAACACAAAACAAGCCACCTATATATGATTCCCAATCAGAGACAACACAAAACATCTGCCTCTGATTGAGAACCATATTAGGCCAAACATAGAAACAGACAAACTAGACACAACATAGAATGCCCACCCAGCTCACGTCTTGACCAACACTAAAACAAGCAAAACACACAAGAACTATGGTCAGAACGTGACAGTACCCCCCTCCTGAGGTGCGGACTCCGAACGCACCCCCTAAAACTCTAGGGGAGGGTCTGGGTGGGCATCTGTCCGCGGTGGCGGCTCCGGCGCTGGACGAGGACACCACTCCACCATTGTCTTTGTCCCCCTCCTTAGCATCCTTTGAGTGGCGACCCTCGCCACCTACCTTGGTCTAGGAACCCTCACAAAAGGCCCCATCAGACTGAGGAGACAGCTCCGAACCGAGAGGTAGCTTAGGACAGAGAGGTAGCTCAGGACAGAGAGGTAGCTCAGGACAGAGAGGTAGCTCAGGACAGAGAGATAGCTCCGGACGAATGGCAGCTCCGGACTGAATGGCAGCTCCGGACTGAATGGCAGCTCCGGACTGAATGGCAGCTCCGGACTGGCGGGCAGCTCATGACTGGCGGGCAGCTCATGACTGGCGGGCAGCTCTGACCTGCTGAGGCGCACAGTAGGCCTGGTACGTGGTGCCGGAACTGGTGGTACCGGACTGGAGACACGCACCACTAGGCGAGTGCGGGGAGCAGGAACAGGGCACACTGGACTCTCAAGGCGCACTATAGGCCTGGTGCGTGGTACCGGCACTGGTGGTACCGGGCTGGGGGCACGCACCTCAGGGCGAGTGCGGGGAGAAGGAACAGTGCGTACAGGGCTCTGGAGACGCACAGGAGGCTTGGTGCGTGGTGCCGGAACTGCTGGTACCGGGCTGGAGACACACACCACAGGGAGAGTGCGTGGAGGAGGAACAGAGTTCTGGAGACGCACAGGAAGCCTGGTGCGTGGTGTTGGCACCGATGGTCCTGGGCTGAGGGTACTGGGCTGAGGGAACTCACTGAAGTCATAGATTTCCCAGTTCCGAGTTTCCAGTTGTTTTGAACGCAGCAGAAGTCATGCTGGATTGACAGCATGGCCAATGTATTCAACCTGTTCTGTCCCATGGTGTTGCATGACCATGTTTATCCTTTTAAGCTTGGAAAAGAGACCCTTAAACCCAAACTTGGAAAACACACCCACTCCACTGAATAGCAGACTAGTAATTTCTTTGCAATGCTTGCAGTCAGCCACCGATTCCTTCCAAACCACTCATTGTTGAATTTGTGATTTCCAACTTGTTGTGTAATGTTTATGTCCAATGGCCAACGAGCACTGATGTGTTTTATCTATAATTTATCTTCATATGACAAGGACTGAAAAGCATTTGTCAGCAGATTGTCGACTTGATTCACGATGATGACTGCTTGTCTAGCTTGCTAGCTAAGATTTTGAAAGTATGATGTTGACATGATCAGTCCAATCAAAGCTACAGTAGATATAACATGATTTGACATCATTTTATCTGTGGCCAATGACCTTGAGCCTTCTTAGATGAGCACTTCTAATGCAACTCTATGACAGCAATCAAGCGGCTTGAATTTCGAGCTGTTCCCGTACATTTTGAGGTGATGTAGCGTCCCCATGAGTGGCAGAAAACTGAGCCAATCACTGAGCGAATCATGGCGCAACTAGAGAACATTACCAACCCGTATGCTCTGTATTTTCCCTGGCTGCCCCACCACCACAGAAAGCACTGAGCTAGGCTGAAACACCTGCATATTGGAGCTGCCTTACTCAAGAAAGCAAAAAAGAGCCTACAGTTGCGCAGTGGTCTAAGGCACTGCATCGCAGTGCTAGCTGTGCCGCTAGAGATCCTGGTTCGAGTCCAGGCTCTGTCACCGCTGGCTGCGACCGGGAGACCCATGGGTCGGCGCATAATTGGCCCAGCGTTGTCTGGGTTAGGGGAGGGTTTGGCCGGCAGTGATGTTCTTGACCCATTGTGCGCTAGCGACTTCTGTGGCAGACTGGGCGCAGTGCATGCTGACACGGTCGCCAGGTGTACTGTGTTTCCTCCGACACATTGGTGCGGCTGGCTTCCGGGTTAAGTGGACATTGTGTCAAGAAGCAGTGTGACTTGGCTGTGTTGTGTTTCGGAGGATGGACGGCTCTCAACCTTCGCCTCTCCCGAGTCCGTACGGGAGTTGCAGCGATGGAACAAGACTAACTACCAATTGGATACCATGAAAAAGGGGATTAAAAAATTCATATATACTCTATATATATAAAATAAAATACAAAATTACAAATAATAAAAGAAACAGTAAGTTATTTGTGCCATATAGCTACTGGAAATAAATGTTTTGCGTGTGTTTATTTTTATTTATAGCTTGTAGTGGCACAACTGAGGGGGAGGAGAATGGGCCGGCCAAGAAAAGACCCTTCAAAATGGAAAGGAGACGTTCGGATGAGAAGGAAAGTTAAATCCTACCTAGGAAGGAAAAAGATGATTGAGTTTCACTTTGGATCTGTGCACTGTTTGATTATTTATTACTTACATTATTCTTACCTGAATACCTACAGTTGAAGTCAGAAGTTTACATACACTTATGTTGGAGTCATTAAAACTCGTTTTTCAACCACTCCACAAATTTCTTGTTAACAAACTATAATTTTGGAAAGTCGGTTAGGACATCTACTTTGTGCATGACACAAGTAATTTTTCCAACAATTGTTTACAGACAGATTATTTCACTAATTGACATCCTTTGAGTCAATTGGAGGTATACCTGTGGATGTATTTCAAGGCCTACTGTCAAACTCAGTGTCTCTGCTTGACATCATGGGCAAATCAAAAGAAATCAGCCAAGACCAAAAATTGTAGACCTCCACAAGTCTGGTTCATCCTTGGGAGCAATTTCCAAATGCCTGAAGGTACCACGTTCATCTGTACAAACAATAGTACGCAAGTATGAACACCAAGGGACCACGCAGCCGTCATACCGCTCAGGAAGGAGACGTGTTCTCTCCTAGAGATGAACGTACTTTGGTGCGAAAAGTGCAAATCAATCCCAGAACAACAGCAAAGGACCTTGTGAAGATGCTGGAGGAAACAGGTACAAAAGTACAGTGGGGCAAAAAAGTATTTAGTCAGCCACCAACTGTGCAAGTTCTCCCACTTAAAAAGATGAGAGAGGCCTGTAATTATCATCATAGGTACACTTCAACTATGACAGAGAAAATGAGAAAAAAAAATCCAGAAAATCACATTGTAGGATTTTTAATGAATTTATTTGCAAATTATGGTGGAAAATAAGTATTTGGTCACCTACAAACAAGCAAGATTTCTGGCTCTCACAGACCTGTAACTTCTTCTTTAAGAGGCTCCTCTGTCCTCCACTCGTTACCTGTATTAATGGCACCTGTTTGAACTTGTTATCAGTATAAAAGACACCTGTCCACAACCTCAAACAGTCACACTCCAAACTCCACTATGGCCAAGACCAAAGAGCTGTCAAAGGACACCAGCAACAAAATTGTAGACCTGCACCAGGCTGGGAAGACTGAATCTGCAATAGGTAAGCAGCTTGGTTTGAAGAAATCAACTGTGGGAGCAATTATTAGGAAATGGAAGACATACAAGACCACTGATAATCTCCCTCGATCTGGGGCTCCACGCAAGATCTCACCCTGTGGGGTCAAAATGATCACAAGAACGGTGAGCAAAAATCCCAGAACCACACGGGGGGACCTAGTGAATGACCTGCAGAGAGCTGGGACTAAAGTAACAAAGCCTACCATCAGTAACACACTACGCCGCCAGGGACTCAAATCCTGCAGTGCCAGACGTGTCCCCCTGCTTAAGCCAGTATATGTCCAGGCCCGTCTGAAGTTTGCTAGAGAGCATTTGGATGATCCAGAAGAAGATTGGGAGAATGTCATATGGTCAGATTAAACCAAAATATAACTTTTTGGTAAAAACTCAACTCGTCGTGTTTGGAGGACAAAGAATGCTGAGTTGCATCCAAAGAACACCATACCTACTGTGAAGCATGGGGGTGGAAACATCATGCTTTGGGGCTGTTTTTCTGCAAAGGGACCAGGATGACTGATAAGTGTAAAGGACAGAATGAATGGGGCCATGTATCGTGAGATTTTGAGTGAAAACCTCCTTCCATCAGCAAGGGCATTGAAGATGAAACGTGGCTGGGTCTGACAGCATGACAATGATCCCAAACACACCGCCCGGGCAACGAAGGAGTGGCTTCGTAAGAAGCATTTCAAGGTCCTGGAGTGGCCTAGCCAGTCTCCAGATCTCAACCCCATAGAAAATCTTTGGAGGGAGTTGAAAGTCCGTGTTGCCCAGCAACAGCCCCAAAACATCACTGCTCTAGAGGAGATCTGCATGGAGGAATGGGCCAAAATACCAGCAACAGTGTGTGAAAACCTTGTGAAGACTTACAGAAAACTTTTGACCTCTGTCATTGCCAACAAAGGGTATATAACAAAGTATTGAGATAAACTTTTGTTATTGACCAAATACTTATTTTCCACCATAATTTGCAAATAAATTCATAAAAAATCCTACAAAGTGATTTTCTGGATTTTCTTTTCTCATTTTGTCTGTCATGGTTGAAGTGTACCTATGATGAAAATTACAGGCCTCTCTCATCTTTTTAAGTGGGAGAACTTGCACAATTGGTGGCTGACTAAATACTTTTTTGCCCCACTGTATCTATATCCACAGTAAAACAAGTCCTATATCGACATAACCTGAAAGGCCGCTCAGCAAGGAAGAAGCCACTGCTCAAAAACCGCCATAAAAAAGCCAGACTACAGTGTGCAACTGCACATGGGGACAAAGATCGTACCTTTTGGAGAAATGTCCTCTGGTCTGATGAAACAAAAATAGAACTGTTTAGCCATAATGACCATTGTTATATTTGCAAGCCGAAGAACACCATCCCAACCGTGAAGCAGCATCATGTTGTGGGGGTGCTTTGCTGCAGAAGGGACTGGTGCACTTCACAAAATAGATGGCATCATGAGGTAGGAAAATTATGTGGATATATTGAAGCAACATCTCAAGACGTCAGTCAGGAAGTTAAAGCTTGGTCGCAAATGGGTCTTCCAAATGGACAATGACCCCAAGCATACTTCCAGAGTTGTGGCAAAATGGCTTAAGGACAACAACGTTAAGGTATTGGAGTGGCCATCACAAAGCCCTGACCTCAACCCTACAGAAAATTTGTGGGCAGAACTGAAAAAGTGTGTAGGAGCAAGGAGGCCTACAAACCTGACTCAGTTACACCAGCCCTGTCAAGAGGAATGGGCCAAAATTCACCCAACTTATTGTGGGAAGCTTGTGGAAGGCTACCCGAAACATTTGACCCAAGTTAAACAATTTAAAGGCAATGCTACCAAATACTAATTGAGTGTATGTAAACTTCTGACCCACTGGGAATGTGATGAAAGAAATAAAAGCTGGAATAAATAATTCTCTCTACTATTATTCTGACATTTCACATTCTTAAAATAAAGTGGTGATTCTAACTGACCTAACAGGGAATTTTTACGAGGATTAAATGTCAGGAATTGTGAAAAACTGAGTTAAATGTATTTAGCTAAGGTGTATGTAAACTTCAGACTTCAACTGTATCTTGATGTTTAATTCCATGCTGAAATATATCTGATTTGCATACTAGTAACATGATTAATTGTCACGTTCTGACCATAGTTCTTTTGTATTTTTTTATTTGTTTTAGTGTGGTCAGGGCGTGAGTTGGGTGGGTATAGTCTAGTTTTTCTGTTTCTATGTGGGGTTTCTTGTTTGGCCTGATATGGTTCTCAATCAGAAGCAGGTGTTAGTCATTGTCTCTGATTGGGAACCATATTTAGGTAGCCTGTTTTCTGTTGGGTTTTGTGGATGGTTGTTTTCAGTCTTTGTGTGTCTGCACCAGATATAACTGTTTCGTTTCGTGTTATTCTCGTTTATCGTTATTTTGTTTGTTTGTTTAACGTATTCTATCAAAATGGATACTTACTACGCTGCATCTTGGTCCTCCTCTCTCTGTACAGACGACGAACGTTACATTAATAGTGTTTGACTGTTTTAATACTTACCTGATCCTCCTTGATATTTCATTCTGAGTAAAAAATTTAACATCACACTTGGTGTAAATCTTTTAAGCACGCATTCACCATCACATTTACAGTACTTAAAACTATATTGTGAAATTGATTTTCATTAATGCTATTGAAATTACTCCAATCTCTCAAGTACATTTACCCTTTTTATGAAACTGAGCACATTGATAGATATTAAGTCAACGTTGAATAAGACCCTAATTGAAACTGTACATCCTACCTGTGCTGGAGGACATCGGAAAATGGTGCTGGCAGGCATAAATAATAAATGAATGTCAAATCAATTGCATTACGTTTGATGTCCTTTTTGTTTCCTATCACAATTTACCATAAGGTGTAAAAAATTATCAAACTTAATGTTTTACTAGTACTTATGTAGTTTTCTGACCGAATACTTTTTTACTTAGGTAGTTTCTTAAGCAGGCTACTATTACTTGAGTAAATTACAATGTAAGTAACAGTACTTTTACTTATTACAGATTTTCAGCACCCACCTCTGCTGGTAACGGTACAGTAACGTTACAGTAGCTCTAGCATTCATTTTCATAGGTAAGAGAACTATCAAAGTTGGTGAGATCTAAAATATCATGCAATCTGCTAACGTTACTAAGGTTAAGTTATTGCCCATTTTGTAAATGCTATTCAGCTAGTTAAGTTTGTTAGTACGGTCACGCATATCATTTGGTGACGTTACAGTAGCATTCACTTTCAATGGGGGGGAGCTGTAAGAGTTAGCTAGTCAAAAGAAAATCAGGTGACTATCTATGTATTTGTTAATTCAATCTCGGTTGCTTGTACATTTGTATTGTAAATATTTAGACCTTTTTTGGAAGTACATACCGGCCGTAACGGAACCAAATGAAGATAGTTGCAAGGCGAAACTCCATATTTGCTGATCAACGAGCGTACACAATGTACAAAGCATTAGGAACTCTTTCCATGACATAGACTGACCAAGTGAATCCAGGTGAAAGCAATGATCCCTTATTGAAGACACTTGTTAAATCCACTTCAGTCAGTGTAGATGAAGGGGAGGAGACAAGTTAAAGGAGGATTTTTAAGCCTTGAGACATGGATTGTGTATGTGTGCCATTCAGAGGGTGAATGGGCAAGACAAAATATATAAGTGCCTTTAAACGGGGTATGGTAGTAGGTGCCAGGCGCACCGGTTTGAGTGTGTCAAGAACTCCAATGCTGCTGGGTTTTTCACACTTAACAGTTTCCCGTGTGTGT
Source organism: Salvelinus namaycush (assembly GCF_016432855.1). Taxonomy (NCBI): domain Eukaryota; kingdom Metazoa; phylum Chordata; class Actinopteri; order Salmoniformes; family Salmonidae; genus Salvelinus; species Salvelinus namaycush. The sequence goes on from NC_052322.1 coordinate 27,545,001, forward strand.
CAAGAATGGTCCACCACCCAGGGCCAGTATCCCTGTGGAACGCTTGACACCTTGTAGAGTCCATGCCCCAACAAATTTAGGCTGTTCTGATGACAAAAGGGGATGCAACTCAATATTAAGGTGTTCCTAATGTTTTGTGCATTCAGTGTATTGTCTACATTTTAATACTTGCAGAGCTTGGGAGTTTGAATCTGATATTTCTGGGTGTAAGAGAGGTCTCCAACATACAGATACTGGTCACATAGGCCCATTCTAACTTTGTGTTCATCTAGAAAACATCAATTTAGAAAACATCAATTTAGAAAACATCAATTTAGATAAATTCATTAGGCCCTAATCTAACGATTTCACATGACTGGGAATACAGATCTTTTGGTCACAGATACTGTACCTTAACAAAAAAAAGTTAGGGCGTGGATCAGAAAATCAGTCAGTATCTGGTGTGACCACCATTTTCCTTATGCAGCATGATACATCTCCTTTGCATAGAGGAGGTGATCAGGCTGTTGATTGTGGCCCGTGGAATGTTGTCCCACTCCTCTTCAACAGCTGTGTAAAGTTGCTGGATATTGGAGGGAACTGAAACACGCTGTCGTACACGTCGATCCAGGTCACCCCAAACATGCTCAATGGGTGACATGTCTGGTGAGTATGCAGGCCATGGAAGAACTGGGACATTTTCAGCTTCCTGGAATTGTGAACAGATCCATGCAACATGGGGCCATGCATTATCATGCTGAAACATGAGGTGATGGAGGAAGATGAATGGTGTGACAATGGGCCTCAGGATCTCATCACGGTATCTCTGTGCATTCAAATTGCCATCAATAAAATGCAATTATGTTTGTTGTCCGTAGCTCATGCCTGCCCATACTATAACCCCAATGCCACCATGGGGCACTCTGTTCACAAAGTTGACATCAGCAAACTGCTCGCCCACACAACGCCATACCTGTGGTCTGCTGTTGTGAGGCCGGTTGGACGTACTGTCAAATTCTCAAAATCGTAGTTGGGAGGCAGCTTATGGTAGAGAAATTAACATTAAATTATCTGGCAACTGCTCTGGTGGACATTCCTGCAGTCAGCATGCCAATTGCATGCTCGCTCAAAACTTGAGACATCCATGGCATTGTGTTGTGTGACAAAACTGCACATTTTAGAGTGGCCTTTTATGGTTCCCAGCACAAGGTGCACCTCTGTAATGATCATGCTGTTTAATCAGCTTCTTGATATGCCACACCTGTCAGGTGGATGGATTATCTTGGCAAAGGAGAAATTATCACTAACATGGACGTAAACAAATTTGTGCCCAAAATGTTAGAGAACTACAGTCCAACCTGCTTCTTCCAGTGCCAAGTCCGCTGCCACCAGTACCTGGCCTGCTTCACCCTCAGCCCAGTCTGCTGCCAGCCAACTCCACCAATGCAAAAAACTTGATTGGTTTGATAAGTGGCAATGTGTCACTAGTTTCTATATATACTCTGCTGTACTCCAGCCCTTTTTATCTTCTTTCTAAAATGAGGGTCTCGCCTCAAATCAGATCGAGCATTACCCCACTGTTGCTGGTGTATCACAAACCACTCCCTTCCTTATTATCCCTACTGTGTTAGAAGTTCAAAAGGGCGATAGAACTTGTGCAATAGCCTACACTTTCTATGTTCATTTGGATGGGGGGATTTAAAGCCTATCAGTCTATTCGGGAGTAGAGCCTATAGCCTACAATAGAACATCACGCATTCAAATGTTTGAACTTGTAACGTGGCTGCAGGAACTTCTAAACGTGGCTGCATTAGATTTGTCGGATATAAAGATGGAGGGTTTCGTTGCATCCAATGGCAGTGTAGGCGAGGTTTCACATGTGTCATTGTGTCATTAATAAACATGTTTCTATATTTCAATTGTTTGAATGAGTTTTGGTTTTAGGTCAATATTTCTTTACTTTTAATAAACAAAACATGTCATACATGTGATGTATTTATAATTATATCAGGAAATATGCAGTCCACAAGAAACCCCAACAGATAACTGATCATTTAAGATACTAATTGCATAAACAAGGTAAGTATAGTACAGTAATAAACCAACCTCATTAGAACAACACTTCTATATTTTATGATTATGCTACCATAATTGTTCCATTAACTCAGGTGATCTTAAATTCACCAATGTGAAAAATAATAACACTTTTGGAGACTATAACGGTTGTTGAGAAATGTTATCCGAGGCTGGATAGTGTAATCTAGCCCTGATTATCTATGAGGAGAGTCATTGTTATTTTCAATGTTTTTCAGCATATCATAATAAATAATGACTAATAAACACTCATATTATGAAGAAGAACCCTACCTTTTTCTCTTTTCCTTATTTTTCCTATTTTTCTTACTTTTTCATCTCTCCCTTCTTCCCTCCATGCTTGCAACGCCAGGATATTGGTTTTGACTCCCGGGACCACCAATGTATTCACCCCTGACTGTATGTCCCTTTGGATAAAAGCATCTGCTAAATGGCATATATTATATTATTATCATATACTGTATACTATGTTTCAGTATGCTGCCATTTCAGTATATCGTTTCATAATGGTGTTTCAGCATGCTGTCATTTCAGTATTCCAGTATGCTGCTGTTTCAGTATTTCAGTATGCTGCTGTTTCAGTATTCCAGTATGCTGCTGTTTCAGTATTTCAGTATGCTGCTGTTTCAGTATTCCAGTATGCTGCTGTTTCAGTATTTCAGTATGCTGCTGTTTCAGTATCTCAGTATGCTGCTGTTTCAGTATTTCAGTATGCTGCTGTTTCAGTATCTCAGTATGCTGCTGTTTCAGTATTTCAGTATGCTGCTGTTTCAGTATCTCAGTATGCTGCTGTTTCAGTATGCTGCTGTTTCAGTATTTCAGTATGCTGCTGTTTCAGTATTTCAGTATGCTGCTGTTTCAGTATGCTGCTGTTTCAGTATCTCAGTATGCTGCTGTTTCAGTATGCTGCTGTTTCAGTATTTCAGTATGCTGCTGTTTCAGTATTTCAGTATGCTGCTGTTTCAGTATTTCAGTATGCTGCTGTTTCAGTATTTCAGTATGCTGCTGTTTCAGTATACTGTTGACAGTTCAGAGACGTGACAGTGGACCTACACACAACTTCCACTTGTAGAGGGAGTACACAGGTTTACTGGTGTCACTGGCAAGGCAACCATTTTGCGCAGCTTCTCCAATTAGATCTTTCAGCAGAACTATGTGTTGGAGTGTATTTACAAAACCAATCTTTAAGCACAAAAGTACTTGAAGTTGTCACAGGGTGGAAAAACGTTCACGAACATGTTCTCTGTCATTCATTTCATTGGAGAGGTTAGAGCGGGTGAGAATGAGATGGAGAGGAAACTGTAGTGAAGAGAAGTGAACTTTCCTTAAGAACTAGATTTCTGTTGACATTTCACAGTGTACTGAATGGTCACTGAGCATTCATTTCATTCAAGGTCTATAGGCTAAATACTGTAACATGACGTGTGTTAATGACACCAAATGACATCCATTATACTATGGGAACATACTCCCAAGCTAAATGACATATTATTCAGTAGATTCTGAGATAAGATGATCGTGTAATGGCAAAGTAACTTACTTCCTCTCTGTGTGAAGCCAGAACTGAAGTTTGACTTGGTCAGGAGTGTGGGCACTGAGCATGCTCAGTAGGGAGGGTACTCACTGACACCAATCCAATTAAAATACTGGTTCAAACCAATCAATAAACCTGTCATGCACGCGCATGTTCACACACACAGTGTGCAAAGACACAAACCTTAACTCACTATCATGTTTCCTTTCCTGGCCCTTGAGGTCAGAACCATGGTGCTGATGCTGATTTTCATTGTGAGCCTCTAATCAGGGGTTGATTCACACTTGGGACACCAAGTGAGTAGAATCTGGGCAATCTGTGACAATCAGTCAATCAACTACCAGGAATAAAAGACAACCAGCAGGCTCAGAGTCAGATTTGAGTATCCTTCCCTGCTCTATGGGATAGATGGCTAACATCTGACAACATCTTTACTCCTGAACACTGGCAAGTACTGTGCTTACCTGGCACAAACCCCATAGTTCTCTGGTCAAAATTAGTGCACTATATAGGGAATAGGGTGCCTGTTTGGATGCACCGAGTGTGGATTTATACCCTCCAGACCCACGTACAAATCACACGACAGCGCTCCATGTCTTCTTGCAGATAGTCATTTCACAGAGTGTGTAATCTATCCCTGATTATCTAAGAGGAGAGTCAAACCTGCATGCCTGCTCCTGATACCATCTCTCATTAAAATCAATCTGTTCCACCACCGTGCGGGTTTCAGCACACAGAGAAGCTCCATATAGATACACTTAATTTCCTTAAAAAGCAGATTGTCAGCTTGAAGCTTCACACAGGCTTCATAGCACATAGTTGGGGCTGCCGTTCTTGTCCCCTGCCTGCTATGCTGTTTGATGAATATGCTGCTTAAAGGGATAGTTATGCACAAAGTACTGTATGACAGCAAATCACATCTTATTTGTCACATGCGCCAAATACAACAGGTGTAGGTAGACCTTACCGTGAAATGCTTACTTATAAGCCCTGGTAAGAAAGCATTTACTCAAATAGTGGTAAGAAAGTATTTACTAAAATAAACTGAAGTTAAAAAAAATATATAAAAAAAAAAAAAAATAACAAAAATAACAAATAATTAAGGAGCAACAAAATAACAGTAGCGAGGCTATATACAGGGGGTACCGATACAGAGTCACTGTGGGGGGCACTGGTTAGTCAAGGTAATATGTACAGTTGAAGTCGGAAGTTTACATACACTTAGGTTGGAGTCATTAAAACTTGTTTTTCAACCACTCCACAAATTTCTTGTTAACGAACTACAGTTTTGGCAAGTCGGTTAGGACATCTACTTAGTGCATGACACAAGTAATTTTTCCAACAATTGTTTACAGACAGATTATTTCACTTATAATTCACTGTATCACAATTCCAGTGGGTCAGAAGTTTACATACACTAAGTTGACTGTGCCTTTAAACAGCTTGGAAAATTCCAGAAAATGACGTCATGGCTTTAGAAGCTTCTGATAGCCTAATTGACATCATTTGAGGCAATTGGAGGTGTACCTGTGGATGTATTTCAAGGCCTACCTTCAAACTCAGTGCCTCTTTGCTTAACATCATGGGAAAATCTAAAGAAATCAGCCAAGACCTCAGAAAAAAAACTGTCTGGTTCATCCTTGGGAGCAATTTCCAAATGCCTGAAGGTACCACGTTCATCTGTATAAACAATAGTACGCAAGTACAAACACCATGGGACCACGCAGCCGTCATACCGCTCAGAAAGGAGACGCGTTCTGTCTCCTAGAGATGAACGTGCTTTGGTGCGAAAAGTGCAAATTAATCCCAGAACAGCAAAGACCCTGTGAAGATGCTGGAGGAAACAGGTACAAAAGTATCTATATCCACAGTAAAACGAGTCCTATATCGACATAACCTGAAAGGCCACTCAGCAAGGAAGAAGCCACTGCTCCAAAACCGCCATAAAAAAGCCAGACTACGGTTTGCAACTGCACATGGTGACAAAGATCGTACTTTTTGGAGAAATGTCCTCTGGTCTGATGAAACAAAAATATAACTGTTTGGCCATAATGACCATCGTTATGTTTGGAGGAAAAAGAGGGAGGCTTGCAAGCCAAAGAACACCATCCCAACCGTGAAGCACGGGGGTGGCAGCATCATGTTGTGGGGGTGCTTTGCTGCAGGAGGGACTGGTGCACTTCACAAAATATATGGCATCATGAGGCAGGAAAATTATATGGATATATTGAAGCAACATCTCAAGACATTAGTCAGGAAGTTAAAGCTTGGTCGCAAATGGGTCTTCAAAATGGACATTGCATACTTCCAAAGTGGTGGAAAAATGGCTTAAGGACAACAAAGTCAAGGTATTGGAGTGGCCATCACAAAGCCCTGACCTCAATCCTATAGAACATTTGTGGGCAGAACTGAAAAAGTGCGTGCGAGCAAGGAGGCCTACAAACCTGACTCAGTTACACCAGCCCTGTCAGGAGGAATGGGCCAAAATTCACCCAACCTAATGTGGGAAGCTTGTGGAAGGCTAACCGAAACGTTTGACCCAAGTTAAACAATTTAAAGGCAATGCTACCAAATACTAATTGAGTGTATGTAAACCTCTGACCCACTGGGAATGTGATGAAAGAAATAAAAGCTGAAATAAATCATTCTCTCTACTATTATTCTGACATTTCACATTCTTAAAATAAAGTGGTGATCCTAACTGACCTAAAACAGGGCATTTTTACTAGGATTAAATGTCATGAATTGTGAAAAACTGAGTTTAAATGTATTTTGCTAAGGTGTATATAAACTTCAGACTTCAACTGTACATGTAGGTAGAGGTAAAGTGACTATGCGTGGATAATAAATAGAGAGTAGCAGCAGCGTAAAAATGGGGGGTGGGGACAATGCAAATAGTCCGGGTAGCCATTTGATTAGCTATCCAGGAGTCTTATGGCTTGGGGGTAGAAGCTGTTAAGAAGCCTTTTGGGCCTAGACTTGGCGCTACGGTACCGCTTGACGGGGGGTAGCAGAGAGAACAGTCTGTGACTAGAGTGGCTGGAGTCTTTAACAATCCATGCTTTGGTTTTTTGTTTACCTGGCCATGGTTTCAAATGCTCATGTTTTAGCATTTGTAGCATACATCCAATGCAAGTCAAAATCATCCTAAACTACTTAGAAATTGATTGTGTCACATCCCTCCAATAGAGTCCCAGACCCCCCAAAAATACACACTCTTCCATGAGAAATTCCAGGCACTGCTCCAGAATCTCCCACAAGTGTTGAATTGGGTTGAGATCTGGTGACGGAGATGGCTATGGCATATGGTTTACACTGTTGTTATGCTCATCAAACCATTCAGTGACCACTCGTGCCCTGTGGATGGGGGCATAGCCATGGTAGCTAAAATAATGGCCTGCCCAGCATTTTTCTACGCATGATGGGATGTTAATTGCCACACCTTTATGGAAGCACCGGCTTTCAATATACTTTGTGTCCCTAATTTACTCAAGTGTTTCCATTATTTTGTCAGTTAGCTGTACCTTGATTAGATAAGTATTCATCCCCTGAGGCAATACATGTTAGAAACACCTTTGACAGCGATTACAGCTGAGGCTTCTTGAGTTTATTTATTTATTTTTTATTTTATTTCACCTTTATTTAACCAGGTAGGCCAGTTAAGAATTAGTTCTCATTTACAACTGCGACTTGGCCAAGATAAAGCAAAGCAGTGCGACACAAACAACACAGAGTTACACATGGGATAAACAAACGTCAATAACACAATAGAAAAATATATATAAGTACGTTTAAGGCTGTGTTTACACAGGCAGCCCAATTCTGATATTTTTTTCCACTAATTGGTCTTTTGACCAATCAGATCAGCTTTGACAAAGATATGTGAAAAGATGTGATGTGATTGGTCAAAAGACCAATTAGTGGAAAAAATATAAAAATAGTGCAGCCTGTGTAAAACGCAGCCTAAGAGTCATGCACACCTGGATTGAAGCACTTTTGGCAGCGATTACAGCCCCAAGTTTTCTTGGGTATGATGCTACAAGCTTGGCACACCTGCATTTACGGAGTTTCTCCCATTCTTCCCTGTAGGTCCTCTCAACCTCTGTCAGGTTGGATGGGCAGCATCGCTGCACAGCTATTTTCAGGTCTCTCCCGAGATGTTGGATCTGGTTCAAGTCCGGGCTCTGGCTGGGCCACTCGAGGACATTCAGAGACTTTCAAGTTCAAGTTATCTTTACTGTCCCAATTGGGAAATTTGTTGTGCAGTCAGGGTTCAACAATAAATAAATAAAACATTAAAAACAGTGACAGCATACAACCAATACACACATAACATGAAACAATGAGATAGATAAAAAGGAGTAATCATTGTGCAAAAGTGCAGCAATAAATAGACATTTAATTTCATGAGCAGATTCAGAAAGTTTATGGCCCGTGGGATACAGGAGTTCTTGTATCTGTTGCTATTGCGTTTGGGAAGTCTAAAACGACAACCTGAGGGGAGAAACAAAATGGTAGAGGAGGACTGTCTAGGATACTGTTACCTCTCCTCACCACATGCTTTCTGAATGTCACTGAGAGATGTGCCTGTTGCACCCCGATGACCTAGCTGGCCACCTTAACCATCCTGTCCAACCTATTTTTGTTGCAAACATTAAGGATTGCCAAGCCAGGCCACCATCAAGAACATCAATATGGATTCAACAAAACTCAATATAACAGTGTCATCATTGTCTTACTGACATTAAAATCGTTCATCTTTCTCAACAACAAAAAGCCGCTGCTGTCCCTTTTTACAGACGGCATCTGTGTTCTCCTCAAACGTCAACTTGTTGTCCAGCACTGTTCCCGGGTACTTGTAGGTACTGACCAGCTCAATGTCATTTTCCATGACCATGTTGGGTGTGGGGTTTAGTGGCTGCCTTCTGAAGTCAATGGCCATGTCTTTAGTTTGGGAGACATTCAGTTGGAGGAAGGCCCATGCTCAGACTTTTCATCCTGTAGTAGACTGACGATGAACGAGTCATCAGCAAACTTGATGATGTGCCTGTTTTCATATTCGCTACGACAGACATTAGTGTAGAGTATGTACAGGAGAGGAGAGAGCACGCAACCTTGTGGGGATCCAGTGGAGGAGCAGAGCTGCTTTGACATGACGCCACTTGTTGGGACCGGTCGGTAAGGAAGTCCACTATCCAGCGCACAATGCTCACGTCCAGCTTGAAGTGGGAGAGGAGCTTCTCTGCTAGTATGTGAGGCTGGATAGTATTAAAGGCAGACGAGAAGTCGATGAACAGAAGCCTTGCATGGATTTTTGGGCCCTCCAGGTGCTTGCAGAGGAAGTTGAGTAGGGTTAGAGTGGCGTCCTCCACCCCCCCGCTTGGCCGTGTAAGCAAACTGCAGGGGGTCCCGGGAATTCTCAACCTGACGCAGTATATCCTTCTCAAATGATTTCATCACCAAGGATGTCAGTGCCACTGGCCTAAAGTTATTTAGCACATTGGGGGATTAGCTTTTTGCCACGGGAACAACAGTATCATGCTTCCAGAGGTTTGGCACCTTCTGCAGCTCGAGTGACAGCATGAAAATGTGATGAAAAATGCCACAGTTGTTCTGCACATGACTTAAGCTCTTTTTAACTTTGGTCTGTCTGAATAGGCTGGTGACAATCTGGCAGCTCTAGCAGGGGAGAAATTTGATGAACTGACTTGTTCGGAAAGGTGGCATCCTATGACGGTGTCACGTTGAAAGTCACTGAGCTCTTCAGTAAGGCCATTCTACTGACAATGTTTTTCTATGGAGACTGCATGGCTGTGTGCTCGATTTTACACACCTGTCAGCAAATTGCCGAACCACTAATTTGAAGGGGTGTCAACATACTTTTGTATATATAGTGTATGGGGGACAAAGGAAGGGGTAGTCATTCACAAATTACTGATGTCAACCCCTATTATTTCACACACTGTGAGTCCATTTATCTTATTATGTGATTTGGTAAGCCAAATTTTACAACAAAAAAAAATCACAATTAAATCTATTTCAATGACATGTTGTAATTAGAGGTCGACCGATTATGATTTTTCAACGCCGATACCGATAGCGATTATTGGACGACCAAAAAAAGTCGATACCGAAATCGGCCAAATTTTGTAGTTTTTTTGTAATAATGACAATTACAACAATACTGAATGAAAACTTATTCTAACTTAATATAATACATCAATAAAATCTATTTAGACTCAAATAAATAATGAAACATGTTCAATTTGGTTTAAATAATGCAAAAACAAAGTGTTGGAGAAGAAAGTAAAAGTGCAATATGTGCCATCTAAGAAAGCTAACGTTTAAGTTCCTTGCTCAGAACATGAGAACATATGAAAGCTGGTGGTTCCTTTTAACATGAGTCTTCAATATTCCCAGGTAAGAAGTTTTAGGATGTAGTTATTATTGGACTATTTCTCTCTATACGATTTGTATTTCATATACCTTTGACTATTGGATGTTCATATAGGCACTTTAGTATTGCCAGTGTAACAGTATAGCTTCCATCCCTCTCCTCGCCGCTACCTGGGCTCGAACCAGGAACACATCGACAACAGCCACCCTCGAAGCAGCGTTACCCATGCAGAGCAAGAGGAACAACTACTCCAAGTCTCAGAGCGAGTGACGTTTGAAACGCTATTAGCGCGCACCACGCTAACTAGCTAGCCATTTCACATCGGTTACACTCGCCTAATCTCGGGAGTTGATAGTTTTGAAGTCATAAACAGCGCAATGCTTGAAGCATTGCGAAGAGCTGCTGGCAAAACGCACGAAAGTGCTGTTTGAATGAATGCTTACGAGCCTGCTGGTGCCTACCATCGCTCAGTCAGACTGCTCTATCAAATCATAGACTTAATTATAACATAATAACACACAGAAATACGAGCCTTAGGACATTAATATGGTCGAATCCGGAAACTATCATCTCGAAAACAAAACGTTTATTCTTTCAGTGAAATACGGAACCGTTCCGTATTTTATCTAACGGGTGCAATCCATAAGTCAAAATATTCCTGTTACATTGCACAACCTTCAATGTTATGTCATATTTACGTAAAATTCTGGCAAATTAGTTCGCAATGAGCCAGGCGGCCCAAACTGTTGCATATACCCTGACTCTGCGTGCAATGAACGCAAGAGAAGTGACACAATTTCACCTGGTTAATATTGCCTGCTAACCTGGATTTCTTTTAGCTAAATATGCAGGTTTAAAAATATATACTTCTGTGTATTGATTTTAAGAAAGGCATTGATGTTTATGGTTAGTTACACGTTGGAGCAACGACAGTCCTTTTTCGCGAATGCGCACTGCATCGATTATATGCAACGCAGGACACGCTAGATAAACTAGTAATATCATCAACCATGTGTAGTTAACTAGTGATTATGATTGATTAATTGTTTTTTATAAGATAAGTTTAATGCTAGCTAGCAACTTACCTTGGCTTCTTACTGCATTCGCGTAACAGGCAGGCTCCTCGTGAGGCAGGTGGTTAGAGCGTTGGACTAGTTAACCGTAAGGTTGCAAGATTGAATCCCCGAGCTGACAAGGTAAAAATCTGTCGTTCTACCCCTGAACAAGGCAGTTAACCCACCGTTCCTCGGCCGTCATTGAAAATAAGAATGTGTTCTTAACTGACTTGCCTAGTTAAATAAAGGTGTAAAAAAAATTACAGATTTCGGATTGTTATGAAAACTTGAAATCGGCCCTAATTAATCGGCCATTCCGATTAATCGGTCGACCTCTAGTTGTAATGCAACAAAATGTGAAAAAATCCGGGGGGGGTGAATACTTATGATACCTACTGTAAGTACTATTGACTTTGGGTGTACTTTCTCTTTAATTCTACAGAGGGACTACTATTACTGTATGTAGTCTGCTAAGGTGTAGTATGCATTTCCTTTACCAGAGGGCTTTTTTTTAATGTTAAACTGATTGAACGAAATCATACAAAAGCAGTATCCTACACAGGAATACACACACAGTCTCACACACCAGAATACACAATACCCCAAGCTAACAAAAAACACATTCATAGTAAAATATAGAAAGAACACAGATGTGACCAGAGAAGTAGAACACTCCAGAGTGGACCTCAGACAGAGAACTGAACAGCCCCTGGACACTTTGGATGGCCCCTCCATTGAATCCACACTAAATTAAGTGGATTTCGTTATACCGTGTGTGTGTGTGTGTGTGTGTGTGTGTGTGTGTGTGTGTGTGTGTGTGTGTGTGTGTGTGTGTGTGTGTGTGTGTGTGTGTGTGTGTGTGTGTGTGTGTGTGTGTGTGTGTGTGTGTGTGTGTGTGTGTGTGTGTGTGTGTGCGTGCGTGCGTGCGTGCGTGCGTGCGTGCGTGCGTGCGTGCGTGCGTGCGTGCGTGCGTGCGTGCGTGCGTGCGTGCGTGCGTGTGTGAAGACAGGCGGATCCACAGAGCGGACAAAAAAAAAAACGTATCCCCTGCCTCATCCCACCCCATCTCTCTCTCGTTATTTAGTTCTCCCACTCCTTTCTCCTCTCCTACATCCCTCTCTCTGTAACACAATTACTGCCAGTCAACGATTTACAGCTGCACAGCCAGCAGATAGCTGTTCCCACACTCACACCAAGGTTATTATAGTTTTGTGTTTTTAATTCTATTCGTTTTCTATTTTTATTTGAAATTCAGTTTCAGTTACTTTTACGACTTGATTTACTAGTTTTTATTCAGTTTTAGTTTGATAAAACATTTATATTTCGTTTTCACATTATTTCGTTTCAGTTTTAGTATTAGGGACAGAAAGTAAAAAATGTAATTAAAAGGATGTAAAGGTTGTATTTCTTCCCTGTTAGTTAGTGATAGGCAGTAGTAGTCTCGGACATAAAAAATGAATAATAATTCATCAGACAACTCTCCCAAAAAAAACACAAGTTTGGGTAGGCGGGCCAAGCCTGAAAAATCAAAAGGCGCGTTCGAGAGAATCACTTTTGTCAAGTCAGTGGCCATTATTGGTCGCCGCCTTCCAAAGTCTGTTGCATTATGGGGATAAACATTTTCTGACTTGCGCCTACATGACGACTGCATGAACTTTACAAAAACCATATGATCAAAGTTCATGAAGTTTTGACTGCAGTCGACTGCAAGTTTCTGTAGTTTCTCTTCACCAACTTCCTCCTGCAGACAACACCTGCAATGTGGGATGCTCTATTGTCAACTAACCATTAGGGTGTTTTTGTTTGACACACCTGGACGTGACCAAAGACTTGACTGAAACAGGAACCAACATTGCACGATTCATGTATACAGTAGACAAATGAATGTGATATTTGAGGCCCTCTAACCAACCAATAGTACACTTTTTTTTCTCTACATACCAACAGCTGACACATTGAGGGAATCTTTCATTTCACCTCAACCCCTCCAGCTCCACAACCCAACCCTAACCCTACCCCCCCTGCCATGCTCTTCCCCGCTGTGAGTGACTTTCACTGGGTGACTGCTGTGACTGCAGCCCCTCGGTTTGGAGAGGGGAGCATGCCCCCTGCTTCACCCCGGCCCTGCAATTAACGCCCTCCTACCGCTCCCCAACAGACGCACCGGGCCTCAGAGGGCAGGGGCGGGGGGGGGGGGGGGGGCACACAACCAGAGGCCTTCCCATTCACGTCAATTTAGTCTTATTTATTTCTGTGGGATAAGGGGCCCTTTGAGATTAGAGATCCCAGGTCTGATAAGGGGGCCGTCCCAATTAAGTTATCCCCGCGGGCCACCATTAAACCCCAGGCCATCGACACGTCGCCACCACGGAGGGCAGTGGGAGGAGGAGGAGGAAATAGGAGGAGAGAGAGGAAGGGGTGGAAAGTAGATACACACACAGAGAAAACACAGCGCATCCTCCCATCACGCACCCCCCACATGAGCATACATCACACATGAACACACAAATAGCTCCTCAAACACACAGACACACAAAACAGGCAGATAGTTTTACACAGACAGGGCAAAATAGACAGGACACACAAACTAACCCTTTAAACATTTGATACTGTAAAAGCCATCTCAGTTTCCTGTGCTGTACACTCCAGTATGTCTATTTCTATTATCCTGTTTTTCCTCCTCAGCCCAGAAGAGGAGCAGAGGATGGGTTGTGACTGAGCCATGGGTTTTGTTCATTAGGGCATCCAGCGGAAAACGTTAAGAAGCGTTTTTGCAACAGAAAACAAAAAATGAATGTTTCTTATTGGACAACTCGTGGTTGTCCATCCTTGTTTCAGTCCATGTTCTTATGTTTGGTGCTTAATGAACATGGCCCTGTAGTGTGGGGCTGCTGCTGGACACGGCTCTGACCGGGACAGACGCTCATGTGACCCTATGGGGAAAGATTTGTTCTATTGCTGGTAATTGCACATGATGCCAAACACAGAAACCTCATTGATGTCCATCTGTCTCCTATTTCCACGGACATACGATATCCTGTTTGACCGTCTTAAATAACTTTCTGACTGACTCCTACTGCAGTAGACCTCCACTCCTACTCTAAATACCTGACCTGAGAACAGCTAAACTGGGGCCGAATCAAGCGTTTCAGAGTAGGAGTGATGATTTAGGATCAGTTTTGCCTTTTAAATCACAGTGGATACAATTAAAATGGACATGGGGGACCTGATCCGAGATCAGCACTCTGAGACACTTGATACATATGGCCCCAGGAGAATGAAAAAGCTTGCTAATTTCTATGACCAAATACAATAACTCAAGTCTTTATATAAACAGAACATTGCACTTTTTTCTGTCCCCTCTTTCTCTCTATCCTCTCGTCCCTCTCTGGTTTAGGTTAAAGAATGCAGCTGACAGACAGCGTGTTGAGAAGAGCACGAGGACAGAGCAGCAACAGACAACATGTTGAGAAGAGCATGAGGACAGAGCAGCTGACAGACAGCATGTTGAGAAGAGCACGAGGACAGAGCAGCTGACAGACAGCATGTTGAGAAGAGCATGAGGACAGAGCAGCTGACAGACAGCATGTTGAGAAGAGCATGAGGACAGAGCAGCTGACAGACAGCGTTTTGAGAAGAGCATGAGGACAGAGCAGCTGACAGACAGTGTGAGGACAGAGCAGCAACAGACAGCATGTTGAGAAGAGCATGAGGACAGAGCAGCTGACAGACAGCATGTTGAGAAGAGCATGAGGACAGAGCAGCTGACAGACAGCGTGTTGAGAAGAGCATGAGGACAGAGCAGCTGACAGACAGCGTGTTGAGAAGAGCATGAGGACAGAGCAGCTGACAGACAGTGTGTTGAGAAGGGCATGGGCACAGAGCAGCAACAGACAGTGTGTTGAGAAGAGCATGAGGACAGAGCAGCTGACAGCGTGTTGAGAAGAGCATGAGGACAGAGCAGCTGACAGCGTGTTGAGAAGAGCATGAGGACAGAGCAGCAACAGACAGCGTGTTGAGTGGAGCATGAGGACAGAGCAGCAACAGACAGCGTGTTGAGAAGAACATGGGCACAGAGCAGCTGACAGACAGTGTGTTGAAAAGAGGATGGGCACAGAGCAGCAACAGACAGCGTGTTGAGAAGAGCATGAGGACAGAGCAGCAACAGACAGCGTGTTGAGTGGAGCATGAGGACAGAGCAGCAACAGACAGTGTGTTGAGAAGAACATGGGCACAGAGCAGCTGACAGACAGCGTGTTGAGAAGAGCATGAGGACAGAGCAGCTGACAGACAGCGTGTTGAGAAGAGCATGAGGACAGAGTAGCAACAGACAGCGTGTTGAGTGGAGCATGAGGACAGAGCAGCAACAGACAGTGTGTTGAGAAGAACATGGGCACAGAGCAGCTGACAGACAGCGTGTTGAGAAGTGCATGAGGACAGAGCAGCAACAGACAGCGTGTTGAGAAGAGCATGAGGACAGAGCAGCAACAGACAGCGTGTTGAGAAGAGCATGGGCACAGAACAGCTGACAGACAGCGTGTTGAGAAGAGCATGAGGACAGAGCAGCAACAGACAGTGTGTTGAGAAGAGCATGAGGACAGAGCAGCAACAGACAGAGTGTTGGGAAGAACATGAGGACAGAGCAGCTGACAGACAGCGTGTTGAGAAGAGCATGAGGACAGAGCAGCTGACAGACAGCTTGTTGAGAAGAGCGTGAGGACAGAGCAGCTGACAGACAGCGTGAGGACAGAGCAGCAACAGACAGCGTGTTGAGAAGAGCATGAGGACAGAGCAGCAACAGACAGCGTGTTGAGAAGAGCATGCGGACAGAGCAGCTGACAGACAGCGTGTTGAGAAGAGCATGAGGACAGAGCAGCAACAGACAGCGTGTTGAGAAGAGCATGAGGACAGAGCAGCTGACAGACAACGTGTTGAGAAGAGCATGAGGACAGAGCAGCTGACAGACAGCATGTTGAGAAGAGCATGAGGACAGAGCAGCTGACAGACAGCGTGTTGAGAAGAGCATGAGGACAGAGCAGCTGACAGACAGCGTGTTGAGAAGAGCATGAGGACAGAGCAGCTGACAGACAGTGTGTTGAGAAGGGCATGGGCACAGAGCAGCAACAGACAGTGTGTTGAGAAGAGCATGAGGACAGAGCAGCTGACAGCGTGTTGAGAAGAGCATGAGGACAGAGCAGCTGACAGCGTGTTGAGAAGAGCATGAGGACAGAGCAGCAACAGACAGCGTGTTGAGTGGAGCATGAGGACAGAGCAGCAACAGACAGCGTGTTGAGAAGAACATGGGCACAGAGCAGCTGACAGACAGCG
This sequence comes from Salvelinus namaycush, assembly GCF_016432855.1. Lineage (NCBI taxonomy): Eukaryota > Metazoa > Chordata > Actinopteri > Salmoniformes > Salmonidae > Salvelinus > Salvelinus namaycush. The sequence goes on from NC_052322.1 coordinate 27,561,388, forward strand.
TGTTGAAAAGAGGATGGGCACAGAGCAGCAACAGACAGCGTGTTGAGAAGAGCATGAGGACAGAGCAGCAACAGACAGCGTGTTGAGTGGAGCATGAGGACAGAGCAGCAACAGACAGTGTGTTGAGAAGAACATGGGCACAGAGCAGCTGACAGACAGCGTGTTGAGAAGAGCATGAGGACAGAGCAGCTGACAGACAGCGTGTTGAGAAGAGCATGAGGACAGAGTAGCAACAGACAGCGTGTTGAGTGGAGCATGAGGACAGAGCAGCAACAGACAGTGTGTTGAGAAGAACATGGGCACAGAGCAGCTGACAGACAGCGTGTTGAGAAGTGCATGAGGACAGAGCAGCAACAGACAGCGTGTTGAGAAGAGCATGAGGACAGAGCAGCAACAGACAGCGTGTTGAGAAGAGCATGGGCACAGAACAGCTGACAGACAGCGTGTTGAGAAGAGCATGAGGACAGAGCAGCAACAGACAGTGTGTTGAGAAGAGCATGAGGACAGAGCAGCAACAGACAGAGTGTTGGGAAGAACATGAGGACAGAGCAGCTGACAGACAGCGTGTTGAGAAGAGCATGAGGACAGAGCAGCTGACAGACAGCGTGTTGAGAAGAGCGTGAGGACAGAGCAGCTGACAGACAGCGTGAGGACAGAGCAGCAACAGACAGCGTGTTGAGAAGAGCATGAGGGCAGAACAGCTGACAGACAGCGTGTTGAGAAGAGCATGAGGACAGAGCAGCTGACAGACAGCTTGTTGAGAAGAGCATGAGGACAGAGCAGCTGACAGACAGCGTGTTGAGAAGAGCATGAGGACAGAGCAGCAACAGACAGCGTGTTGAGAAGAGCATGCGGACAGAGCAGCTGACAGACAGCGTGTTGAGAAGAGCATGAGGACAGAGCAGCAACAGACAGCGTGTTGAGAAGAGCATGAGGACAGAGCAGCTGACAGACAACGTGTTGAGAAGAGCATGAGGACAGAGCAGCTGACAGACAGTGTGTTGAGAAGGGCATGGGCACAGAGCAGCAACAGACAGTGTGTTGAGAAGAGCATGAGGACAGAGCAGCTGACAGCGTGTTGAGAAGAGCATGAGGACAGAGCAGCTGACAGCGTGTTGAGAAGAGCATGAGGACAGAGCAGCAACAGACAGCGTGTTGAGTGGAGCATGAGGACAGAGCAGCAACAGACAGCGTGTTGAGAAGAACATGGGCACAGAGCAGCTGACAGACAGCGTGTTGAAAAGAGGATGGGCACAGAGCAGCAACAGACAGCGTGTTGAGAAGAGCATGAGGACAGAGCAGCAACAGACAGCGTGTTGAGTGGAGCATGAGGACAGAGCAGCAACAGACAGTGTGTTGAGAAGAACATGGGCACAGAGCAGCTGACAGACAGCGTGTTGAGAAGAGCATGAGGACAGAGCAGCTGACAGACAGCGTGTTGAGAAGAGCATGAGGACAGAGTAGCAACAGACAGCGTGTTGAGCGGAGCATGAGGACAGAGCAGCAACAGACAGTGTGTTGAGAAGAACATGGGCACAGAGCAGCTGACAGACAGCGTGTTGAGAAGTGCATGAGGACAGAGCAGCAACAGACAGCGTGTTGAGAAGAGCATGAGGACAGAGCAGCAACAGACAGCGTGTTGAGAAGAGCATGGGCACAGAACAGCTGACAGACAGCGTGTTGAGAAGAGCATGAGGACAGAGCAGCAACAGACAGTGTGTTGAGAAGAGCATGAGGACAGAGCAGCAACAGACAGAGTGTTGGGAAGAACATGAGGACAGAGCAGCTGACAGACAGCGTGTTGAGAAGAGCATGAGGACAGAGCAGCTGACAGACAGCGTGTTGAGAAGAGCGTGAGGACAAAGCAGCTGACAGACAGCGTGAGGACAGAGCAGCAACAGACAGCGTGTTGAGAAGAGCATGAGGGCAGAACAGCTGACAGACAGCGTGTTGAGAAGAGCATGAGGACAGAGCAGCTGACAGACAGCTTGTTGAGAAGAGCATGAGGACATAGCAGCTGACAGACAGCGTGTTGAGAAGAGCATGAGGACAGAGCAGCAACAGACAGCGTGTTGAGAAGAGCATGCGGACAGAGCAGCTGACAGACAGCGTGTTGAGAAGAGCATGAGGACAGAGCAGCAACAGACAGCGTGTTGAGAAGAGCATGAGGACAGAGCAGCTGACAGACAACGTGTTGAGAAGAGCATGAGGACAGAGCAGCAACAGTTGATCAAACTGCACTTAGCCAAGTCAGGCCTCTCTAAGAGCAGGAGTAGCAGGTGAGAGAGAGAGGGAGGAAGAGAGAGAGAGAGAGAGAGAGAGGGAGGGAGGAAGAGAGAGAGAGGGAGGAAGAGTGAGAGAGAGAGATAGAGGGAGAGAGCGAGAGAGGGAGGAAGAGAGAGAGAGGGAGGAAGAGAGAGAGAGAGAGAGAGGGGGCGAGGAAGAGCGAGCGAGCGAGAGATAGAGGGAGAGAGAGAGAGAGAGAGAGGGAGGAAGAGAGAACAAGAGAGAGAGGGGGGGAAGAGCGAGAGAGAGAGATAGAGGGAGAGAGAGAGCGAGAGAGGTAGAGGGAGAGAGAGAGCGAGAGAGGGAGGAAGAGAGAACGAGAGAGGGGGGGAAGAGCGAGAGAGAGAGATAGAGAGAGAGAGAGAGAGAGAGAGAGAGAGAGAGGTAGAGGGAGAGAGAGAGCGAGAGAGGGAGGAAGAGAGAACGAGAGAGAGGGGGGGAAGAGCAAGAGAGAGAGATAGAGGGAGAGAGAGAGCGAGAGAGGGAGGAAGAGAGAACGAGAGAGGGGGGGGGAGCGAGAGAGAGAGATAGAGAGAGAGGTAGAGGGAGAAAGAGAGCGAGAGAGGGAGGAAGAGAGAACGAGAGAGAGGGGGGGAAGAGCGAGAGAGATAGATAGAGGGAGAGGTAGAGGGAGAGAGAGAGCGAGAGAGGGAGGAAGAGAGAACGAGAGAGAGGGGGGGAGAGCGAGAGAGAGAGATAGAGGGAGAGGTAGAGGGAGAGAGAGAGCGAGAGAGGGAGGAAGAGAGAACAAGAGAGAGAGGGCCCTCTGCCAGTGGAGGAAAGAGAAAAGCGTTAAGACCTATTAATAGGAGCCGCCGAGACGCTGGTGTCAACTCCATGTGATGGCTAAGCTGTGGTGCTGCTTCCTCTCAGCAACACACACTATTTTCTCTTCCCCTCTTTCTCTCTCCGTCCCTCTCTATTTTTCTCTCTCTTTTTCGCTGCCTCGTCCTCGCTTTTCCTAATGCCGTGACTGTCCCATTGTTCCTCTCTCTCTTTGTCCGACAGTTTTTCAATGTGCTGCTACTGTGCTACACCTCTGTCCTGCTGTCTCAACCCACTCTCTCTTAATAAGATCACACCTTGACCCTTTTCATACTATCGTGCCGACCTGAATCCTACTGTGCTGGCTCGTAATGTTTGGGTTCGGGTCAGGAATGTGAAAAAGCCACCTGTTTTTCCTTCACTAAGTGTTGATTCAGATGATCTTATTCTCCGTTGTTATCATGCTAAAGGTTGTTAAAGGTCACATTTCTTACAGAGTTCCTGCTAGAGGGGCCTTTTCTGTCTTTGATTTGCCATCTGACGGCTGGATGCTTCTCCTAAAAACATTAGTCTGAAGTCTATTTTCTACACTAGAGTGATGCCATCCTTCAGAGCAGTTTAATAAAAACCTACCGAAGATGATCCACACTGTCCAGACATATAATTATGTGCCAACACAGGAAGTGAAGGAGCAGTACTACATGGCTGCCTGTTGCACAAACATTGAATACCTGTATGTGAGGGAATTACACACACTTACACACACTTTCACCCGTCATAAAACACACACTCTAGTCTGTTGTGCAAACATCCATGCACACATGTACACACACACGCACTTGCACACAGGTTGGGAGCGGGTTCAGTGTGTGTGGCGTCCTCCTCCAGGTTTCTCCAGGCCTCAGGCAGCTTTCCAGAGCTCTGGCCTCATTCATCCACACACTGCCTACCATGCCATGGCTCTACTGGCACTTAGAACAGATTTACAACCTGCTCACTCAGGAATCTCACATGTAACCACACACACACAACAACAACTTACCCAGCTAAAAACACACACTCACCCTCCCTTCCACAAACAAACAGACACCCACACACACACTAACAGTCCAATTTACAAGTGGTCAAAACCTCCAATAGAAAACAAGCAGTGAGGGTGAAAGCTCACGCATCTTAACAGAACCCCGAAGGGAGCAAGACTGTGTTTCCATCATCACTATTGATCTATCTCTCCAGCATTAAACCTACAGTACTCTCCACTTGTCGTGACCCACTGAAATAAATAAAATAGCAGCAGGTCTGGGTGAGAGCACACTGTGTCTCACAGTCAGTCAAAATATGACCCTGCTGCCTCAAGACAAAAAGCAGACTTACCGCTTCTGCCTTAGCTTCTGCCTTAGCTTCTGCCTTAGCTTCTGCCTTAGCTTCTGCCTTAGCTTCTGCCTTAGCTTCTGCCTTAGCTTCTGCCTTAGCTTCTGCCTTAGCTTCTGCCTTAGCTTCTGCCAAGAAGCTGCAATGAATGGGGTTGACTCTGTGTTTAGCTGAGAGCGGAGTAACAGCTCCTTCAAAAAATGTCTGTATCCGGCCCGCACAAATTAGCCTACTATCGGAGTTCAGCAAGTCAACAAGTCATATGACTGTCTGTCTGCAGACAAAAGCTGGGTAACTAATGTATTTTTGTGATTGCATTTTGAGTATATTTAAGGCATGTATTGTATACTATCTTTCTACAGAGAAACTTTCAACAGTGGTCATTTACAAATGGTCCAAAAGCAATCAGAGAGAGCCTTGACCCTGTTTGGAACGGAAACAACAGACTCTGCACTTGTCTAGCAGCATGCCCCCTATAGATGACCAGACTCTCCATTGAATCCTTTCAGACAACCCAATGAAGTCAGCTCAGAGGAGGAGAAGGAGATGTGGAGAGAGAAAATAGAAAGAAAGAAAGAAAGAAAGAAAGAAAGAAAGAAAGAAAGAAAGAAAGAAAGAAAGAAAGAAAGAAAGAAAGAAAGAAAGAAAGAAAGAAAGAAAGAAAGAAAGAAAGAAAGAAAGAAAGAAAGAAAGAAAGGGAGAGGATGGAAAGAAATAGGGAGAGGGGGAGGGGGAGAGAGAGAGAGAAAAAGGAAAGAGAGAGGGACAGTTTCAGACTAGCCTGTTCAAATCTAGGACAGACACATTATCAAGAGGGGAGCAGACAGGAGCACAACCGTTTCATGTGACTCAGATGCTGAGGCATGTAAATAAGCAGCAGCAACAGGTGCATTAGACAAGCTCAGCAGGTGAATGGGTGACTTTGAAATGTGTAATCATGTCTGTAAATCCTTGATTTTGATGCACAATCTTTAGTTGTCCTGTCCCTGTCTGAACCTGGATCTATATAAACTGGCATTGAGGTTACATTGTCATTTATAGTCACAGATGTCTATCTTTTCAGGCCACTTTACCCCCCTCAACTTTCAATATAAAACATTATTAGAAGAACATTGAAAGAATAGGCTGCACAAATGCAATTTTAGAATGACTGTCTAACACCAGGTGAAGACAAAGGTGAAATGGAATTAGTTCTTCAATTTTTGTCAGCTGTATCCACGTCTGCATCACATATTTGAATATTCATCATAGAAGGTCTAAATGAAATTAAGCATTAACGGAATTGAATTGATTTGAGACATAAATGGACAAGATAATGTAAATATTGCGAACTGGCAAATGTACTCTATGTCAGGAATGAAATATCTCATACGAATGTTTTATTTATTTTTTACCGGTATTTTATCATTTATTTTTCATTTGCCCCCCTCCGCTGCCAATGTGAGCTACAAATGCGCGCACACGGGCTAGCGGTGGGATGGGCATCTATATATACACCTTCTCTCTCTACCCAGTCTCTTCAGCAACACGACAACCATCAAAACGCAATCGGTCAAACCAATATGGCTTGGACGCCTGCAAGCAAACACACACACACACACTTGACTATCATGCCATCATGTGTCTCTGGATATTGGCTTTTAGCCTAATTTGTCTTTGCTGCAAAAATCATTGTCTATCATCATTGTCAGGGCGATGCTATTTGCTCAAACCGGGTAGTAGCTTAATATAGAAGCGCTGTACGCATAGTGGCACTGCCTGGCCCATGACAGTAGGGGCAGGAATGAATGCGTGTCATCTTAAGATAAGAACGGCCTATTGGGGTGGATCAAAGGTCCAGGGAAAGTTATGGTAGAGCAACGGTAGCGTGCTAGGACTCAATACATACATTTATATGGGCAAATATGGGCATCATAGACCACACACACATTTACGCGCACAGCAATGAAAGAGGAACATTTACTAACCGTCACCTTGATGGGGACGTACAGGACAGGTATGTCAGTGGCTCCATTCTTGTTCAGGTCCCCTTGAATGGTCCCGACCTGGAACCCTTTGGATTTCACCCAGAATTTGAATTTGGCGTTGATGTGGTTGCTCTCGATGTAGACGGCGTCCGAGTCGTCGGTGTGTAAAAGGGTCTGGAGAATCTTATTGTATTTTCTCCGGGTGACTGTCTTTGTTTTACCCGAGTCCCCGTAAGTACGGAGACACCAGTCCTGAAATTCGCCGAACATCTCTCCTTCCAACACCACCGAGTTTCTGCTCATTTTGGGTAAATTCAAGCTGGGTTTTCTCATTGACATGGTTTCTCTCTGATGTCCCGTGTCCTTTTAAATAGGAGGACTGGGTCTTAAAAATATATAATAATATACTATTTTATTCTATGTATGTTTCAATGAACCATTAAATGTATCTCTCTTGGCTAGAAAGGGATCAACATATGACTTAGATTGATATTCCTGCGAACAATGAGGAAGGATTCCGTATCAGGCTATGAAGATTGGTGTGCTCTCTCTCACACCTGTTAGCAGAAACCGTTCGCCTCCTGTCCCAAAGGGTAATAACAAATGTCAGTAGCTCATATCCTGCTCTGAGGAACTGAAAGAGGGGCCGTCCTAAGAAACGGGTATCTCCCACCTGTGTGTCAATGGTCTCCAAGCTAATAAAGATTCGCCGTTTGAATATCACAATTTTACTGTCCTGGGGGAGACAATAAAACGTGGTAGCCTATTTTACATAAATAAGGCTATATAATAAGACAGAGTCCATATATGGCACAGGTCCGCTACAAATTAGAAGGATAGATAGCAGCCCGTGCTGTCGTGATACCTTCCTCCTCCCAACTCCACCCGACACCTACTGTATTCCACCTGTTTGAATCGAACTTGAATGCCGCCGTCCCGAACCATCTCCTGTAAGGCAAATCAAAGCGCAACGATGTCTCTCCTAGATAAAGCTTTAAATTGATAAAGGATACATGTGTGCGAATAGTAGGTATTATGTACAGGCTCTTGTTCTTCTCCACTAGATACCACACACCCACAAACCATGTAGCATCGATGGGACATGTGTGCGCGGAATGGCTCGCTAAAATCCAGGAAGTGCAGTACCAGAAGCCGAAACGCACAGAAAGCGGGGCTGCCCGACCGTCCCATGCGGGACTAAATGGAGCTATTGGCACTGTTTCTTTCGTTTGATGGATATGGACATGAAGAATTAATGTGTGCTTTTCCCCCCCACGTTTTCTTTGACCCATTGTAACGAAAACCTATGTCGCATGAAATTCAGGGTTTTGAGCCAGCACATGATTGGTAGGCTACATTGTAAAATATGAGCTATAATTTCAATCAAATTTGAATTTATATTTTATATTTTCACTACCCATATTGTCATAACTGGATAACCTATTGTATTGGTATAATAATAATAAAAAATACTATGTATAACGGAATTAAGTAAACCTATTAATTAATAATAATAATAATTGTTATTATTGTAGGCATAGTCCTCACATATTTTATGTTTATTTGATATGAAAGAGATGGAGAGGGGAGAGTTTGTTGAAATAGCAGTGTCGGATTCAAACCCATGCTGCAGCTATAAGTGTTCTGGAGTCTTTTAGACAGCCAAACCATCCTAGCGCACTATTGTTTTCATTATAAGACAATATTCTGCTTAGAGTGGCTTGACTCCACCTGATCTTTGTTTGTTTTAAAAAGATTGTAAGTTAAACTGTTTTAGTTTTCTCTCAACAGTCAGTGGCCTTTTGTGGCTCCATCCAATCTATCTTGTAATCAATGAAGCAAAACACAAAAACAATTCTGCTAAAAACACTTTCACACATCAAAATAAGAGAGCCCACACACATCCAATATGCCTGATTTTACTCAAGAGTCCATAAATGCAAGATTGTACCTATTCCTATTCTTCATTCACCAGGCCATGCATATCATTTTGAAGGCTACATACTGAACATGTCAGCTGTATATCATATAGTAATGGATAACACAACAGTCTAGATTCTCAGTTTACCTAAATAGGATACCTTACCCAAAAATACTTCCAGACTGTTCAAATTTTGATAATCGCTCATAACATCCAATAGATTAATGAACGGCCTACTTTGGCAACACAATATGTAAAACATAAGATCCCATTACAGCCCAATCACAAACCAATGGCATTTTATGACCTAGTATATTGACCCACTATTTCTGCTCCCCCAGGTGAAATACATCACAGAACCATACAAGGTGCATTTAAAAAAAATGAGAACCCTACACTCTTAAAAACAAAGGTGCTATCTAGAACCTAAAAGGGTTCTTCAGCTGTCCCCATAGGAGAACCCTTTGAATAATCCTTTTTGGTTCCAGGTAGAACCCCTTTGGGTTCCATGTAAAACCCTTTACAGAGAGTTTTACATAGAACCCAAAAGGAACCATAAAACCTGGAACCTGGAACCATAAAGAGTTATTCCTGCAACCAAAAAGGGTTATCCTATGGGGACAGCTAAAGAACCCATCTGGAACCCTTTGTTCTAAGAGTGTATTGATCTCACTGTATGCCCATACCATACTACATGTGTATGTACAGTGCATGTCATTCCCTAGATATTAAAGGAAACATTGTATTTCATATATCAGTGTATGTATCCTAGCTGTATGAGGAGAAAGAGAACAATCTGGGGAAATCCCTACACTACTTATACCAGCACTGCATGGTTAATTCACAACTTGATCCAAAAGCCTCTAATGTTGTGTCAAAGGCTGTATGCTTTAGAACCACCCCGGTGGATGCAGTGCTTTTGGGTTGGGCATTTCTTTGACTTGGTACAGACAGGAGAATGGACACTGTGTGACCAAATGGCTATGTTTGTGTCAATTGAAGGGGCCCTGTCTGGGTGTATAAGGACAGGACATCTCACCCCCCCCCCGCTCCCTCCCAACACACACTTAAACTGGCATTCTGTATGAGAAATATAGTTTTTGGTGTATTGTTAGTGATGGGCTGCATATTGAGATTGTTCAGAGAATGAGATTGCCCTTAAATTTGACAATAAAGACTTGTGTCACCATTAGAGCTCACCATCAATGAAAGATACCAGATATGTGTCACACATGTCCTCATTTCTTGTATATGCCAAAATACATCACAACTTTATTACAGTTTATCTCAAAAGAACGCCTGTCAGTTACCTTGTCCTTTGGCCAGTCAACTAAGATGAAGTTCCGTTATTAAGGGCTTATCTACAGAACATCACAGCTTGTGTTGAAGTAAAAGTCATGCTTATTGCTCAATAACTGACCCTAGCAGCCAGTAGGTCAGAGAGGACTAAAGTCCCGCCCATGTAGCCTGTAGAACGGATGTGTGGGATGCTACAGCAGGTTGCTTTGAAATACCATTTAAATTACTGCCCCTCCTCCCTAGTCTCTCACCTCTACCAGTTTTAACAAATTAAGAATACGTAAGGGGAATGGGATTAATAAAAAATAGCATCTAAAATGAACTATGAGTTTCTATATTCACTATGATGCTATGTAGTTCTATGGTTTGTGCATGAGAGGGGGGCATAGGACACACAACAACTTAGCCTACATCTGGCAGTTCTCTGTCAAAGCATTGCAGCACTGTGCTTGGATACCTGTGTCTATGTGTGCCTGTACAGTCAGTGCATACACATGTGCCTGATGTTGCCACAGGGGTCTCATTGTCTCTGCGTAGTTCCAACCCTCTCTCACCGCTGGTTGTGGGCAGTTGGGGTGACACCTGTTCCTGTGAAAAACAAGGCCCAACCAGGCCTCCTGAGCCCCACCACAGAACCATGGAGGAAACGGAATACAGCAGGGCAGGGGCTCCCAACAACAACTATCAAGACAGGCTATACTCAAAGCTAACGTTGCATTGACGTTACATTGACATTCAACCATGTTTTTTGGTGTGTTTGTGGGCTCATCTCTGCATGAGTGAAAGCCCCTGCCCCAGAGGAATAAAGCAAAAAAAAAGCAACAGAGGGGATCAAAATAGAATAGACCTCCACCATGGGAAGTGAAAGTGTATTACAAAACGTACCCGTCTTCCTCCTCCCTCATCTGCCTCCTTTCCCCTTTTTCGTCTTGGGGCTCCTGGAACTAAGCGACCGGACGGTTTTTGAGAAAAATTGTTAGTCATGTGCGGTTAACCCTTCATTCCTGTTTCTGTGAAAAGTCTGTTGAAATCCTAACCGCTGGCTGGCGCCCGGGGCAGCTCTCAACGTTATGGGTCTGTCCTGACTGCGTTGGCTTGTTTTGGTTCTGTTACAGTGAGCCAGTGATTAGTGATTATCTGACACTGTCATTCAAACTTACAATATCTGTCTATTCTCTGTCAAATAATCTATTCATCTGTAAAATAAAAAGAACCAACACACTTAAAGGCCCAGGTTAGTCCAAATTCATTTTTCCTGCGTTATATATCATATGTACAACAGCAGATGAAACTAACACTGTAAAAGTGTGAAAAACATTTCTGTGTTATTTCCTGATAGTTGCTGGTAGAAAATACAATATACACAGGACTTCTAATCAGCAGGTTTTCATGTCCGGCTTTCCATGGTGACATCACCATGCTATAAATTGGTTAATAGACCATTAACAAAGTGAGTTCCAAACCTCTCTGCCAATAACAGGCAGTTTTCAGTTTTCCCCTCCCTACTTAGAGCACTCTCAGACAGAACTAGCTAAATTCTCGCTTGAGAAATATTTTTTTTTGCTAAAAAGCTACTTTTGTCCATTTTAAAATATATATTATTACAGTAAGTTATTTAATTGTTACCCAGAAATTATTTGATATTGATATAAAAACGGCTGCATTGGGTCTTTAATTGAAAAAGCCTTTAAAGCCTTTGATTAGAGTCAGGTGTGTCAGTGCTAGGGCAAAAATAAATTGTGCACCTCCGGCTGCATTTACACAGGCAGCCCAATTCTGATATTTTTTCCACTAAGTGGTCTTTTGACCAATCACATCGGATCTTTTCACATCAGCTTTCTCAGAGCTTATCTGATTGGTCAAAAGACCAATTTGTGAGAAAAAAACTTTTCTGAATTGGATTGCCTGTATAAATGCAGCCTTTGGGTCCCCAGGACCAGAATTGGGAAACACTGGAGCATTGTAGTGTGTAAATGCATTTACATTGATATGTACAGAAACATCCCACTGGGTACAAACTGGTTGAATCAACATTGTTTCAACTTAATTTGACAACATATTGTGACGCGGAATCTACTGTTGTTTTGAGGGGGAAATTTCAACCACAGGATTAAGTCATCATTGTAACCCATTTTTAACATAGACAAACCTTGTATAAAATATGTTGAATTTGTACCTTTGAAACCATGTCAGATCTTCAATGTTATATCCACTATCCGAAAACAAACTATAGGCTGGATAGCACCTCCTACTACAGCTTAATTTGGTCCAGGGTTTTAACCAAGCTCTTCTTAGCGCTGATATTTGTCACTGACTACTACCAATGTGCTATTGTGAGAATGATTATTAAGAGATTCCTTAATAACTGAATATATTCACTGCTGCTATTGAAGTCATTCCAAAGAGTAGGTTTAATAACAGAGCAAATGAAATGTAACCACACTTCATCACTCATATCATCAATGATGCTATTTAGATCTTTACAGCATTTACAAAGTCATCAACAGCTACTGTTTCAATTCAACCCAAGGTTCCACTAAAAATAGACAATACATATAGGGCTAGGGTTTTAAGCTTTGGTTGATTTCAAAATAGACAATACATATAGGGCTAGGGTTTTAAGCTTTGGTTGATTTCAAATTAGTCAGAAAATGTATAATTGATATATTGGATTGACATCTCCACGAAATCAAATCTAACTTTATAAAAAAAGCGCATTTCAAGTTTAATTAGATTAGATTTAGTCCTATTCTTTAACCTAGATTTTTGGTTGAGATGGAGACGTGAATCCAACATTTTAATTATTAATTTGTAGACCAACTGGATATTGAATAGTGTTTGGTTATCAACGCAACCAAACATTAACATTTGAAGGAGATGTATCTTTTCTTAGACAGTTCCATCTGTGCTACGGACTAACTCTGCCTTTAATTACACTTTCTCTACAAAGGTAACACTTTGCATAACACGTTACAGTTTCATAACGTGTTATGACACTCAGTGTCATAAGACATAAACATGCCATAATATGTCATAACAGCTGACGTAACTTGTCATTACCTGTTATAATATGGCCATAACACTGTCATGACACATATTTAGACCTGTTATTGTGTTATTTTATAGCTGGTTATGACACTACATAAGAGTGTAAAAACCTACCACACAAGGCAAAGCATTCAATTACACCATAGCCTACGTGTCAACAGTATGTTTATGTTATATATCTTTTTTCAATTGACCATATTAAATTATCATTGTAATTGCGCACACATTGATGTCAGACATGCACCTACCCCAATGGTCTGTCGCTGATGGCTGGGATGAATGCAGGAGCAAATGTCAGGAGAAGGACAAGGCACCCTCTTTTTGACTGATGACTGATATAAAGGGATGTACAGTTGAAGTCGGAAGTTTACATACACCTTAGCCAAATACATTTAAACTCAGTTTTTCACAATTCCTGACATGTAATCCTAGTAAATATTCCCTGTCTTAGGTCAGTTAGGATCACCACTTTATTTTAAGAATGTGAAATGTCAGAATAATAGTAGAGAGAATGATTTATTTCAGCTCTTATTTCCTTCATCACATTCCCAGTGGGTCAGAAGTTTACATACACTCAATTAGTATTTGGTAGCATTGCCTTTAAATTGTTTAACTTGGGTCAAATGTTTCGGTTAGCCTTCCACAAGCTTCCCACAATAAGTTGGGTGAATTTTGGCCCATTCCTCCTGACAGAGCTGGTGTAACTGAGTCAGGTTTGTAGGCCTCCTTGCTCGCACACACTTTTTCAGTTCTGCCCACAAATGTTCTATAGGATTGAGGTCAGGGCTTTGTGATGGCCACTCCAATACCTTGACTTTGTTGTCCTTAAGCCATTTTGCCACAACTTTGGAAGTATTCTTGGGGTCATTGTCCATTTGGAAGACCCATTTGCAACCAAGCCTTAACTTCCTGACTGATGTCTTGAGATGTTGCTTCAATATATCCACATAATTTTCCGTCTTCATCATGCCATCTATTTTGTGAAGTGCACCAGTCCCTCCTGCAGCAAAGCACCTCCACAACATGATGCTGCCACCCCCATGCTTCATGGTTGGAATGGTGTTCTCCAGCTTACAAGCCTCCCCCTTTTTCCTCCTAACATAACAATGGTCATTATGGCCAAACAGTTCTATTTTTGCTTCATCAGACCAGAGGACATTTCTCAAAAAAGTAGGATCTTTGTCCCCATGTGCAGTTGCAAACCGTATTCTGGCTTTTTTATGGCGGTTTTGGAGCGGTGGCTTCTTCCTTGCTGAGCGGCCTTTCATGTTATGTCGATATAGGACGTGTTTTACTGTGGATATAGATACTTTGTACCTGTTTCCTCCAGCATCTTCACAAGGTCCTTTGCTGTTGTTCTGGTATTGATTTGCACTTTTCGCACCAAAGTACGTTCATCTCTAGGAGACAGAACGTGTCTCCTCCTGAGCGGTATGACGGTTGCGTGGTCCCATGGTGTTTATACTTGCGTACTATTGTTTGTACAGATGAACGTGGTACCTTCAGGCATTTGGAAATTGCTCCCAAGGATGAACCAGACTTGTGGAGGTCTACAATTTTTTCTGAGGTCTTGGCTGATTTCTTTTCATTTTCCCATGATGTAAAGCAAAGAGGCACTGAGTTTGAAGGTAGGCCTTGAAATATGTCCACAGGTACACCTCCAATTGACTCAAATTATGTCAATTAGCCTATCAGAAGCTTCTAAAGCCATGACATCATTTTCTGGAACAAGCTGTTTAAAGGCACAGTCAACTTAGTGTATGTAAACTTCTGACCCACTGGAATTGTGATACAGCGAATTATAAGTGAAATAATCTGTATGTAAACAATTGTTGGAAAAATTACTTGTGTCATGCACAAAGTAGATGTCCTAACCGACTTGCCAAAACTATAGTTTGCGAACAAGAAATTTGTGGAGTTGATGAAAAACTAGTTTTAATGACTCCAACCTAAGTGTATGTAAACTTCCGACTTCAACTGTACGTGATAGGCCTATCTGGCTTATATTATTATGGTAGTTATAATGCTTCCTGACAGTTTCATACAGTGAATATTCTTAGTCCAAGTAAAATGACACGGGATGGTCATAATGCTTCATGACAGTTTCATAAAGTGTATTTTCTATTTTCTAAGTTATTTAAAATATTTTTATTTCATTTTTTTTATTTGACCTTTATTTAACCAGGTAGGCTAGTTGAGAACAAGTTCTCATTTACAACTGTGACATGGTCAAGATAAAGCAAAGCAGTGCGACACAAACAACACCACAGAGTTGCACATGGAATAAACAAACATACAGTCAATAACACAATAGAAAAAAGTCTATGTACAGTGTGTGCAAATGAGGTAAGATAGGGGAGGTAAGGCAATAAATAGGCCATAGTGGCGAAATAATTACAATTTAGCAATTAAACACTGGAGTGATAGATGTGCAGAAGATGAATGTGCAAGTAGGGATACTGGGGTGCAAAGGAGCAAAAAAATAAAAAATAACAGTATGGGGATGAGGTAGTTGGATGGGCTATTTACAGATGGGCTATGTACAGGTGCAGTGATCTGTGAGCTGCTCTGACAGCTGGTGCTTAAAGTTAGTGAGGGAGATTTGAGTCTCCAGCTTCAGTGATTTTTGCAATTCGTTCCAGTCATTGGCAGCAGAGAACTAGAAGGAATGGCGGCCAAAGGAGGAATTGGCTTTGGGGGTGAATATGATGAAAGAAACACTGTAAAGAATTCATAACATCAACAACAAAGGATTTAAGAAATAAACTTTCAAACAAAAGTAAACTTCTTTGTAGGGAAAAAGCTCATTTGAATACATTTATGTTTTAACACTCTTATTAAGTAGGTGTCATAACCAGCCATTCAATAACACAATATATGTCACAACAAGTGTAAATATGTGTCATGACAGTGTTATGACCATATTATGACAGGTTATGACAAGTTATGTCAGCTGTTATGACATATTATGACATGGCGGCACGTAGCCTAGTGGTTAGAGCGTTGGGCCAGTAACCGAAAGGTTGCTGGATCGAATCCCCGAGCTGACAAGGTAAAAATCTGTCGTTCTGCCTCTAAATAACCCACTGTTCCCCTGTATGCGGTCATTGTAAATAATAATTTGTTCTTAACTGACTTGCCTTGTTAAATAAAGGTTACATGTTATGACACTGGGTGTCAAGTAAAGTGTTACCCAGTTGGTGTTATTCAACCTTAAAATGAGTAACACATCCATGGCCACATTTTGAGGTTAGCAGACAGTAACTATACATTTCTTCTTATGTTCTCATAGAGAGCGTGTTCATAGAAAGCATGCAAAGGTTGCAGGTCTATGGAGATGTTCACAATTGCTATAATAATCTGTGCAGAATCTTCAACAGCATTGATCACTTGCACTATGTAATTTCAACTGCAATCCAAGCAGTGGTGGAAAAAGTACCCAATTGTCATACTTGAGTAAAAGTAAAGATACCTTAATAAAAAATGACTCAAGTAAGAGTGAAAGTCACCCAGTAAAATACCATTGGAGTAAAAGTCTAAAAGTTAAATGTATTTCAGTATCAAAAGTAAATGTAATTGCTCAAATATAGTTAAGTATCAATTGTAAAAGTATAAATCATTTCAAATTCCTTATATTAAGCAAACTAGACGGCACCATTTTCGTGTTTTATTAATTTACGGATAGCCAGAGGCACACTCCAACACTCAGACATAATTTACAAAACGAATAATTTGTGTTTAGTGTGTCCGCCAGGTCAGAGGCAGTAGAGATGACCAGAGATGTTCTCTTGATAAGTGTGTGAATTGGACCATTTTCCTGTCCTGCTAAGCATTCAAAACGTAACGAGTACTTTTGGGTGTCAGGGAAGATGTAAGGAGTAAAAAGTACATTATTTTCTTTAGGAATGTAGTGAAGTAAAAGTAAAATTTTGTCCAAAATATAAATAGTAAAGTAAATATACCCCAAAAAACAACTGAAGTAGTACTTTTAAGTATTTTTATTTAAGTACTTTACATCACTGAATCCAGGTCATTTGGATGTGCTATTAGATTAAGCAGAGATAACACATTTAGATGACAACTAAACAAAAAAACAGACATTGTTTTTCCATTGGAATTTGGTTGTGCTTTTAGATGGTTGAAATCATAGTGATAACACATTGGCAATCCCACAAACTTCTGGCTGTCTTTTTGAGTGGGTTACTAAAGGTTGAAATCTCATCGTCTCAACCAAATATTACCCAAATTTCCACATTGAAATTAGGTGGTGTGCCCAGTGGGATAGGCCTTCACACTACACAGAGCAATATACTTATACCACATATGAACGCAAACTCTAGCCGATATCTACAATTAATCTCCACAAAATCTTTATTTATCCTCACATGTCCAATGAAAATGTAAAAATGGCAAATGCCTGAAACTATCCAGAAAATAAATCAATGATAGGCGACCTCAGTAGGCCACACATGCTACGAAAATGAAGAATTTATATAGAAATTGACAATATGATTCCATAAGTGGAAATGCTATTGAGGTTTGTTTGTTTATGGTCATTAATAGGATGATTTGCACAGCAGGGAGTTATTGAGTCTAAATTGAACAGAGGATGATCCTATCTCTGAATTAGTGGTATGCAGAACAAACATTGCGCTGCCTTGCACACACACACACACACACACACACACACACACACACACACACACACACACACACACACACACACACACACACACACACACACACACACACACACACACACACACACACACACACACACACACACACACACAAAGCCCTTCCTCAGAAATAATGGAGATATTATCTTCTCCTAACCGGATTTCGTTGAGATTAAAAATCAACCCCATACTGACCTATTCAGTATCCCCAAACTGCACGCACACGCATCCCCCCCCCCCCCCCCACACACAGCCCTTTTCTGTTCCCCGACACACACTAGCTTGTTCCTCCTGTATAAATGGAGAGAGCATATCTTCCTCCCCCTGACCTAACGCAGTAGTAAGTCAAATCAAGCTAACCCCCTTACCCCTACAGACACACACAGAATTTCAAAGCTGAAATCAGAGAATGTCAAAAGACTACAAGAATCAAAGACGGAACCAAAAATGGAAATGTAGAATAGAGAAATATAGACACACACACACACACACACACACACACACACACACACACACACACACACACACACACACACACACACACACACACACACACACACACACACACACACACACACACACACACACACACACACACACACACACATTAAAAGACAGGCACACAGAGACAGACACACAGAGACAGTGGCTGGTGTCTGCCCCTGGGCCAATGGCTGATGCATCCCCCTGCCTGCCTGCTGAGGCTGTCCTGCTCCTGGCTTCACACACACAGGACCTCGCTGCTCTGCTCCCTTTCCTCCCCTCACTTACTCGGCTAGCTGGAGCTCTGCGTTGCCATGACGGCAGTCAGCTGGAGGGACTGCAAGTGGGCGGTCAGGACGCCTGATCCCTGCCATCCTGCCTCTGCCTGTCTGTGTGTGCAGGCAGGGTCCTAGGAACGACTGTCACACACCAACAACATACCAGCACACACACTTGCATACATGCACGAAGACATACACACACACACTGGCACACATTGATTTACACAGCTCTGCAAATAAATCTGGGGATGTTATTTATTATGATGGTATACTGGCATGCACACAATAGGGGGGTATGCTGTGTGCGCATGCACACGCACAGACATATATACACACACACACAGACACACCCTCAGAGAGACAGCCACAAACGGTGGAAACAGTTAGAGCGTCGAAACACATAGAAATAACCCACAGGTTGAACTGTCACTAAGGAGGTCTCTGTGCTGTGTACCAAATCTATGTCTCTCAATAGCAGACCTACTATATACTGTACCAAAAAAAAAAAAATACACGTTTTATTGTCACATATGCAGTGAAATGTGTTTTTTTACAGGGTCAGCCATAGTAGTACAGCACCCCTGGATCCAATTATGGTTAAGTGCCTTGCTCAAGGGCACATCGACCGATTTGTCACCTGGTCTGCTTGGGTATTCGAACCAGCGCCATTTCAGTTACTGGCACAGACAGACAGACAGACAGACAGACAGACAGACAGACAGACAGACAGACAGACAGACAGACAGACAGACAGACAGACAGACAGACAGACAGACAGACAGACAGACAGACAGACAGACAGACAGACAGACAGACAGGTTCTACGATATATCTGTTGGTTCTACGATAGATCTAGGTTCTATGATAAATAGATCTAGGTTCTATGATAAATAGATCTAGGTTCTATGATAAATATCTATAGGCCTATGTTCTACGCAGTGCAGATGGAACGCTGTGTATGCAGTAGAAAATAATCCATAGATATTTTACTAAATAAATGTAGCCCAGTTATTGTTGTGTAATGAAAAATATGCTGCTTTTCTTGCCCAGGATTCACTTGTCAAAAATATATCTGTGCCTTCCCTGGTTAAATATTAAATGCAGGCAGACTTATTCTTTCTTCCTCAAATAGTTGTTGTGACGATGCAGCCTAGCACCAGCCTCGCACAGTGAGAAGAGACCACAATTTTCATTCATTAATGTTCCCCCTTATTCTCCAGCAAATGGATTAGTTTGATTGACTACCTCTTGCCGAATTCATTCCTAAACATGTGTTATTACGCTGTATGAGGATAACCTCAGTATTTATTGTCATTATTTGCTTATCAAACCCATTTCCTAACATATATAGGCCTACACTCTTAGAAAGAAGGGTTGTAAAAGGGTTCTTCGCCTGTCCCAAAAGTAGAACCATTTTCTGCTTCCAGGTAGAATCCTTTTTGGTTCCAGATAGAACCCTTTTAGGTTCCATGTAGAACCCTCTGGAAGGGGTTTTACATGGAACCCAAAGGAACCTGGAACCAAAAATAATAATTCTCCTATAGGGACAACTGAATACCCTTTTTAGGTTCTAGTCCTTATTGTGGTTGGAGATTTGAGCAGCTTGGTTCTGTGTTTGTTTCGTTTCACAATCACCGTCAATTGCGTTCACACAAGAATGTGGGGTTTCAGAAAATGTATTCAAACTCAGTTTACGTGGTCTGCTAATTATTATGCATTTTGCAGTAGTTAAAAGCAATTAATGACACAATTTAGAAATGTTAATTGGCAGCTAATTTGATATGTTTCCCACGTGTCCAATGCTCCCAGAGGGCTATACTACGATTGAAGCTAGATCTACTCAGGGTTTTCTATCTAGCCAGCTTCAGTTAGCTTCACATTCCAGCTCAGGCTTCATCTGTACTACGACAGTGGTTGTAACTGTGCCTACATGTCACACGTGGCTAGTTGAATGCTTAACTCTTCATTGAGACAATGCTGAAACATCAATCCGTGGGGGATTCAGTGCCACATTTTCAAATGTGCCGAAATCCAAAAGAAAATATAGAGAAATATAGAACAGCTACCTTTCTGCAAGTCTACACATTTTGCAATGAGGCTGAGAGAAAATGTTGTATTTTTAAAGTTAATTATAGCTAAAATACAGTCAACACGACTGTGATAAAGGCACTAGATTATGAGCTTGTTTGGTAAATGAACAAATGAAGTAGGCAGTGGCATGGTGCATATAGCCATAGAAGCACAGAGACATACTGTATGCCTCAATGTGATCATATTCGTGGCTTAATGGGGGTGTGGCCTTCAGTTAGTTATTTTTGGCCACCCATCCCATGAGAGTGAATATCACTCCAGTTCATGTGAATGTCATTCCAGTGCTATCTGATGATGTTTGCAAGTTTAGGTAAAAAGAGAAGACAATGTCCCGTTTGGAACACTGATAAGTGAAGTGGAGTCAGAATTCAATGGCTCAGACATGAGACATATGTGGCAGGGTCTACAGACAATCATGGATTACAAAGGGAAAACCAATCGCAGACACCGACGTCTTGCTCTTCGCCTGCTTTGAGGATAACACAGTGCCACTGACGTGGCCCACTTCCAAGGACTGTGAGCTCTCGTTCTCCATGGCTGACATGAGTAAGACATTTAAGAGTGTTAACCCTTGCAAGGTTACCGACCCAGACGGCATCACTAACCGTGTCCTCAGAGCATGCGCAGACCAGCTAGCTGGAGTGTTTACGGACATATTGAAGTCTACTGTCCCCACTTGCTTCAAGATGTCCATAATTGTTGGATAAAAGTCCATAAAAACTTGGATTAGCTAACACAATGTGCCATTGGAACACAGGAGTGATGGTTGCTGATAATGGGTCTCTGTTCGCCTATGTAGATATTCCATAAAAAATCTGCCGTTTCCAGCTACAAAAGTCATTTACAACATTAACAATGTCTACACTGTATTTCTGATCAATTTTATGTTATTTTAATGGACAAAAAAATGTGTTTTTCTTTCAAAAACAAGGACATTTTTAAGTGACCCCAAACTTTTGAACGGTAGTGTATGTATTTTATTTTATTTGCTCCCGAGTGGGTCGGCCCCGGGGGAAAATGAGTTTGACACCCCTGATTTAATCAGTCGTCTTCCTCAAATGAAGGGGAGGGATGATGACGCAATCTTTGCATGAGGACACTTCATTCAGGATAAATGGAGTTAGTCCTGAGTTAGCCTGCCTGGGAGCAGGTTAGTTCTGAAGGATTTATTGCTATAGAAATGTACCTGGCTAAAAAAGGTGAGCCACGTTAATGGTACTGGTTATCCCGAGTTGAACTTAGAGTAGACCAAAGTTACCTCGCTAATTCCTCAAACCACGTACATAGTATAGGGTCTGTTCTATAGCTAGGTTGAAGATTTAATGTAGGCTATGGGCGTGTTCCTCTCCCCAGGCGTTGCTGACACATGCTAGATGTTACAATGACTGTATAGGTATTTTAAGTATCAGCTAACCACACGTCGATGAAGTGGCACGCAACCATTGCTCATGCATGCAACGTCTGAGTAGGGGAACGCGACCTATGTACAGTTGACCATATTAAATTATCATTGTAATTGCGCACACATTGATGTCAGACATGCACCTACCCCAAAGGTCTGTTGCTGATGACTGGGATGAATGCAGGAGCAAATGTCAGGAGAAGGACAAGGCACCCTCTTTTTGACTGATGACTGATATAAGGGGTTGTACAGTTGAAGTCGGAAGTTTACATACACCTTAGCCAAATACATTTACACTCAGTTTTTCACAATTCCTGACATGTAATCCTAGTAAAAATGCCCTGTTTTAGGTCAGTTAGGATCCCCACTTTATTTTAAGAATGTGAAATGTCAGAATAATAGTAGAGAGTGATTTATTTCAGCTTTTATTTCTTTCATCACATTCCCAGTGGGTCAGAAGTTTACATACACTCAATTAGTATTTGGTAGCATTGCCTTTAAATTGTTTAACTTGGGTCAAACGTTTCGGTTAGCCTTCCACAAGCTTCCCACAATAAGTTGGGTGAATTTTGGCCCATTCCTCCTGACAGAGCTGGTGAGGGAGGTTTGTAGGCCTCCTTGCTCGCACACGCTTTTTCAGTTCTGCCCACAAATTTTCTATGGGATTGAGGTCAGGGCTTTGTGATGGCCACTCCAATACCTTGACTTTGTTGTCCTTAAGCCATTTTGCCACAACTTTGGAAGTATTCTTGGGGTCATTGTCCATTTGGAAGACCCATTTGCAACCAAGCTTTAACTTCCTGACTGATGTCTTGAGATGTTACTTCAATATATCTACATAATTTCCCTGCCTCATGATGCCATCTATTTTGTGAAGTGCACCAGTCCCTCCTGCAGCAAAGCACCCCCACAACATGATGCTGCCACCCCCGTGCTTCACGGTTGGGATGGTGTTCTTCGGCTTGCAAGCCTCCCCCTTTTTCCTCCAAACATAATGATGGTCATTATGGCCAAACAGTTCTATTTTTGTTTCATCAGACCAGAGGACATTTCTCCAAAAAGTACAATCTTTGTCCCCATGTGCAGTTGCAAACCATAGTCTGGCGTTTTTATGGCGGTTTTGGAGCAGTGGCTTCTTCCTTGCTGAGCGGCCTTTCAGGTTATGTCGATATAGGACTCGTTTTACTGTGGATATAGATACTTTTGTACCTGTTTCCTCCAGCATCTTCACAAGTTCCTTTGCTGTTGTTCTGGGATTGATTTGCACTTTTCGCACCAAAGTATGTTCATCTCTAGGAGACAGAACGTGTCTCCTTCCTGAGCGGTATGACGGCTGCGTGGTCCCATGGTGTTTATACTTGCAGATGAACGCGGTACCTTCAGGCATTTGGAAATTGCTTCCAAGGATGAACCAGACTTGTGGAGGTCTACAATTTTTTTCTGAGGTCTTGGCTGATTTCTTCTCATTTTCCCATGATGTCAAGCAAAGAGGCACTGAGTTTGAAGGTAGGCTTTGAAATACATTCACAGGTACACCTCCAATTGACTCAAATTATGTCAATTAGCCTATCAGAAGCTTCTAAAGCCATGACATGATTTTCAGGAATTTTCCAAGCTGTTTAAAGGCTTAGTTAACTTAGTGTATGTACATTTCTGACCCACTGGAAATGTGATACAGTGAGTTAAGTGAAATAATCTGTCTGTAAACAATTGTTGGAAAAATGACTTGTGTCATGCACAAAGTAGATGTCCTAACTGACTTGCCAAAACTATAGTCTGTTAATAAGACATTTGTGGAGTGGTTGAAAAACAAGTTTTAATGACTCCAACCTAAGTGTATGTAAACTTCTGACTTCAACTGTACGTCTTCAACCTAGTTCTATAGGGGGAGGCAATGCGCCATATTGGGTGCATATTAATTTCGGTTCGGAAGTGCCAATTTTTGGGCAAGGGTTTAGTTTCTCCCTGTTTGTTATTTTGATAATATACATGTACGGGCTCTGTATTATTTTTTGTTGATTAATTATATGGGTATTTTGTTCGATGCTAACTAATTAGGAATGTCATTCAATTTATTATGTGAGTAATACTGTGATTTTAGAGAGACAATGTCCCCCACTCTGTGAAGTGAGTTGGTACGACCCAATCCAGGTAGGAGGTTTACCAACTGGTAGGCTATTTATGCCAGTCTGTTGCAAAATTTACCCGCCTGTAATGTGCTTGCGAGATACTTGATGTAAGCTGTAGGCCCTACACTGGGAAGAGTGTTTTCAAGACAGCTATATATTCAAACTTTTTCTTGTGTTTTTGTGGATCCATTTGTATGTATCCAAGTCAACTGCTGAACATTATCACCTTGCTGTAAATAAATCATGTGTTTTTACTGTAAAGACTTTTGTCTTGCACCTTCCTGCCATCTCTCTGCCATCCATCCAAGACTGCATCCCACAGGTAGGCTCGACACCAAAGGCCCGGTTGGTTACAAGATGTTAGGCTAGTGTACAATCCACCCACTGATCCATAACCATGGCTGTAATAAGTGTGGTGTCTGAGGCCTGTACAGCAGGCCATAATGGCTATTTAACAACCTTCCATCCATCTTACGTAGAAAACTTAACAAGACGGCACCTCATGCTCCATGGCCCCATACAGCTCTTCATTAATCCATTATTTTTTCATACAGTATCAATCTAAAACAACTGTAGCTCCAAGGAGACATTGTGGAACGTCTACTCCATAAGTAAACCTCTGTAATATTCATTACTAACAATGCTGTTGTGCACAGGGTAATTACAGACAAGACATGGTCAGGGTTGGGGAGTAACTGATTTCTGTAATTACATAACTGTAATCAGTAACTGATTACGTAGTTGTAATCAGTTACGTTACCAGCAACATCAAAAAATATACTTTTGAAAAAACTAGATGATTACTTATTGGATTACTTTCAAATTCAGAAAGGATGTTTGCGAAAAAAATGCAGTATGACACCTTTCTGTTTTCTCAATGACATTTAATTCACCATTAAAACATTTATCATTTTTGTCTAGATCATTTTTGTCTCAGGTTTTGTCTTCAGTAATCAGATTACATTAGTGAGTTTGGGTAATCCAAAAGCTACGTTTCTGATTAAAATGTTGGACAGGTAACTAGTAACAGATTACATTTTGAAAGTAACCTACCCAACCCCGGAAGTAGTAATAAATACCAAACATATCATTAGACTGTATTGTTCTATGTTCATGGAGGATGAATCCGTGTGTGTGTGTGTGTGTGTGTGTGTGTGGAAGTGCGTATGCGTGTGGGCCAAATGCACCTGTGTGTGATGCAGTCTTGTGTGTAGAGTGTAGAACAGAGATATCCAGTGGGATTCTCATCTCCATTGGATTTGGCAGAGCAGGTCAGATTATGGACCTCACACAGAGCTACAGGGGACAGCCTTCTGAGCTGTGAGTTCACCTCTCCACTCACCCTCTCCCTCCCTGCTTCTCGCTCTTTCCCTCTCACATCACTTGTTCCTGTTTCCTTGCTGCAGGCTGGAAGGGAGGGAGCGTACAGGCTCAGCTCAGCATTGTCCCATCCCCCCACTCAGAGCAGGGCACTGCCTCCCCTAAACCCCCCCCCACCCCGATGAAAATATGCAAATCTACAAGCGCTGGGTTGGCTTGTCCCTGCCGGTCAGACAGACACACTAGAGCTTCACAACTGAGTATCAGTGTGCAGTGTGTGTAGGTGGGTTGGGAATGTGCTTTTGTGCATACGTGAGTGTCAGACATGGGTTCAAATAATATTTCCAATATCTCAATTACTTTCACATAGATTCGAAGTAGGTATTCAGATATATCTTATTTGAAAAGACAAGTAGTTTAATATTTTCATGTAATTTTTTATATTTTCATGTAATTGGAAAATCACTTGGAAAGTATTTGAAAATGCTCAAATACACTGACTCAAATACACTCCCATGCATTTAACCCAGGAATTGGAAAATAGTATACTCAAACAATTTGGTACACTATTTGTAACCATTTAAATACTCAGATAAAAGTACTTGCTTTGGGCTGTGTATTTGAAAATACCAAATACTCAAGAAGAGATGTATTTGAACCCAGGTCTGGTGTGTGTGGTGCCATAATATTATGGCTGACCCTGTAAAACAACACATTTCACTGCACCTATCCGGTGTATGTGGTAATAAAACATCTGTGTGTATGTTTGTGTGTGCTTGGTTGTTCTCATGCTATGTGTGTGTGGTGTGTATGAGAGAGAGAGAGAAAATAAAATTGTGAGAATTAGGAGATTGTCTCTGTTCCACCATGTCCCCAGGCAGGTGTGCAGGCCAGGCACAGTAGTCCAGGGATTGCCTGAGATTCAAGGACAGGATACATAGTCATGAGAATGACCAACACAGATTCTTCCACACTATGAGAAACACACATAGGCCTATAAACCCCTCCACACACACACACACACACACACACACACACACACACACACACACACACACACACACACACACACACACACACACACACACACACACACACACACACACACACACACACACACACACACACACACACAAATAAAAGGAAGCCTTTATCAGCTTGCTGAGCTACACATTGAGTCCATCTGTCTAAGGAAGATGTCACAGAACCTATTGACTCACATGACCTCTGACCTCGGCCAGCCTATCAAGCCATGCCCCCAGGTCAGGGCCGACGTGTGCCTCCCGTGCAGCTGCCTTGATGGGGCTTGGGTGTAGGGATGGGGTGGGGTGGGGTGAGAGGGGACCCAAGCAGGGTGTGGAGGTGAGTCATTTTACACAAGCTTTCACACAGCAGGTAGCCTAGCAGTTAGAGCTTGGGCCAGTAACCAAAGGTTCTCTAGTTCGAATCCCCTAGAAGACAAGGTGAAAAATCTGTTGATGTGCCCTTGAGCAAGGCACTTAACCTTAATTGTTCCAGGGGCGCTGAACAATGGTGATCCTGGCCGTGACCCGACTCTCCGATGGTGTCTCAAAGGGCGTTACGATATGCAAAAAACACACTATTAATACACACTTGTACATGTGTGAAATAGGACAAATATAAGCACGCACCAAATTATTATTATTGTCGGCAAGTTCATTTAGCTGTAATTAGGTTTTCTGAACAAGCCCCCCCTCCTTCCTCTTTTCATCCTACTCTCCCTTTGGCGCTAAGCCCTATCCCTTTCTCTGTGTAACCTGTTGTGATTGCACCTGCCAGGTCCAGGGAGATGAGAGAGCTGTTAACAGTGATTACATCATAGCCCAGACTTGGAGATTTGCCTCATTGATTTTAGTTTTTCTTTGTAAAGCATGGCTCGATATTTCCGTTTCTTCATAGTAAAATTCCAGTGGTTTGTCAATGTGTGTGTGTGTGTGTGTGTGCATTCAGTGCTTACAGAGTTACACAAAAAGGAGATTTAAAAAAATAACAAACAGTTGTTTACATACACAATAATGACATAAAGTATGCAAAATAATGTAATTATCTGTAATTTACATGCTAATCCACAACTATACTGATGTTAAAATACAGCACACCATGTTTTAAAAACAGAATGGTCACACCCCTTAGACTGTACCTACCGATGGATATCTATCCTTTTGAACTACACCAAATGTTATTTGTCCCTATTTTTCTCTGACTCAGTCAGTGGTCTGGTCTGGTGTGTGTGAGAGGGAGAGAGAATGAGACAGAGAAGTGGGGGTGCTTCGGTAGTATTTTCCCTGTATACCTGTTCTCTGCCCCCAGCCTGTCTCTCTCAGCCCTCTCTGACCCCCATTCATCAACAGCTGTACCCTGGGGGCTCACCATGTCAACCCTCCTTCCTTCCCTCTACTCTCAGACGAAACTCATCCCTCTCTGCAATCCACTTTAATCAACTCAACCCTTCTTTATACTCTCTCTTTTACATTTCATTGCATATCTCAGTCTCTTTATCTCTCGTCTCATCCCTCCTGATCTGCACGTGGACATACTGTGCAAACATGGTTGTCCTTAGAGGATTGGATGAGCCATCTGTTGTGAAAATGTAAATATTTATATAATATCACTCTCGTGGAGTTTACCATCCCACACCTTTCTCATCTGTTCCAATAGAGTCAGGAACTCTTCCAGTTCCTAAGTCGCAGGTGGCGCCTTGACCCTGAACCCTGAACCCTGCCCTCCCACGCCCACAGAAAAGACAGTCTGTGAAGGCCATGTTTGATTCTAGTGCTCGTCCTCTATGGACTGTTAGTAGAGCACATACCCCGGCAGCCGCAGGCGATGTAAGGATCTTCCAATCACAACATACACACAAAAACAAACACACGTATCATGGCACACAGATCATGTATGTAAAGCATGTCTACACCCTGCAGTGATCATTGAACCTGCATACAGAACATATACACAGAGTGTACAAAACATTAGGAATACCTTTCCAATATTGAGTTGCACCCCGTTTTGCCCTCAGAACAGCCTCAATTCGTCAGGACATGGACTCTACAAGGTGTCGAAAGCATTCAACAGGGATGCTGGCCCATGTTGACTCCGCTGCTTCCCACAGTTGTGTCAAGTTGGCTGGATGTCCTTTGGGTTTGGACCATTCTTGATACATACGGGAAACTGTTGAGTGTGAAAAACCCAGCAGCATTGCAGATCTTGACACACTCAAACAGGTGCGCCTGGCATCTACTACCACATCCCGTTCAAAGGCACTTAAATCATTTGTCTTGCCCATTCAACCTCTGAATGTCACACATACACAATCCATGTCTCAATTGTCTCAAAGCTTAAAAATCCTTATTTAACCTTTCTCCTCCCCTTCATCTACACTGATTGAAGTGGATTTAACAGGTGAAATCAATAAGGGATCATAGCTTTCACCTGGATTCACCTGGTCAGTCTATGTCATGGAAAGAGCAGGTGTTCCTAATATTTTGTATGCTCAGTGGATACTACATATATATATATATATATATATATATATATATATATATATATATATATATATATATATATATATATATATATATATATATAGCCTATAGGCTTGCTATTGACCAGTGAAGTATGGCCCAAGGCTCCTGTCCTGCTGCTCCCTTTAATTCGAAGTGATGCAGAAGCTACCTCTCTGTCCTACCCATGGCTGATACAGTAGATTGAGTAGACAAAGGGTGGGATTCTTGGTAACAGTAGCCTTATAACATATTTTATAAAAGATTGAAGGAATATTTTCCATACGGGCATTTTGTACAAGATAAATCATGTATTGGTCTACTCATCCCCCAACCCTACCCTGCCACAAAACTACATAAAAGCATCTCCTGATCCAAAACCGTTGTCTCTGCAGCCAATATGTATGGAGAATGTTTGTGCAACACTGCCCACTGGTGTTACATGAATGCAAATGCAGCTCAAAAAGTCAGCATGTCTCTGTCTGATTAGTAGAATATTGTTTTAGTATCCCATTGTTTGAATTTGACCTTAAACAAGTAATCTCAATGAGAGTGAATGGTAGTGGTAGATATTAAATGGTAGTGGTAGACAGATAATGGTAGTGATAGATATTGAATGGTAGTGGTAGATAGTGAATGGTAGTAATATATAGAGAATGGTAGCGATAGAGAGTGAATGGTACTAGTAGATAGTGAATGGTACTAGTAGATAGTGAATGGTAGTAGTAGATAGTGAATGGTACTAGTAGAGAGTGAATGGTACTAGTAGAGAGTGAATGGTACTAGTAGAGAGTGAATGGTACTAGTAGATAGTGAATGGTACTAGTAGATAGTGAATGGTACTAGTAGAGAGTGAATGGTACTAGTAGAGAGTGAATGGTACTAGTAGATAGTGAATGGTACTAGTAGATAGTGAATGGTAGTGATAGATATTGAATGGTAGTGGTAGATAGTGAATGGTAGTAATATATAGAGAATGGTAGCGATAGAGAGTGAATGGTACTAGTAGATAGTGAATGGTACTAGTAGATAGTGAATGGTAGTAGTAGATAGTGAATGGTACTAGTAGAGAGTGAATGGTACTAGTAGAGAGTGAATGGTACTAGTAGAGAGTGAATGGTACTAGTAGATAGTGAATGGTACTAGTAGATAGTGAATGGTACTAGTAGATAGTGAATGGTACTAGTAGATAGTGAATGGTAGTGATGGATAGATAATTGTAGTGATAGAGTGAATGGTAGTGATAGATATTGAATGGTAGTGGTAGACAGGTAATGGTAGTTGTAGACAGTGAATGGTAGTGATAGATATTGAATGGTATTTATAGATAATGAACGGTAGTGGTAGATAGTGAATGGTAGTAGTATATAGAGAATGGTAGAGATAGAGAGTGAATGGTACTAGTAGATAGTGAATGGTAGTAGTAGAGAGTGAATGGTACTAGTAGAGAGTGAATGGTACAAGTAGAGAGTGAATGGTACTTGTAGATAGTGAATGGTACTAGTAGATAGTGAATGGTACTAGTAGATAGTGAATGGTACTAGTAGATAGTGAATGGTACTAGTAGATAGTGAATGGTACTAGTAGATAGTGAATGGTACTAGTAGATAGTGAATGGTACTTGTAGATAGTGAATGGTACTAGTAGATAGTGAATGGTACTAGTAGATAGTGAATGGTACTAGTAGATAGTGAATGGTACTAGTAGATAGTGAATGGTACTAGTAGATAGTGAATGGTACTAGTAGATAGTGAATGGTACTAGTAGAGAGTGAATGGTAGTAGTAGAGAGTGAATGGTAGTAGTAGAGAGTGAATGGTACTAGTAGATAGTGAATGGTAGTAGTAGATAGTGAATGATAGTAGTAGATAGTGAATGGTAGTGGTAGAGAGTGAATGGTAGTAGTAGATAGTGAATGGTAGTAGTAGAGAGTGAATGGTACTAGTAGATAGTGAATGGTAGTAGTAGATAATGAATGGTAGTAGCAGATAGTGAATGGTAGTAGCAGATAATGAATGGTAGTGGTAGATAGTGAATGGTAGTAGTAGAGAGTGAATGGTAGTAGTAGAGAGTGAATGGTAGTAGTAGATAGTGAATGGTACTAGTAGATAGTGAATGATAGTACTAGACAGTGAATGGTAGTAGTAGATAGTGAATGGTAGTAGTATATAGTGAATGGTACTAGTAGATAGTGAATGGTACTAGTAGATAGTGAATGATAGTAGTAGATAGTGAATGGTAGTAGTAGATAGTGAATGGTAGTAGTAGAGAGTGAATGGTAGTGGTAGAGAGTGAATGGTAGTAGTAGATAGTGAATGGTAGTAGTAGAGAGTGAATCCCCCAACCCTACCCTGCCACAAAACTACATAAAAGCATCTCCTGATCCAAAACCGTTGTCTCTGCAGCCAATATGTATGGAGAATGTTTGTGCAACACTGCCCACTGGTGTTACATGAATGCAAATGCAGCTCAAAAAGTCAGCATGTCTCTGTCTGATTAGTAGAATATTGTTTTAGTATCCCATTGTTTGAATTTGACCTTAAACAAGTAATCTCAATGAGAGTGAATGGTAGTGGTAGATATTAAATGGTAGTGGTAGACAGATAATGGTAGTGATAGATATTGAATGGTAGTGGTAGATAGTGAATGGTAGTAATATATAGAGAATGGTAGCGATAGAGAGTGAATGGTACTAGTAGATAGTGAATGGTACTAGTAGATAGTGAATGGTAGTAGTAGATAGTGAATGGTACTAGTAGAGAGTGAATGGTACTAGTAGAGAGTGAATGGTACTAGTAGAGAGTGAATGGTACTAGTAGATAGTGAATGGTACTAGTAGATAGTGAATGGTACTAGTAGATAGTGAATGGTACTAGTAGATAGTGAATGGTAGTGATGGATAGATAATTGTAGTGATAGAGTGAATGGTAGTGATAGATATTGAATGGTAGTGGTAGACAGGTAATGGTAGTTGTAGACAGTGAATGGTAGTGATAGATATTGAATGGTATTTATAGATAATGAACGGTAGTGGTAGATAGTGAATGGTAGTAGTATATAGAGAATGGTAGAGATAGAGAGTGAATGGTACTAGTAGATAGTGAATGGTAGTAGTAGAGAGTGAATGGTACAAGTAGAGAGTGAATGGTACTTGTAGATAGTGAATGGTACTAGTAGAGAGTGAATGGTAGTAGTAGAGAGTGAATGGTAGTAGTAGAGAGTGAATGGTACTAGTAGATAGTGAATGGTAGTAGTAGATAGTGAATGATAGTAGTAGATAGTGAATGGTAGTGGTAGAGAGTGAATGGTAGTAGTAGATAGTGAATGGTAGTAGTAGAGAGTGAATGGTACTAGTAGATAGTGAATGGTAGTAGTAGATAATGAATGGTAGTAGCAGATAGTGAATGGTAGTAGCAGATAATGAATGGTAGTGGTAGATAGTGAATGGTAGTAGTAGAGAGTGAATGGTAGTAGTAGAGAGTGAATGGTAGTAGTAGATAGTGAATGGTACTAGTAGATAGTGAATGATAGTAGTAGACAGTGAATGGTAGTAGTAGATAGTGAATGGTAGTAGTATATAGTGAATGGTACTAGTAGATAGTGAATGGTACTAGTAGATAGTGAATGATAGTAGTAGATAGTGAATGGTAGTAGTAGATAGTGAATGGTAGTAGTAGAGAGTGAATGATAGTGGTAGAGAGTGAATGGTAGTAGTAGATAGTGAATGGTAGTAGTAGAGAGTGAATGGTAGTGGTAGAGAGTGAATGGTAGTAGTAGATAGTGAATGGTAGTAGTAGAGAGTGAATGGTACTAGTAGATAGTGAATGGTAGTAGTAGATAGTGAATGGTAGTAGTAGAGAGTGAATGGTAGTGATGGATAGATAATTGTAGTGATAGAGAGTGAATGGTAGTGATAGATATTGAATGGTAGTAGTAGAGAGTGAATGGTAGTGATGGATAGATAATTGTAGTGATAGAGTGAATGGTAGTAGTAGATAGTGAATGGTAGTAGTAGATAGTGAATGGTAGTAGTAGATAGTGAATGGTAGTAGTAGAGAGTGAATGGTAGTGATGGATAGATAATTGTAGTGATAGAGTGAATGGTAGTAGTAGATAGTGAATGGTAGTGGTAGACAGGTAATGGTAGTTGTAGACAGTGAATGGTAGTGATAGATATTGAATGGTATTTATAGATAATGAACGGTAGTAGTAGATAGTGAATGGTATTTATAGATAATGAACGGTAGTGGTAGATAGTGAATGGTATTTATAGATAATGAACGGTAGTAGTAGATAGTGAATGGTAGTAGTAGATAGTGAATGGTAGTAGTAGATAGTGAATGGTAGTAGTAGATAGTGAATGGTAGTAGTAGATAGTGAATGGTAGTAGTAGATAGTGAATGGTAGTAGTAGATAGTGAATGGTAGTGGTAGATAGTGAATGGTAGTGGTAGATAGTGAATGGTAGTGGTAGATAGTGAATGGTAGTAGTAGATATTGAATGGTAGTGGTAGATAGTGAATGGTAGTGGTAGATAGTGAATGGTAGTAGTAGATAGTGAATGGTAGTGATAGATAGTGAATGGTAGTGGTAGACAGGTAATGGTAGTTGTAGACAGTGAATGGTAGTGATAGATAACGAACTGTAGTGGTAGATAGTGAATGGTAGTGATAGATAGTGAATGGTAGTAGTAGATAGTGAATGATAGTAGTAGATAGTGAATGGTAGTAGTAGATAGTGAATGGTAGTGGTATATAGTGAATGGTAGTGGTAGACAGGTAATGGTACTAGTAGATAGTGAATGATAGTAGTAGACAGTGAATGGTAGTAGTAGATAGTGAATGGTAGTAGTATATAGTGAATGGTACTAGTAGATAGTGAATGGTACTAGTAGATAGTGAATGATAGTAGTAGATAGTGAATGGTAGTAGTAGATAGTGAATGGTAGTAGTAGAGAGTGAATGGTAGTGGTAGAGAGTGAATGGTAGTAGTAGATAGTGAATGGTAGTAGTAGAGAGTGAATGGTACTAGTAGATAGTGAATGGTAGTAGTAGATAGTGAATGGTGGTAGTAGAGAGTGAATGGTAGTGATGGATAGATAATTGTAGTGATAGAGAGTGAATGGTAGTGATAGATATTGAATGGTAGTGGTAGACAGGTAATGGTAGTTGTAGACAGTGAATGGTAGTGATAGATATTGAATGGTATTTATAGATAATGAACGGTAGTAGTAGATAGTGAATGGTATTTATAGATAATGAACGGTAGTGGTAGATAGTGAATGGTATTTATAGATAATGAACGGTAGTAGTAGATAGTGAATGGTAGTAGTAGATAGTGAATGGTAGTAGTAGATAGTGAATGGTAGTAGTAGATAGTGAATGGTAGTAGTAGATAGTGAATGGTAGTAGTAGATAGTGAATGGTAGTGGTAGATAGTGAATGGTAGTGGTAGATAGTGAATGGTAGTGGTAGATATTGAATGGTAGTAGTAGATATTGAATGGTAGTGGTAGATAGTGAATGGTAGTGGTAGATAGTGAATGGTAGTAGTAGATAGTGAATGGTAGTGATAGATAGTGAATGGTAGTGGTAGACAGGTAATGGTAGTTGTAGACAGTGAATGGTAGTGATAGATAACGAACTGTAGTGATAGATAGTGAATGGTAGTAGTAGATAGTGAATGATAGTAGTAGATAGTGAATGGTAGTAGTAGATAGTGAATGGTAGTAGTAGATAGTGAATGGTAAAGGTAGATAGTGAATGGTAGTAGTAGATAGTGAATGGTAGTAGTAGATAGTGAATGGTAGTGGTAGACAGGTAATGGTAGTTGTAGACAGTGAATGGTAGTGATAGATAACGAACGGTAGTGGTAGATAGTGAATTGTAGTGATAGATAGTGAATGGTAGTAGTAGATAGTGAATGGTAGTAGTAGATAGTGAATGGTAGTGATAGATAGTGAATGGTAGTAGTAGATAGTGAATGGTAGTAGTAGATAGTGAATGGTAGTAGTAGATAGTGAATGGTAGTGGTAGATAGTGAATGGTAGTGGTAGACAGGTAATGGTAGTTGTAGACAGTGAATGGTAGTGATAAATAACGAACGGTAGTGGTAGATAGCGAATGGTAGTGATAGATAGTGAATGGTAGTAGTAGATAGTGAATGGTAGTAGTAGATAGTGAATGGTAGTAGTAGATAGTGAATGGTAGTAGTAGATAGTGAATGGTAGTAGTAGATAGTGAATGGTAGTGGTAGATAGTGAATGGTAGTGGTAGACAGGTAATGGTACTTGTAGACAGTGAATGGTGTTTATAGATAACGAACGGTAGTGGTAGATAGTGAATGGTAGTAGTACATAGAGAATGGTAGCGATAGAGAGTGAATGGTAGTGATAGATAGTGAATGGTAGTAGTAGATAGTGAATGGTAGTAGTAGATAGTGAATGGTAGTAGTAGATAGTGAATGGTAGTGGTAGATAGTGAATGGTAGTGGTAGATAGTGAATGGTAGTAGAAGATAGTGAATGGTAGTGGTAGACAGGTAATGGTAGTGATAGATAACGAACGGTAGTGGTAGATAGTGAATGGTAGTGGTAGACAGGTAATGGTAGTTGTAGACAGTGAATGGTAGTGATAGATAACGAACGGTAGTGGTAGATAGTGAATGGTAGTGATAGATAGTGAATGGTAGTAGTAGATAGTGAATGGTAGTAGTAGATAGTGAATGGTAGTGGTAGATAGTGAATGGTAGTAGTAGATAGTGAATGGTAGTAGTAGATAGTGAATGGTAGTGGTAGATAGTGAATGGTAGTGGTAGATAGTGAATGGTATTGGTAGATAGTGAATGGTAGTAGTAGATAGTGAATGGTAGTGGTAGATAGTGAATGGTAGTGGTAGATAGTGAATGGTAGTGGTAGATAGTGAATGGTAGTAGTAGATAGTGAATGGTAGTAGTAGATAGTGAATGGTAGTGGTAGATAGTGAATGGTAGTAGTAGATAGTGAATGGTAGTAGTAGATAGTGAATGGTAGTGGTAGACAGGTAATGGTAGTTGTAGACAGTGAACGGTAGTGATAGATAACGAACGGTAGTGGTAGATAGTGAATGGTAGTGATAGATAGTGAATGGTAGTAGTAGATAGTGAATGGTAGTAGTAGATAGTGAATGGTAGTAGTAGATAGTGAATGGTAGTGGTAGATAGTGAATGGTAGTGGTAGACAGGTAATGGTAGTTGTAGACAGTGAATGGTAGTGATAGATAACGAACTGTAGTGGTAGATAGTGAATGGTAGTGGTAGATAGTGAATGGTAGTGGTAGATAGTGAATGGTAGTGGTAGATAGTGAATGGTAGTGGTAGATAGTGAATGGTAGTGGTAGATAGTGAATGGTAGTAGTAGATAGTGAATGGTAGTAGTAGATAGTGAACGGTAGTGGTAGATAGTGAATGGTAGTGATAGATAGTGAATGGTAGTAGTAGATAGTGAATGGTAGTAGTAGATAGTGAATGGTAGTGGTAGACAGGTAATGGTAGTTGTAGACAGTGAATGGTAGTGATAGATAGTGAATGGTAGTAGTAGATAGTGAATGGTAGTAGTAGATAGTGAATGGTAGTGGTAGATAGTGAATGGTAGTGGTAGACAGGTAATGGTAGTTGTAGACAGTGAATGGTAGTGATAGATAGTGAATGGTAGTAGTAGATAGTGAATGGTAGTAGTAGATAGTGAATGGTAGTGGTAGATAGTGAATGGTAGTAGTAGATAGTGAATGGTAGTGGTAGACAGGTAATGGTAGTTGTAGACAGTGAATGGTATTTATAGATAACGAACGGTAGTGGTAGATAGTGAATGGTAGTAGTACATAGAGAATGGTAGCGATAGAGAGTGAATGGTAGTGACAGATATTGAATGGTAGTGATAGATAGTGAATGGTAGTAGTAGATAGTGAATGGTAGTGGTAGATAGTGAATGGTAGTGGTAGATAGTGAATGGTAGTGGTAGACAGGTAATGGTAGTTGTAGACAGGTAATGGTAGTTGTAGACAGTGAATGGTATTTATAGATAACGAACGGTAGTGGTAGATAGTGAATGGTAGTAGTACATAGAGAATGGTAGCGATAGAGAGTGAATGGTAGTGACAGATATTGAATGGTAGTGATAGATAGTGAATGGTAGTAGTAGATAGTGAATGGTAGTAGTAGATAGTGAATGGTAGTGATAGATAGTGAATGGTAGTGATAGATAGTGAATGGTAGTAGTAGATAGTGAATGGTAGTAGTAGATAGTGAATGGTAGTAGTAGATAGTGAATGGTAGTAGTAGATAGTGAATGGTAGTAGTAGATAGTGAATGGTAGTAGTAGATAGTGAATGGTAGTGATAGATATTGAATGGTATTTATAGATAATGAACGGTAGTGGTAGATAGTGAATGGTATTTATAGATAATGAACGGTAGTAGTAGATAGTGAATGGTAGTGGTAGATAGTGAATGGTAGTAGTAGATAGTGAATGGTAGTAGTAGATAGTGAATGGTAGTGGTAGACAGGTAATGGTAGTTGTAGACAGTGAATGGTAGTGATAGATAACGAACGGTAGTGGTAGATAGTGAATGGTAGTGATAGATAGTGAATGGTAGTGATAGATAGTGAATGGTAGTAGTAGATAGTGAATGGTAGTAGTAGATAGTGAATGGTAGTGGTAGATAGTGAATGGTAGTGGTAGATAGTGAATGGTAGTGGTAGACAGGTAATGGTAGTTGTAGACAGTGAATGGTATTTATACATAACGAACGGTAGTGGTAGATAGTGAATGGTAGTAGTACATAGAGAATGGTAGCGATAGAGAGTGAATGGTAGTGACAGATATTGAATGGTAGTGATAGATAGTGAATGGTAGTAGTAGATAGTGAATGGTAGTAGTAGATAGTGAATGGTAGTGATAGATAGTGAATGGTAGTGATAGATAGTGAATGGTATTTATAGATAATGAACGGTAGTGGTAGATAGTGAATGGTATTTATAGATAATGAACGGTAGTAGTAGATAGTGAATGGTAGTGGTAGATAGTGAATGGTAGTGGTAGATAGTGAATGGTAGTGATAGATAGTGAATGGTAGTGATAGATAGTGAATGGTAGTAGTAGATAGTGAATGGTAGTAGTAGATAGTGAATGGTAGTAGTAGATATTGAATGGTAGTAGCAGATAATGAATGGTAGTGGTAGACAGTGAATGGTAGTAGTAGATAGTGAATGGTAGTAGTAGACAGTGAATGGTAGTGGTAGACAGTGAATGGTAGTGGTAGACAGTGAATGGTAGTGATAGATAGTGAATGGTAGTAGTAAATAGTGAATGGTAGTGGTAGATAGATAATTGTAGTGGTAGATAGATAATTGTAGTGATAGAGAGTGAATGGTAGTGACAGACATTGAATGGTAGTGATAGAGAGTGTTTGGTAGTGCTTGATAGTGAATGGTAGTAATAGATATTGAATGGTAGTGATAGAGAGTGTTTGGTAGTGCTTGATAGTGTATGGTATTGATATATATTGAATGGTAGTGATAGAGAGTATATGGTAGTAATAGTCGAAGCCCAGAAACTGCTTTTGTTGTGTTGGCGTCTCCTTGGAGAATTGCAACACAGCACCAGATTTAACACAGTTACACACGGGAGTATTCATTTTTTCTTTGATATTGTAGCTGTGAGGCTCAATTAACTGGTCCTCCTTTCAAAGCGTGAAAATTGAACAAACAAAACAGACAAG
Organism: Salvelinus namaycush; assembly: GCF_016432855.1. Taxonomy (NCBI): domain Eukaryota; kingdom Metazoa; phylum Chordata; class Actinopteri; order Salmoniformes; family Salmonidae; genus Salvelinus; species Salvelinus namaycush. Next base: position 27,599,702 of record NC_052322.1, read on the forward strand.
AGAGCGCCTTACTTGTTCCGCAGCACAAACAGGCTGCATTGTTAATGATTAGCCTAAATAAATGCTGTGCATGAGAATTCTCCTGTCGTCCTGCAGCCAGCAGAAACAGGCTGCAGGTTCCACAATAATTTAGATTAGCCTACAGAAACGCACTTGGTGTGTGTGTGTGTGTGTGTGTGTGTGTGTGTGTGTGTGTGTGTGTGTGTGTGTGTGTGTGTGTGTGTGTGTGTGTGTGTGTGAATTTACCAGGTCACAGGTGTAGTGCACTCGGAAGCCCTGTTTGTTTGTGTATGTGTTGTCCGTGCAAGTGCGTGCGTATGCGTACATTTGTGTGTGTGGGCACCACCCTCTCAGTGCCCTGCCTTCCCCCTGAGGAGCAGAGCAGAGTGGAGTGGAGTGTGGCTGAGTGGGTGGCTGGGTGGGGGAGGGGGCAACCTTGGGACAGGCCCAGAAAAACCACAGCAGGATCACAGACATTGGGATGGGCATGGTTGCCAGGGAAACCGCAGCAACGGGTAACTAAGGAACAGGAGCACACAACAGAGAAAGATTAGAATGGTACTTCCGGAGTTGGGTGATTATGGGACATGCTGTGTGGTCCACAACCGTGCTGGAACAGGACTTTGTTTGAACTAGGAGCTCCACAGTGCAGGGGAGAGTGTGTGTGCTCGTGTCATGGTTGTGCAAGAGGCTTATGACAACAGACACAGAGGACAACTCACAGCTGAGAGTGCCTGGCTGTCACATATTCTATAGTGTGTCATCAAGATAACCCTGCCACTGTGTGAGAGAAATAGAGTATAATCTCTCCACAGCCAGAGGTTGAGTGCTGGAGTCCCTCTTTCCTATGGGACCTAGTCCTGTGCATCTGTCCTGCCCAGAGTAGACAGCCTCAGTGTGGGGTGAAATATGACAGGAAGCCCCCTATCCACCACATAAGCCTGGGCTGTCAAACACACACATAGGTCTGGGCCTGGCAGTACTGTTAGTCCTGTGGTCAGGGAGAGACAGGCTCACTGGCATGTTATTCACAGTGCTGGGCAGGAAGCCATCAATTACCCTCAACAGACCCTTGCTCCAGAGGGTCATTATATATATGTGTGTGTGTGTGTGTGTGTGTGTGTGTTTGAGTATCTGCACACACGTGCGTCCGTACGTGTGTGAGGGTGATGGAGAGAGAGCATAAAAGAAAGAAAGACAGGAGCACAAAGACAGAAAAGGAGAGAGACAAGGCGGAAAGAGAGGGTAATAGTAACAGGCATAGAGGAAGTGGGATTAGTTAGACATGTTGAGTCGACGTCTGTTTCCCCTTTGAAACCACATGATGGAGGGAGAAGGAACACTTCTTATCACCCGGGTCAGTCTCGCCCTGCGGTGAGCGGGGAGAGGCCTACTACACTTACCCCCCCATTCACACACACTCATAAACACTCATATATACACACACACACACACCTACTACCCCCTCCCCTCCTCACATACACTCCCATTCAAAACACACACCTCCTGGGGGCCCGGGGCCACTATACACAGCCCCTGGTGACTCCGGTGTACTGTAGGCCACCATGCCAAGGATCAGGCTACAATAGCGCAGGTTAAGATCAAAAAGATCATTTTTGTTTTTATAAATTTGGACTGCAGCTGGCCTAAGGTTAAATCGCTTAGTTCTGCCTCCAGGATGTCAACCTGCCTACAGTATCCTGGGGTCTGTTCAGGAATGTGCAATTTTACTTTTGTCTTCCTTTTGTCTCCCTCTGTAGGAGCAGAGGGCTGACAAACAGATGCAATGGTATGGGAATGATAAGGGAATCTACCAACTCTGTGAATGATATGGGAATCTTCCAACTCTATTGCAAAAGCCTGGCTTCTGTAGTACTTTCGTGTAGATGACTCCCTGTCCCTTCTGATTTTCCTTTTCACTGAGCCAAATTCTTGACATCGCAAAATAGTTTTTGCACCAATAACAAGGACTTTCCACTGGGCATACACTGGTTGAATCAAGATTGTTTCCACGTCGTTTCAATGAAATTAAGTTGAACCAACGTGGAATAGACGTTGAATTGACGTCAGTGTCCAGTGGGTTATGATGCAGTCCCTTGAGGATTTCCAGTTCGGAGAAGGTTCATTTCTTGTCTCACACAAGTATAAATTCCAAAGATAAGGATGGAGGTTTCTATTACACATGTTCTAAGATGTTTTAAATTCTCTGACTCTTGTCTCTGCAGCCAGACGATACGCCTCGACAAGCACCAACCTGCTAAGGCTCTCTGGGCTGAGTGGGCTGGGAGAAGCCTGTCCTAATGACCCCACCTCCCTCACAGCTGGGCTCCTCTCAGCTATATAGGGTGCAGAGGAGTAAGGACGTTATCGGTTTCATACTTTATACAGGTATGCCGCCAAAGGTTTCTGTAGGAATGGGATGCTTATCTAACACTACTGAGACCAACCATAGTTACCACCATCGTTTCTGGAACCGTGCTGGAAAGAACAACATGGTAAATAAGATATCCAAGCCAGCCCAGTATAGTTCGGGTTGGCACTGTAGTGTAAATCAGATATGAGTATAGTGATGCTGGTATACTGGTAAAGGAAGACGATAGACACATTGCTCTCAAAGGACTCTTGGAAGACTAGTGTTTTCCTCTATTCTTCCAAAAGGACAGTGGTCTAGCAGTGACATTGTGCTCCCTGTCACGACCGTCGTTCAAGGAAGACCGAGGTGAAGCGTGGTGAGCGGACATGCTTTTATTATAATGATGTCGCCAACAAAACAATAAACATAGAAACGTCCGTGAAGCTTAACTTGGGCAATAATGCCCCTAACAAAGTCAACTACCCACAATCACAGGTGGGAAAGGGCTGCCTAAGTATGATTCCCAATCAGAGACAACAATAGACAGCTGTCCCTGATTGAGAACCATACCAAAACATAGAAAACACAAATCATAGAAATAAAGGACATAGAATGCCCACCCAAATAACACCCTGACCAAACCAAAAAGAGACATAAAAAAGGCTCTCTAAGGTCAGGGCGTGACGCTCCCAGACTGCAGTTTGATGGATTCATGGCTGCTTCCACTGTCTCGTCATGTTAGACTCAAAAGACACAGACACACCCATAGAGCAAAACATGGATTTGCATACACGTGCACACCCTTATTTTAGGGTGCAATGAAAAGTGGAAAGGTTTTGAACTTTTTGGAAATTTTATACGATTACACACACACACACCCTCAGGTAATGACACACAAGTCAGGAGAAGTTGGTTTTAAACCTTCTGGAAATGCTTAACTAGATAACACACACTCATACACAAAAATGGTGCCAACAGAGTGGGCTGCCTCGCTTCTAGCTCTTAGGAAACTTTGCAGTATTTCATTTTTTTAATGTATTATTTCTTATATTGTTAGCCGGGAAGAACTATTGGATATCAGAGCGGTGGAAACTCACCAGCACTACGACCAGGAATACGACTTTCCTGAAGCGGATCCTTTGTTCGCACCCCCCAGGGCAATTGAACTGATTCCAGAGGCCGAAAACCCAAAACAACGCCAGCGGAGGAGAGGTACTCGGAGTGGTCTTCTAGTCCGACTTAGGAGGCGCGCACACCACCCACCGCTTCCGAGTATATTAATTGCTCATGTTCAGTCTCTGTATAATCAAGTTGACGAGCTCAGGGCGAGGGTTTCTTTCCAGAGATCAGGGAATGTAACATATTCTGTTTCATGGCTCTCTCGGGATATACTGTCTGAGTCGGTCCAGCCAGTTGGGTTCTCAGTTCATCGCGCAGACAGGAAAAAATATGTCCCCGGGAAGAAGGGCAGGGGTGAATGTTTCATGATTAATGACTCATGGTGTAATTGTGATAACATACAGGAACTCAAGTCCTTTTGTTCACCTGACATAAAATACCTCCCAATCAAATTCCGACCGTATTATCTCCCAATTTTCTTTGGTTAAAGCCACGGCCGTGTATATCCCCTCTCAAACCGATACCATGACGGCCCTCAAAGAACTTCACTGGACTTTATGCAAACTGGAAACCACATATCTTGAGGTTGCACTTATTTTAGCTGGGGATTTTAACAAAGCAAATTTTAGGGAAACACTTCCCGAAGTTCTATCAACATATCTAGTGTAGTACTCGCGCTGCTAAAACATTCGACCACTGTTACTCCAACTTCCAGGATGCCTACAAGGCCCTCCCCTGCCCTCCTTTCGGCAAATCTGACCACGACTCCATTTTGCTCCTCCCTTCCTATAAGCAGAAAATCAAACAGGGAGTACCCGTGCTAAGAACTATTCAACGCTGGTCTGACCAATTGGAATCCACGTTTCAAGATTGTTTTGATCACACAGACTGGGCTATGTTTTGGGTAGCTTCCGAGAATAATATTGACGAATATACTGATACAGTGACTGAGTTTATCAGGAAGTGTATAGGAGATGTTGTACCCAGTGTGACTATTAAAACCTACCCTAACCAGAGGCCGGCAGTATTAACGGAAAACCGAAAGCGCAAATCACTGCATTTAACCATGGCAAGGTGACTGGAAATATGGCAGAATACAAACAGCGTTGTTATTCCCTCTGCAAGGCAATTAAACAGGCAAAACATCAGTATAGAGAAAGTGGAGTCACAATTCAACGGCTCAGACACGAGACGTACGTGGCAGGGTCTACAGACAATCACGGACTACAAAAGGAAAACCAGCCACGTCGCGGACACCGACATCTTGCTTCCGGATAAGCTAAACACTTTCTTGGTCCGCTTTGAGGATAACACAGTGCCACCAACACGGCCAGCTACCAAGGACTGTGGGCTCTCCTTCTCCGTGGCCGATGTGAGTAAGACATTTAAGAGTGTTAACCCTCGCAGGGTTGCCGGCCCAGAAGGCATCCCTAGCCGCATCCTCAGAGCATGCACAGACCAGCTGGCTGGAGTGTTTACTGACATATTCAAATCTCTCCCTATCCCAGTCTCCTGTGCCCACATGCTTCAAGATGGCCACCATTGTTCCTGTACCCAAGAAAGCAAAGGTACCTGAACTAAATTACTATAGCCCCGTAGCACTCACTTCTGTCATCATGAAGTGCTTTGAGAGACTAGTCAAGGATCATATCACCTCTACCTTACACCATAGTACCCTCCAAGCTCATTATTAAGCTCAAGGCCCTCGATATGAACCCCACCCTGTGCAACTGGGTCCTGGACTTCCTGACGGGCCGCCACCAGGTGGTGAAGGGAGGAAACAACACCTTCACCTCGCTAATCCTCAATACTGGGGCCCCACAAGGGTCTGTGCTCAGCCCCCTCCTGTACTCCCTGTTCACCCATGACTGCGTGGCCAAGCACACCTCCAACTCATTCATCAAGTTTTCAGACGACACAACAGTAGTAGGCTTGATTACCAACAATGACGAGACAGCCTACAGGGAGGAGGTGAGGGCTCTGGGAGTGTGGTGCCAGGAAAATAACCCCTCACTCAACGTCAACAAAACAAAGGAGATGATCGTGGGCTTCAGGAAACAACCTTCTCCACATCGACGAGACCCGTAGTGGAGAAGGTGGAAAGTTAAGTTCCTCGGCGTACACATCACTGACAAACTGAAATGGTCCACCCACACAGACAGTGTGATGAAGAAGGTGCAACAGCGCCTCTTCAACCTCAGGAGGCTGAAGAAATTTGGCTTGTCACCTAAAACCCCCACAAACTTTTACAGATGCACAATTGAGAGTATCCTGTCGGGCTGTATCACCACTTGGTACACCTACAGCACCTGAGGTCACAAGAAGGCCAAAAAGATCATCAAGGACAACAACCACCTGAGCCACTACCTGTACACCCCGCTATCATCCAGAAGGCGAGGTCAGTACAGGTGCATCAAATAAAATTGTATTTGTCACATTTGCCAAATACAACAGGTGTACCTTACAGTGAAATGCTTACTTACAAACCCTTAACCAACAATACAGTTAAGACAAATAAGTATTAGTAAAAAATGTAAATAACAAATCGTTAAAGAGCAGCAGTAAAATAACAGTAGCGAGGCTATATACAGAGGGTACCGGTACAGAGTCACTGTGTGGGGGCACAGGTTAGTCAAGGTAATTGAAGTAATATGTACATGTAGGTGGAGTTAAAGTGACCACGCATAGTGTTAGGTTCTTATTTTTCAGAGTAAATAACCCACGGACACTAGAGAAGCTTTAACCAAGTTTAATTCCTCCCAAAGATTCTGTACAGCTGTAATCAGACAACCCAACATTTGTCCCATCCAGATATTTATATCGCACTTAAGACACTCCTCCTTCTCTCCAATTCTTCTTATGGTTTTACAGGAAAAGAGTAACAAGATCCCAAACCCTTATTACTCCCTTCAGGTGACCTGTCCTCACCTCCTGACCTCAACCCCTCCTTCATCTAATCCACAGATGTCCATCTGTCTTTCCTGTATCAACACGGTGCTCTGCTCCCATCCCCACATTCCAACACATTCCACAGCTATCTGTCCTTCTACAGAGAACCCTTAACTTTCTCATTTGATTCTACCTATCATTTATTTAATATCCCAATGTTCAAAATGTCGAACCCAACAATAGATAATAACCAGAGAGCAGCAGCAGCGTAAAAGAGGGTGTGGGGGTGGGGGGAGGGGAACAATGCAAATAGTCTGGGTAGCCATTTGATTAGCTGTTCAGGAGTCTTATGGCTTGGGGTAGAAGCTGTTAAGAAGCCTTTTGGACCTGGACTTGGCTCTCCGGTACCGCTTGCCGTGTGGTAGCAGAGAGAACAGTCTATGACTAGTGGCGCTGGAGTCTTTGACAATTTTTAGGGCCTTCCTCTGATACTGCCTAGTATAGAGGTCCTGGATGGCAGGAAGCTCGGCCGTTCGCACTACCCTCTGTAGTGCCTTGCGGTCGGAGGCCGAGTAGTTGCCATACCAGGCAGTGATGCAACCAGTCAAGATGCTCTTGATGGTGCAGCTGTAGAACTTGGAGGATCTCCTGAAGGGGAAATAGGTTTTGTCATGCCCTCTTCACAACTGTCTTGGTGTGTTTGGACCATGATAGTTTGTTGGTGATGTGGACACCAAGGAACTTGAAGCTCTCAACCTGCTCCACTACAGCCGCGTCGAAGAGAATGGGGGCGTGCTCTGTCCTCCTCGTCCTGTAGTCCACAATCATCTCCTTTATCTTGATCACATTGAGGGAGAGGTTGTTATCCTGGCACCACACGGCCAGGTCTTTGACATCCTCTTGATAGGCTGTGTCATCGTTGTTGGTGATCAGGCCTCCCACTGTTGTGTCGTCGGCAAACGTAATGGTGTCGGAGTTGTGCATGGTTATGCAGTCATGGGTGAACAGGGAGTACAGGAGGGGGCTGAGCACACACCCCTGAGGGGCCCCCATGTTGAGGATCAGCGTGGAAGATGTGTTGTTACCTACCCTTTCCACCCGGGGTGGCCTGTCAGGAAGTCCAGGATCCAGTTGCAGAGGGAGGTGTTTAGTCCCAGGATCCTTAGCTTAGTGATGAGCTTTGAGGGCACTATGGTGTTGAACGCTGAGCTGTAGTCAATGAATAGCATTCTCACGTAGGTGTTCCTTTTGTCCAGGTGGGAAAGGGCTGTGTGGAGTGCAATAGAGATTGCATCATCTGTGGATCTGTTGGGGTGGTATGCAAATTGGAGTGGGTCTAGGGTTTCTGGGATAATGGTGTTGATGTGGGCCATTACCACATCACGCTGGGACCGAGAGACTGAAAAACAGCTTCTATCTCAAGGCCATCAGACTGTTAAATAGCCATCACTAGCACATAGAGGCTGCTGCCTATATACAAAGACTTCAAATCACTGGCCACTTTAATAAATGGAACACTAGTCACTTTAATAATGTTTACATATCTTGCATTGCTCATCTCATATCTTTATACTGTATTCTATACTATTCTACTCTGTCGTAGTCCATGCCGCTCTGACATTGGTTGTCCATTTATTTATATATTCTTAATTCCATTCCTTTAGTTAGATTTGTGTGTATTGGGCATATGTTGTGAAATTGTTAGACATTACTTGTTAGATATTACTGCACTGTCGGAAGTAGAAACACAAGCATTTCACTACACCCGCAATAACATCTGCTATACACGTGTATGTGACCGATAAGATGTGATTTGATTTAGGGGCAGGATGAGAGCTAGAGGAGTAGTGTTGAACCTGGTGGAAATGTTGAACATACACCAAGTCAAGAAATGTTTTGACAAAAATAATCCTTGGAAAAATGAAAGCTGTACAGTAGCTGCAAGTTCTTGAACTCTTGTATTGATACTGTCTCTCTCAGGGGACTTACCAGAGGATACACCCAACTGTGAAACTGCTCAAAGTACCAAAGTCAACAAAGTATGAAAGGCATAAGTAATGGCAGTAGGTTCTGAGAAATAACTAACCTGAATCAAGCTTCTACTTCCTCTTCTGTGCTGTACTTACCAACGGTATTCTCCCTCTCACACACCCACATAAGCACACACACATGCAAAAAAGTGTTTGCTTTCATTTGAATTACTATGGATATTACTCGCCAAGGGGTTTTCCTCACTAGAATACACTGGAAATAGGAGTGGACAAAGCTGGATTTCTTAGAAAGGCAGATTTCTGACAACATGCAGGTATTAATATCATTATCCTCCCTCTTTCCCCTTTCAAAACTGCATCATGTGCATCAATATATCTCGTATACCTTTATCGTAAATAATAGTAGAATGTTTCTAAACACTTCTGCATTAATGTGGATGCTACCATGATTACGGATAATCCTGAATGAATTGTGAATAATGATCAGTGAGAAAGTTTCACGCAAAAATATCAAAACCCCCCAAAATGGTAACCTCCCCTGTTATTGTAATGGTGAGAGGTTAGCATGTCTTGGGGGTATGATATGTGCGTCTAACTTTCTCACTCATCATTATTCCTTCAAGACTATCCGTAATCATGGTAAAATCCACATTTGGTCCATAGACAATGCAATCGCCGTCACACTCCACACTGCCCTATCCCATCTGGGCAACAGGAATACCTATGTAAGAATGCTGTTCATTGACTACAGCTCAGCATTCAACACCATAGTACCCTCCAAACTCATCATTAAGCTTGAGGCCCTGGGTCTCAACCCCGCCATGTGCAATTGGGTACTGGACTTCCTGACGGGCCGCTCCCAAGTGGTGAATGTAGGAAACAACATCTTCACCTCGCTGATCCTCAACACTGGGGCCCCACAAGGGTGCGTGCTCAGCCCCCTCCTGTACTCCCTGTTCACCCATGACTGCGTGGCCATGCACACGTCCAACTCAATCATCAAGTTTGCAGACGACACAACAGTAATAGGATTGATTATCAACAATGACGAGACAGCCTACAGGGAGGAGGTGAGAGCTCTCGGAGTGTGGTGCCAGGAAAACAACCCTTCACTCAACAAAACAAAAGGAGATGATCGTGGACTTCAGGAAACAGCAGAGGGAGCACCCCCTTATCCACATCGACGAGACAGCAGTGGAGCAGGTGGAAAGTTAAATTCCTCGGCGTACAAACTGAAATGGTCCACTCACACAGACAGTGTGGTGAAGAAGGCGCAACAGCGCCTTTTCAACCTCAGGAGGCTGAAGAAATTTGGCTTGTCACCTAAAACCGTCAAACTTTTAAAGATGCACAATTGAGAGCATCGTGTCGGGCTGTATCGCCGCCTGGTACGGCAACTGCACCGCCCACAACCGCAGGGCTCACCAGAGGGTGGTGCGGTCTGCACAATGCATCACCGGGGGCAAACTACCTGCCTTCCAGAACACCTATACCACTCGATGTCACAGGAAGGCCCAAAAGATAATCTAGGACAACAACCACCCGAGCCACTGCCTGTTCACCCCGCTACCATCCAGAAGGCGAGGTCAGTACAGGTACATCAAAGCTGGGACCGAGAGACTGAAAAACAGCTTCTATCTCAAGGCCATCAGACTGTTAAACACCCATCACTAACAGAGGCTGCTGCCTACATACAGACTTGAAATCATTGGCCACTTTAATCAAATTGGTCACTAGTCACTTTAATAATGCCACTTTAATAATGTTTACATATCTTGCATTACTCTACTATATTTTATACCATCTATTGCATCTTGCCAATGCCGCTCTGTCATTCCTTATCCATATATTTATATATTCTTATTCCATTCCTTTACTTAGATTTGTGTGTATTAGGTAGTCATTGTGGAATTGTTAGATTACTTGTTAGATATTGCTGCACTGTCGGAACTATAAGCACAAGCATTTCGCAACACTTGCAATAACATCTGCTAACCATGTGTATGTGACCAATAAAATTTGATTTGATTTAATGTAGAAGCGACTCCAAAATGACACAATACATTATTTACCATTAATTTCTATTGGGCACAAAATATTTTGAAACACAACCAAAACAAACAGCAAATGCATCCAACAAATTTGTAGTCACAAGCTTGATGTAGTCATTGTGTGCTAGGAATATGGAACTAAATACTAAACTTTTTACTACACAAGTAAATGTCAAAATACTTTTGGTCCCCTAAAATGTGGTGACTATATACAAAAAGTGATGTAATTTCTAAACGGTTCACCCGATATGGATGAAAATACCCTCAAATTAAAGTTGACAGTCTGCACTATAACCTCAGTGATTGTATCATTTCAGAATCAAAGTGCTGGAGTACAGAGCCAAAACAACAACAAAATTGTCACTGTCCCAAAACTTTTGGAGCTCACTTAAGTAGAGACCAGTATTTCCCTCCTTTCTTCTTCTGAATAGACTTAGTATTGGCTGGGACAAGCACTGACTTGCATGGATTGTCAGGGAGGCAAGAGTGGATAAAAAGTGAAAGAGGAGAAGAGGGGTGATTGTGGGAGGAGGCCAGCAACTTGAGAATCTGAAAGAGTGTGAGTGAGTAGGAACAGGCAGAAGATGTGTTCATAAAGAAGACATTAAACCAAAGATGACTGAATGAGTAATTGAATTAATTGATGACATCGTCATTAAACGTGCAAAGCCATGGCTGATAAGTTACTTAATACAAACAAGTGCAAGATCATATACTGTACATTCACTGAGACAAAGTGGAGACAGACATTCCTCCAAGTTTTATTTCTCCAAAAACACATCACATATTCTGCTCAACATCCTATTGGTTATTATGATAATGTAAGCAGCAATGCAGGCAGTGTTCCGTTGTTTTTGTTTAAACCCAAACTTCTCTCCTAAAGCCTCCATTGTATCTAAATCCAAATGGATTTTCTAGCAAGCTACTAGGAGAGTGGGCTCTTTGCCTTTTTGATCCATTGGTGGTATTGACAATGGATCCCTGTTTAAAGTATCCTAATTTTTAAATTAAGTCATACAGAGTTGGCTACAATTTCAATCACCAGAAAAGGCAGTTCTAATAGTACAGTAAATAATATGGCTTAACTCCAATATACTGACAGAGAAAAAAATATTTAAAATGTTTAAAAATGGGAGGGAAAAAATGTACAAGGGTATATTTATGAAGGACATTGTAAAACAAGAACGGTAAAATTGTCACACAAGCAACTAAGAACAGTGTATGGAGGTGTATGCTCAATACAAAATTACAACCAACTCATCTGCCACAAAATTGGAAGAGACAATTACTTTAATTATTTCATTTGTGTCTACCACCCATTAAAAATCATTAATTACTTAAAATTATAAATTGACAAATGTATCAGTTTCACTTAAAGTCAAAAAGTTTGACAGCAATACCATATAAAATTCAAGACAGTTGGAAACAGTTTTTTGATGTCCCAATACCATGGCATAGGGTCTATGAACTGACATATACAACAATAATTGACAGATCAATCCGGGGCGGCAGGTAGCCTAGTAGTTAGAGCGTTGAACTAGTCACCGAAAGGATGCAAGATCAAATCCCCGAGCTGTCAAGGTAAAAATCTATTGTTCTGCCTCTGAACAAGGCAGGGGGACTGTTCGTAGGCCGTCATTGAAAATAAGAATTTATTCTTAACTGACTTGCCTAGTTAAATAAAGGTAAAATTTGGAGTTAAGATCAGAATGAATAGTGGAGTGGACGCTGTGGATAAAATTAAAAAATAAATAAAAATCAAGCACTTGAGGATATTAGGAATAAATCTATAAATATTTAAATACAGGTACCATAGATGTGAGCACAGTAGAAGTATTGCTGTCTGTTAGTTTACTCCAGTTAGGGTAAAGATGGTAGGGATTAGAAATGCAAACAATTAAATTGATAGAACCTACAATATTAAAGTTGTTTTCTGCTTCAAGCTCTTATTCACAACATTTAATGAATACAGAATGTCCACAAATGACAGATCATTGTTACAGGCCCAAATGCTAGCATGAACTATTTCCTTTTGGGGAAATGGATGGGTGTACATTTAATGTGACTTCTTGGCTAATTAAGGTATAAAAGTAGGATTGAATGACAACTAGTATTCACATGCTCCTCTCTACAGTGTATTTGGCTCCTCATCGTTGTCTCATATTGGTGTCAGTGGAATATCTACTGAAACCTGTTATTAGAACCAATTTGACAGTATGTTCTATGTCAGCGTAATAACTGACTATCATGTTGTGTAATTGTCTGAGGATATGTTTCAGAATTTCTATCATTCATTCATTATTATGTGAATACCTACAGCAGACCAATATGACAACATCTGAATACTTTATTTGGAGAGAAAAAAGTGCAAGTGTGAATCATGTTCCATTTGATTTTGTTAAAAATAAAAGTTAAGCAAATCAGTAATATAAATGATGAGAGATTGCAAAAAATTGTTACACGTATGCCTCACATCACTTGTAGTGACAGCCAATGGAATTAAAGTCATTGGGTTACAATATAATACTTTCTCTCAAAAACAAACTCACGAACAGTTACTCATGCACACAAAATCACTACTGCAAAACAATAGTGCACATTTCAAAAGACAAAATGTCAAAATAACACAAAACATATTGAAATCTTGGTAAGTGAGAATCTGGAAGGTTCATTCAGATTCTGTATGTTCTATTTTGAACTGCATGCATGTCCCAAATTGCCCCTGTTCACTATAAAGGGAATAGAGTGCCAATTGGGACCCATACAGTGTCAATCACTGTCATCTCCTCTTTTGTTTTCTGCTGCCCCTCTAGGACACATATTCAGTACATGCTCATGGCGATCAGGCTCAGCTGAAACAGTCCATACTGGCTTTGGCCCTCTCCATTTCATGGAGAAAGTTGTAAAACTGGGGGAGGGTCAACTCTAAAAAAAGACACAAAAAAAAGACCAAATCTGTGAATGACACCAAGAACAATAAGCAAAGTGACCCAATCACATACTGACTTGGCTACAGTACGAGTTAGAGACTCACCCATGTAGACATTTTCAGTTGAGTTCCCCTTTCTGATGACCAACTTAAGCTGGAAGAGACGTAGATATAGTTTCAAATAGTGCAGTAGAAAACAGCTTTGTGCTGTGGTCATTCAGAGTGCTACTTTCACTGTGTGTGGACATACTTTCGTCAACAAATTAAAGCGGCTGAAGCGGAGAAATACAGTATTAGCAGTCCGCAGAAATTCTGACAAGTAGGAAGGCAGACCACGAAAACTAACGGCTAAGTCTGTTGTCATAGCGATCTATCACACTTTCATCGGTCAGTCAGTTAGTCCATAAAGCTGTAACATTTATAATTCACACTTCTTACAAAAAATGTTACTGTCCATCAATCATTATTTTAACCTCTACGCTATGGGTTTATGGTCTAGACAGTAGATACACACTGAATCCATATTTTATTACCTGGTCAATCTATTCTGAAAGTATTCACACTCCTTGACTTTTTCCACATTTTGTTTCGTTACAGCCTGAATTTAAAATTGATTGAATAGAGATTGTGTCACTGGCCTACACACAATTCAGCATAATATCAAAGTAGAATTATGTTTATTCAAATCATTTACTAATTCAATTATATGAAAAGCTGAAATGTCTTGAGTCAATAAGTATTCAACCTCTTTGTTATGGCAAGCTTAAGTTCAGGAGTAAAAATGTGCTTAACAAGTCACATAATAAGTTGCATGGACTGCAATAATAGTGTTTACCATGATTTTTGAATGACTACCAAATCTCTCTACCCCACACATACAGATAATTGTAAGGTCCCTCAGTCGAGCAGTGAATTTCAAACACTGATTCAACCACAAAGACCAGGGAGGTTTCCCCAATGCCTTGCAAAGAAGGGCACCTATTGGTAGATTGGTTAAAAAAATATATATATACACAGACATTGAATATTGAGCATGGTGAAGTTATTATTTACACTTTTGACAGTGTGTCAATACACCCAGTCACTACAAAGATACAGGCGTCCTTCCTAACTCAGTTGTCGGAGAGCAAGGAAACCGCTCAGTAAATTTACCATGAGGCCAAGGGTGACTTTAAAACAGTTACAGAGTTGAATGGCTGTGATTGGAGATAACTGACATTGTAGTTACTCCACAATACTAACCTAAATGACAGAGTGAAAAGAAGAAAGCCTGCACAGAATAAAAATATTCCAAAACATGCATCCTGTTTGCACTAAAGTAAAACTGCCAAAAATGTGGCTAAGAAATGTACTTTTTATCCTGAAAACAAAGCATTATGTTTGGGGCAAATCTAACAACACATCACTGAGTACCACACTTCATATTTTCAAGCATAGTGGTGGCTGCATCATGTTGTGGTATGATTGTCATCGGCAAGGACTAGGGAGTTTTTTAGGATAAAAATAAATGGAATAAAGCGAAGGCAAAATCCTATAGGAAAACCTGGTTCAGTCTGCTTTCCAACAGACACTGGGAAACAAATTCACTTTTCAGCAGGACAATAACCTAAAACACAAGGCCAAATATACACAAGGAGTTGCTTACCAAGACGACATAAAATGTTCTTGAGTGGTCTAGTTACAGTTTTGACTTAAATCAGCTTGAAAATCTATGGCAAGACTTGAACATGTCTCTTTAGCAATGATCAACAACCAACTTGACAGACCTTGAAGATAAAAAAAAAAAAAATGAATAATGTGCAAATATTGTACAATCCAGGTGTGCAAAGCTCTTAGAGACTTACCCAGAACGACTCACAGCTGTAATCACTGCCAAAGGTGATTGTAACATGTATTGACTCAGGGATGTGAATACATATGTAAATGAGTGGAGGAAATTAAATAATTCCTCTAATGTACTCATTAATTAAAATCAATCTGTCTATTTATAAGAATTTGTAAGATACTTATTAACATAAAATAGACAGGATACAGTCTTATTATAATTAGATAATAGTATTTATTCTCGGAGCACGCTACCATTTGACCATAAACAACAGGTTTATATACAAGATATGACGTCATAGGTTACAGAATAAATGTCCTCGTCCTGACAAATAGAAAACAGGTTCAAAAGTTCATTCCAACTTCCCAGCGCACACACATGACACACAATATAATCTATCCTCCTGAAGGCTCACTATAATTTATTACCACTTTAGCAGACAACTCAAGATAATGGAAGACCTAAAAAGTTACTCACTACTTTATCTAAACATCTCAGGGCTAAGTTGGGTCAGTTCAACCATAGTTTAACGACCCTTTCTGCTTATTTTATAACCCACAACACAAATCTCTTTTCACCAGGCATGCAGAGTTCAATTAGTTATAGTTTTATCTAAAGCTAGAAATTGTTTTAATTATTTATTAACAATGAGATATTTCTGTATTTCATTTTCAATAAATTAGCAAAAATTTCTAAAGCCAAAAACATCTTTTCACTATCATTATGGGGTATTGTGTGTAGTTGGGTGAGAATGTTTTTTTTAATCAATTTTGAATTCAGGCTGTAACACAATAAAATGTGGAATAAGTCAAGGGGTACGAATATTTTCTGAAGGCACTGTACATTTATTCAATATGTAATCATGATGGCAACATAAATAATACCTGTAGAAAGGTGTTTCCAACTTTCTGAAGTTCACTCGTCCCCACGGTCACTATGGAGACAGACAACATTCAATCACAATGCCTTATTGTAATTGAACTGCACTTTTAACTATCAAGAGAGAGAGGCATTTAGCTTGGCTTCAGCCAAGTGCTCTAGACGCTTGGATTATAGACATGCGCAGATGCCTGAGCAATAATAGGCATGCCTGAGCAATAATTTGTTAAATGAAGATTGTACTTAGCATACCCACGTATAGTACTTAGCATAATCGTTACTTAGCATAGTGAATACTGATTGGTTGAGTCATTAGGCCACTATTAACTGAAAGATTTTAGACCACTCACTGATCAAGTACATTTTATGTATCGTTGTACACCTAATCACAACAGATATCTTAATGAGTCTAAAGCCTACTAACCACAATAGCATGCTCTGCTCATGTTGTCGTGCCCAGAGCCATATATTTAGAGAGTTAGGTCAACTTTTAGAATTTTGAATATTGTTCTAATTTTTGACTTTCAGTTACATAACATGGGGAATATTTAAACAGTGCTATGTTAATGGAGAGCTAACATGGCTTTGCCTGACGACTCAAACGGAATGGTTCCACTGCTCTATGTTCGCTACATACTTCAGTTAGACTGCCATCGTTGAAGTCGTTTGTGATGATGGTTGTTGTACAAAACAAAGTCATTAGCGATTGGATCCTCTAAGCCAGGTATTCCCCAGGGGTACAAGCAATGCCGTCTGGGGTATGCCAAATAAAAATGTGATTCACATTTTTTTTATTTTTTAAATGTTGTTATTTTGCAACAAAAACATTCTTCTTAACATTTTCAAACAGTACATTTATATTTTCCAATGGTGGTATACATTTGGGTGAGTTTTTTTTCCCTCGCCTGAGTAGCCTCATTTCACTGCCAAAAATAAAATTAAACCATCTAGTGTTCAGCGAAATAACAACAATGTCAAATACAGGTAGCCTTGTCAAAAAATTAACATCCAATCACATTAACCATTACTCTCGCGGGAAACCTTCACTCTCGCACAGACATCTAGAAATTAAACATGACAATTTGAAAAATAAGCCACGGGAGTTTGAGGGAGAATAAAGACAACTTTCGAGTAGTAAGACATGTATAAAAGCAACAGATACCATTAATAAGAAGGAGCTAGAAGCATCTTATATGGTGAGCTACCGAGTGGCTAATACGGTGAGCTACTGAGTGGTTAGGACAGGCAAGCCCCATACTATTGTGGGGGACTTCATTCTTCTTGCTGCCGCGGATATGGCTGGGAAAATGCTGGAGGAAAAGTGCCAAAAAAACTATACAGACAATGTCTTCATCAAACAACACTGTTTCACGACGCATCAGTGACATGGCAGGAGATGTTTTGAAACAATTACTGCTTATCATACAAGCCAGTGAATTATATGCGTTACAGCTGGAGGAGTCAACAGATGTGGCGGGCCTGGCACAGCTCCTGGTATATGTCCGTTACGTTTATGGGGGGGTCAATTAAGGAAGACATCCTCTTCCGCAAACCAGGACAAAAGGAGAGGATATTTTTTAAGTACTGGACAGCTTTGTGACATCAAATGGACTTTGGTGGTCAAGATGTGTTGGTATTTGTACTGATGGCGCAAAAGCCATGACAGGGAGACATAGTGGAGTGGTAACGCGCGTGTAAGCAGTTGCTCCCAATACCACTTGGGTACACTGCAGCATCCACCGAGAGGCTCTTGCTGCCAAGGGAAAGCCTGACAGCTTGAAAGACGTTTTGGACACTACAGTGAAAATGGTTAACTTTGTTAAAGCAAGGCCCCTGAACTCTCGTGTATTTTCTGCACTCTGCAATGATATGGGCAGCGACCATGTAACGCTTTTACAACATACAGAAGTGCGCTGGTTATCAAGGGGCAAAGTATTGACAAATTTTTTTAAATTGAGAGACGAGTTTAAAGTTTTCACTGACCATCATTTTCACGTGTCTGACCGCTTGCCTGATGACGAGTTTCTCACACGACTGGCCTATCTGGGTGATGTTTTTTCTCGCCTGAATGATCTGAATCTAGGATTACAGGGACTTTCTGCAACTATATTCAATGCGCAGGACCAAATTGAGGCTGTGATTAAGAAGTTGGAGCTCTTTTTTGTCTGCATTAACAAGGACAACACACAGGTCTTTCAATCATTGTATGATTTTTTGTGTGCAAATGAACTCAAGCTTACGGACAATGTCAAATGTGATATAGCGAAGCACCTGAGTGAGCTGGGTGCGCAATTATGCAGATACTTTCCCGAAAAGGACGACACAAACAACTGGATTCGTTATCCCTTTCATGCCCTGCCTCCAGTCCACTTACTGATATCTGAACAAGACAACCTCATCGAAATTGCAACAAGCGGTTCTGTGAAAATTGAATTTAAATCAGAAGCCACTGCCAGATTTCTGGATTGGGCTGTGCTCAGAGTATCCTGCCTTGGCAAAACTCGCTGTTAAGACACTGATGCTCTTTGCAACCACGTATCTAAGTGAGAGTGTATTCTCGGCCCTCACTAGCAGGAAAACTAAATACAGGCACAGAATGTGTGTGGAAAATGATTTAAGACTGAGACTCTTTCCAAAACAACCCAACATTGCAGAGTTATGTGCATCCTTTCAAGCACACCCTTCTCATTAACCTGTGTTGAGTTATTCACAATTTTTGATGAACAAATAAGGTTTTATATGTAAAATGGCTAAATAAAGAGCAACATTATTGATTATTATTTGTGCCCTGGTCCTATAAGAGCACTTTGTCACTTCCCACGAGCCAGGTTGTGACAAACTCACTCATTCTTATGTTTAACAATGAAGGCAGTGGTTCCCAAACGTTTTATAGTCCCGTACCCTTCAAACATTCAACCTCCAGCTGCATACAATGAAGGCAAAAAACAACATTTGAGAGTGCGCTGACCCTAGAGGACGTACGCAGCTGGAGGTTGAATGTTTGAAGGGGTAGGGGACTATAAAAAGTTTGGGAACCACTGCTCTAAGCAATAACATTTTCAAAACATTGGTTTTACCCACGTGTGTTCTACCTCTGGCTCAACCCATTGGTTTCTGGGACCAATCAGAATGGTTAGAATGCGTTTGCGTTCTAGAAATCCTAGGGGAGGTACTCAGATTCAGACTCATTGCGGAGAAGAAACTAAAGTCCGTGGGTGTGGTGTAGCGTTTGGCCCGGAGCAAGAAGCGTTTGGCCCGGGCAAACATGGCTGCCACAGAATGATGAAGGGTCATGTAAATGCATCATAATGTAGAAACCGCATTGGCCCAACTCTCTAAATACATGGCTCTGTTCGTGCCTATTCAAGTGTAGAGCGATTTAGTGGCCTTTGTACATCTCAACGAGAAAAGAGAAAGCTGTGCCTCCCCAAAGATAAGCTCCGTATTGCCCCTCTCTCTCTCCCCTTCATGGAGAGGACCAGGAATAGGGTAATTCATCCATCCCAAATGCACACTATACACAACATAAAACATCCATCTATCTATAATACGATGAGGGTTATTTACAACGGCAATTCTATCCTTGCCCCCTATTCGTAAAGTATCTCAGAGTAGGAGTACGGATCTAGGATCAGGTCCATCCTGGCCATATAGTAAGTATTCATTATTATCTAAAAGGCTAAACTGATCCTAGATCAGCACTACTGCTCTATAGGCCCTGGTCTTCTGTTCATAAGATGTCCCTGATTAAGTCTTACCACCAAACTTCCACTCCATGTCCACCAGCTGGTTGACCATCAGAGTCTGTCCTACAGCCAGCCTGGACAACACAGGGTAGTGGAGGCTCCACTGAAAAAATATATAAAAATAAGTCAATCAATTACCTTTTTCTCAATTCAGCACTGTACTTAAATAAAGTACTGACACAGCATGGAGGATATGATATCAAATATACCTGTTGTGAAAAATGGTCTGCCTTGTCTTCACTGACTCCTAAAATTGAAAACGTTACACAACATTATATCTGTTGCACAGTGACACTGTAAAACTCATTAGTAATGAGGACTGTGGAGACAGGAGTATGGATTAGCTTTGATGCATATGGGATTTCATATTACAACAGACCTAAAGTGAGAAGGTCCTCTTTGACTTGGTCTTCTGTCAGATTTTTCTTCAGGGAACCTAGAATTAAAAAAAATAATCTTGGCTTCGAGTTAAATTATACAACTCTTTATCCCTTTTGAGTAAATCCATTTGAATTCAATCACTTTTTGACACCACCACTTTTGATTTGAATGAAACCCTACATACAGTTGAAGTCAGAAGTTTACATACACGTTAGCCAAATACATTTAAACTCAGTTTTTCACAATTCCTGACATTTAATCCTAGTAAAAATTCCCTGTCTTAGGTCAGTTAGGATCACCACTTTATTTTAAGAATGTGAAATGTCAGAATAATAGTAGAGAGAATTATATATCTCAGATTTCATTTCTTTCATCACATTCCCAGTGGGTTAGAAGTTTACATACACTCAATTAGTATTTGGTAGCATTGCCTTTAAATTGTTTAACTTGGGTCAAACGTTTTGGGTAGCCTTCCACAAGCTTCCCACAATAGGTTGGGTGAATTTTGGCCCATTCCTCCGGACAGAGCTGGTGTAACTGAGTCAGGTTTGTAGGCCTCCTTGCTCGCACACGCATTTTGAGTTCTGCCCACAAATGTTCTATGTGATTGAGGTCAGGGCTTTGTGATGGCCACTCCAATACCTTGACTTTGTTGTCCTTAGACCATTTTGCCACAACTTTGGAAGTACCGGTATGCAATGTCCATTTGGAAGACCCATTTGTGACCAAGCTTTAACTTCCTGACTGATGTCTTGAGATGTTGCTTCAATATATCCACAATTTTCCTACCTCATGATGCCATCTATTTTGTGAAGTGCACCAGTCCCTTCTGCAGCAAAGCACCCACACAAGATGATGCTGCCACGCCCATGCTTCACGGTTGGGATGGTGTTCTTCGGCTTGCAAGCTTCCCCCTTTTTCCTCCAAACATAAAGATGGTCATTATGGCCAAACAGCTCTATTTTTGTTTCATCAGTCCAGAGGAAATTTCTCCAAAAAGTACGATATTTGTCCCCATGTGTAGTTGCAAACCGTAGTCTGGCTTTTTTTTTGGCTTTGGTGCAGTGGCTTCTTCCTTGCTGAGCGCCCTTTCAGGTTATGTCAATATAGGACTCGTTTTACTGTGGATATAGATACTTTTGTACCTGTTTCCTCCAGCATCTTCACAAGGTCCTTTGCTGTTGTTCTGGGATTGATTTGCACTTTTCTCACCAAAGTACGTTCATCTCTAGGAGACAGAATGCATCTCCTTCCTGAGTGGTGTGATGGCTGCGTGGTCCCATGGTGTTTATACTTGCGTACTATTGTTTGTACAGATGAATGTGGTACCTTCAGGCATTTGGAAACATTTGACCCGAGTTAAACAATTTAAAGGCAATGCTACCAAATACTAATTGAGTGTATGTAAACTTCTGACCCACTGGGAATGTGATGAAAGAAATAAAAGCTGAAATAAATCACTCTACTATTATTCTGACATTTCACATTCTTAAAATAAAGTGGTGATCCTAACTGACCTAAGACAGGGAATTTTTACTAGGATTAAATGTCAGGAATTGTGAAAAACTGAGTTTAAATGTATTTGGCTAACGTGTATATAAACTTCCGACTTCAACTGTATATTTAATATAAGTAGACATGTACTCATAATTGACTGTAGTGCATATAAAGCATCCACAAGCTACTGATGGCTGAAAACACAATCATCGCGGGATGAACGAGTGACGAATTTCCAGCCAAAGGTGGTCCGTTTAAAAATCATTCCTTCCTCCCTCACACTTGCAGGGCAAGGGGCATACTCGTCAGAAGTCATGATTACGTCATCAGAAGTGTCCACTTAATTTGAGGGCTGAGGGGAAAGGGTGTGTCTTTTAAGTGTTTGGACCGCAACCAGGGTCTAAGCTACAACATATGCGAATATGAAAAAAATCTGAGTTTATGGATTTGATCATTTACATAAAAAAATTGAAGATTTTTTTTACTAAAACATCATTTTTTTAATGAAATTGTAAAATAGTTTGACAACCCTATTTGTAAGCTTTTAAATGATATCAAACTAAACCATTTATATTTTCCAGTGATGAAGACATGGATGTCTCATGTTGGGGTATGCTAAATGGCTCAACTTTGAGCACCTCTAGCTCCTGAATGTTTTGGCATTCAGGTCCAAAGTCACTTTCTGAGCACCTCTTCCATGGGCAAACATGTGTGGAAAGTTGTTTAAATCAAAAGGGATGCTGTCAAAAAGTTATTGAATTCATATGGATTTACAATTTTAAGTTGTTGTAACCACATACTTAAATATACACTGAACAAAAAATATAAAATGCAACATGTAAGGTGTTAGTCCCATGTTTCATGAGCTGAAATAAAAGATTCAAGAAATGTTCCATATGCACAAAATGCTTATTTCTCAAATTTTCTGCACACATTTCTTTACATCCATATTAGGGAGCATTTCCCCTTTGCCAAAATAATCCATCCACCTGACAGGTGTGGCATATCAAGAAGCTGATCATTGCACAGGTGCACATTGTGCTGAGGACAATAAAAGACCACTCTAAAATGTGCAGTTTTGTCAAACAATGCCACAGATGTCTCAAGTTGAGGGAGCATGCAATAGGCATGCTGACTGCAGGAATGTCCAGCAGAGCTGTTGTCAGATAACGTAGTGTTCATTTTTCTACCATAATGTCGTTTTAGAGAATTTGGCAGTATGTCCAACCGGCCTCACAACTGCAGACCATGTGTATGGCGTTGTGTGGGCGAGCGGTTTGCTGATGTCAACATTGTGAACAGAGTACCCCATGGTGGCGGTGGGGTTATGGTATGGGCAGGCATAAGCTACGGACAACAACAGAATTGCATTTTATCAATGGCAATTTGAATGCACAGAGATACTGTGAGAGATCCTGAGGCCCATTGTCACACCATTCATCTTCCTCCATCACCTCATGTTTCAGCATGATAATGCACAGCCCCATGTCGCAAAGATCTGTACACAATTCCTGGAAGCTGAAAATGTCCCAGTTCTTCCATGGCCTGCATACTCACCAAACATGTCACCAATTGAGCATGTTTGGGATGCTCTGGATCAACATGTATGACAGCGTGTTCTAGTTCCCGCCAATATCCAGCAACTTTGCACAGCCATTGAAGAAGAGTGGGACAACATTCCACAGGCCACAATCAACAGCCTGATCAACGCTATGCGAAGGAGATATGCCGCGCTGCATGGGGCAAATGGTGGTCACACCAGATACTTACTGGTTTTCTGATCCACGCCCCTACCTTTTTTTTTTAAGGTATCTGTAATCAACAGATGCATATCTGTATTCCCAGTCATGTGAAATCAATAGATTGGGGCCTAATTTATTTATTTAAATTGACTGATTTCCTTATATGAACTGTAACTCAGTAAAATCTTTAAAATTGTTACATTTTGCATTTATATTTTTGCTCTCTATGGTGGTAACAGTATGGACCAGAAAAAAATGACATTTTCCTTGATATACCATATATCTAAGATGTGTGATGGAATCTTTACAATATTTTGGTGTATGTGTATTTCATGTTGTACACATTTGCAGCTAAAGTTTTTTTTATATGCTTATTTGTGAGTGCTCGGTCAGTCTCACCATGGGGAAGCAGCAGGAGGCTCTTCATGAGGTTCCTCAGTGGGCCTGCACTCATCCCATTCTCTCCTGCAAACTCACTCAGCTGATGCAGGAACCTGTCCGCCTGCATACACAACACAATGAATGAAACACCAGTCAAGTGCACACAGCACACCATGAATGAAAAAGCTCTTCAAATAATATATTAAATAAGACATCTGTCTTATTCCTCCCTCCCCCCAAAAATAAAAACTAGCACTTGACTTTTTCTAATAGCACTGACTTTGCTCATAACAGCTGTATTGAGGAAAACATGCATTACTACAAAAGTGATATGTGGTTGTCTCAACTAGCTGTCTTAACACGAATGCACTGACTAAGTCGGTCTGGATAAGAGCGTCTGCAAAATGACTAAAATGTAAAAAATAAGTTAATGCGTGTGTGTGTTTACCTCTTTTGGCTCCAACAGGAAATTGAAAAGAATCTCAGTCAGACTTGTGAATTGCTACAGGGAAACAGTTTAAAAAGTGTTTATTGGCCTCTTCAATACAGTATTGCTATTTTGCCACAGATCTACTTTGTTAACAGATAAGGCAGGTTATGTGACACTTGCTAGTCATGTGACCTGGGATGTTGACTCAGGCCAGAGAGGAAGAGGCAAAGTGAGAGGTTTTACTATGCCTAAAATCTGTCTATGAAAATATGCCCACAAAGTGAGGAATTTTGTATAGAGGTCAATGAGAGAGAGTCGAATTTGGTCAACAAAAAATGTAATTGCTAATTTGCTACGTGAGGCTTATTTGATCTAATAGAAATTTCATAATGGTTAGGTTGTTACGAATGCACTGATATAAGTGAGCATTTCTGCAACTTGTTGTGCCGTTTTCATAGAGATAAATAGAGGACTCATCATGGATATAACCCGTTTTAGCATAGACATTGCCATTTAGGGATTCCACCATTAGTCAACTGGGTGGGGTTTCCTATGAGTTGGGAGCAATCAGTCAATTAAGAAAAAAATTGATTACTTTAAATAAAATGGAGATGGCCTCAATGGCACTGCCCATGCTGTCAGACACTATAATGACACCGATACAAAGATGAGTCCTCTATCTCTTAGACCTGTTCTTTGCACGTGTATCTGCCAAGCCTGATCTCGCCTCCTCTGGCCTGCCTTTCATCTTTGAGGACATGTATTTCCATTGTTAGAGCAGTCACTTGACTATCTTGTCAATATAATAGACAATCTTTGCTCAGGAACAAATGTCTATCTTTGTCGACACATGTGTTTCATCTTCATTTTGCAACATTGTATCATACTAAAAACAGCATGATTCTACAACAGTTTGGCTACTACCGGTATGTAAATTCATTTGTTCCTGAGCAAAGCTTGTCTATTATATTGACTACAAGCATACAGCTAGGATTTGAATGCAATTCACTGTTCTTATCTAACGCTCAAAACGACAAATTCGCGTTAATGAATGCTCACCTGTTCGTTGAATTTGTTCAAGTTCTGAAAGTCATTGATCACAGAATCTGGTAAAGTATCTTTGGTAAATTGCAGTTGCAACATTGTAGCTGTCGGCCTGGAAATGTTTACTTTAGTGGCTACTTCCGTGATGGTAAACTCAAATGAAGCTATCTTGCTATTCAACTCAGCACATTCCATATTTTTATCTTGCCTATACAGCGCATTCAAGGCTGGAAAACTATCCATTTGATTAAATTAATCAAAAATCAAAAATAATCTAATTGAAAATATATTTATTACAAAAATACACAATCTGTTGTAAAGTATTTTATGCTTTATTTGTTCATGCATTGTTACAAGTGTGGCAATAGTTAAACTCAACATAGAGACACGTAAGACAATAGTGTGATATAATTTAAATGGGCACAGTTATATGATTATGTATCTGTTATTATACCAATGGATTTAAAGGTAGAGTCAGCCAAATATCAGCCAGATATTGCGATGAGCAAGATACAAGACTTCGCTCTCACACAATCACACAGAGTATCTGCACATGTGCACGGGTTCGCTTCACGCTTTTGGAATGTGGTAGCCAAGGGATTAAAACAGTGGAGAAGTTTAGCATTGCGCTCCAACGCTCTTAGTTGTTGCGGAAATTGACCCACTATGCTGTTTACTTTGAGCATCTACATTTCATATCGCTGACTCTATCTTTTATACTATTTCAGTATATTAATACAATGAGCAATACTTTTCCAGTGACAACATCAAATGTTTGGATGGGTTGGTTTATTGTGGACATTAGGCTTCACGCACTCTCCTAATAAGGACCAGTAGGCAGTGGTGGAAAAAGTACCCAATTGTCATACTTGAGTAAAAGTAAAGATACGTAGTAAAAATGACTCAAGCAAAAGTGAAAGTCACCCAGTAAAATACTACTTGAGTATCAAAAGTAAATGAAATTGCTAAAATGTACTTAAGCATCAAAAATAAAAGTATAAATAATTGCAAATACCTTATATTAGGCAAACCAGAAGGCACAATTTTATTTATTTACATATAGACAGGGGCATACTCCAACACTCAGATGTCATTTACAAACTAAGCATGTGTGTTTAGTGAGTCCACCAGATCAAAGGAAGGGGATGACCAGGGATGTTCTCTTGATAAGTGTGTGAATTGAACCATTTTCCTGTCCTGCTAAGCATTCAAAATGTAATGAGTACTTTTGTGTGTCAGGGAAAATGTATGGAGTAAAATGTACATCATTTTCTTTAGGAATGTAGTGAAGTAAAAGTAAAAGTTGTCAAAAATATAAATAGTAAAGTAACGATACCCCCCAAAACGACTTAAGTAGTACTTTAAAGTATTTGTATTTGCCAGCAGGGTAGTAGACCATTGGCAGAACTGCATATAAATAAATGGTGTATAAATGCAATACAGGTGTATTAAGGGTTAACACTGGAAAAGGTAAATCTAGTTTCCATTCAGCTACAGTGTGATTCGAGACCCGGGAAAAGTTACGCCTGAACATTGTGGCAAAAAAAAACGAAGAAAAAAGATTACAACAGGCAAGTTTGAAAAGAAGAGAACTCCGCTTAGATATTTGCCCACAGGTTCCACATCGTATAAAGGCATGCATAGGTTGAGGTAAGTAGTGTGACACTTCGAGGCACCTGGCAAGCAGTGAGAGGACCAATCAATCTCAACTCTTCCCCGCTCACGGAATGACTACCCCTGCAACAGGTACATTTTTGTGCAGTTGCCATTTATGATGTGTTTTTTTCCTTTTATGATGTGTTTATGCACGCTAGTCTGCAGAACATTATTTAGGAGATCAGTTAGCTAGAAACTGGAAGAATTCCTGCATGAGGTTTGATAACTTTCTTACTGTTACAGTAATTTGTTCGATAGAGTCAACTTAATTTAAACTTTTTTTGCGGAAAGACGTAGGGTAACATTACATTTCGATTCAATTGATTAAACAATGTTGCGTCGATGATTATGTAAATTGGAGACAAGGAAGGGAAAATACCCTACATATCCTCAAACATGATAAATATAAGGATATTTATCGTACAATAAAATAATATTATCCTTTTTTGTATGGGAATGTTTAATATTGCATAGTTTCAATTCAGAGTTGAACTGCGTCACGCGCACTCAGTATTGTAGCCTACAGTAGGCTACAGATGTTGCGAGTGGAATCTAATGGATTTTTATGCGTGAGTAGTTTGTGGTTTCCAATCAGGTGGTGATTTATTTATTTTTAGCGTGTCTTGGACGTTTATTTCAAAGTTTGTTGAACTTCAACTTCACTAATGAAGGGTTAGATTTTTCTTGTGGTATTGGCACAATTTCCTCAAAATCACTATAAATTCGATTGCGTTGTTTTTCATACAAACAAGTGCCTGTTTCCTACTCCATGCCATTAGAGACAGAGAGTTTTTTTAGTATTTTTGTATGGCTTATTTGAAATAATTGTCTTCTGTATGCCTTGATAATCATTCCCTGTAGTGGAATTTCAATTCGAATGCTGAAACATAATATAATTGGCCTATAACCATAGGCTAGTCGCTTAAGTATGACACAATTTCGTGGACTGTTGTGCACCTGCGTGGATTTTTTTCAATCAAATTTGCAGTCTTTGAAGTTGGGTCTTTATTCTCGGAGTGCCCGCGTTAGTGGTGCGCGTGTCAGCTGTTTGTTCACTGCACCACACCGCAATTGCTAATCCAGGGTTTCGGTCCTCGTGACCCCAAGGAGTGCACGTTTTGGTTTTTGCTCTAGCACTACACAGCTGATTCAAATACTCAACTAATCAAAAGCTTTCCAGCTGAAGCTGGTTGAGAGAATGCCAAGAGTGTGCAAAGCTGTCATCAAGGCAAAGAGAGGCTATTTGAATTCTCTCAAATACAAAATATATTTTGATTTGTCTAACACTCTTTTGGTTATTACATGATTCCATATGTGTTATTTCATAGTTTTGATGTCTTCAATATTATTCTACAATGTAGAAAATAGTAAAAATAAAGAAAAACCCTGGAATGAGTAGGTGTGTCCAAACTTTTGACTGGTACTGTATCTCTATAGTTGAATTTAAAAGTTTACATACACGTTAGCCAAATACATTTAAACTCAGTTTTTCACAATTCCTGACATTTAATCCTAGTAAAAATTCCCTTTCTTAGGTCAGTTAGGATCACCACTTTATTTTAAGAAAGTGAAATGTCAGAATAATAGTAGAGAGAATGATTTATTTCAGCTTTTATTTCTTTCATCACATTGCCAGTGGGTCAGAAGTTTACATACACTCAATTAGTATTTGGTAGCATTGCCTTTAAATTGTTTAAATTGGGTCAAACATTTCAGGTAGCCTTCCACAAGCTTCCCACAATAAATTGGGTGAATTTTGGCCCATTCCTCCGGACAGAGCTGGTGTAACTGAGTCAGGTTTGTAGGCCTCCTTGCTCGCACACACTTTTTCAGTTCTGCCCACAAATGTTCTATAGGATTGAGGTCAGGGCTTTGTGATGGCCACTCTAATACCTTGACTTTGTTGTCCTTAACTTCTTCTGGCTGCAGGGGCAGTATTGAGTAGCTCTGATAAAAGGTGCCCATTTCAAACGGCCTCGTACTCAATTCTTGCTCGTACAATATGCATATTATTATTACTATTGGATAGAAAACACTCTCTAGTTTCTAAAACCGTTTGAATTATATCTGTGAGTAAAACAGAACTCATTTGGCACAAACTTCCTGACCAGGAAGTGGAAAGTCTGAAAACTATTCCCTGTTCTAGGTCCTGCCTATAAATGGGCATGATACGTATTAGTATACATGCACGTCATACACCTTCCCCTAGATGTCAAGAGGCAGTGAGAGAAGAAATGGAGTGTTTATCTTGGTCTGAGATGGAATAAATCCTCTTGGAATGACGTGTCACCCATTTCCTGTTTTCTGGTTAGCGCGAGGATGGACCTGGAATTGCCTTCTGAAATGCTGTCGTTATAGGCGACTACTATCTCCGGCTTTGATTTGATTTGATACATGTGACAATATCATCGTAAAGTATGTTTTTTCAATATAGTTCTATTAGAATATTGAAATTTATTCGGTACGTTAGGCGTGTTGCGTTGTGTGCCTTTGTTCAGGAAGGAGAGCTTCGCGCCACTTGGCTAGTGCGCTTGCTAATTCAAGAGGGAAAAAGGACGTTCTAAATCCAAACAACGATTGTTCTTGACAAAGGACCTATTGTACAACATTCTGATGGAAGATCAGCAAAAGTAGGACCCATTTTATGATGCTATTTCATATATCTGTCGAACTGTGTACTATTAGTTTTGCGCCCAGGTTTTGGGCACTCGCTCGCCATAACGTAAGCTTTATGTCGTAATGAAGTTATTTTTAGAATTCTAACACTGCGATTGCATTAAGAACTAGTGTATCTATCATTTCCTATACAACATGTATTTTTTAGTTATGTTTATGAATAGCTATTTGGTCAGAATATGTGTGTCAGAAAAAGTGTCAGAAAAATATCCGGACGTTGTGGGAAAAATATGCTAAGTTAGCACAATGTATAACCACTGATTTCAGCTCTAAATATGCACATTTTCGAACAAAACATAAGTGTATGTATAACCTGATGTTATAGGACTGTCATCTGATGAAGCATATCAAGGTTAGTCAAAAATTATATATCTTTTGCTGGTTTGTTATGATGCTAACTTTTACTGCTGGGGAATGGCTTGTGTTTCTGGCTATTGTGGTAAGCTAATATAACGCTATATTGTGTTTTCGCTGTAAAACACTTGATAAATCGGAAATATTGTCTGGAATCACAAGATGCCTGTCTTTCATTTGCTGTACACTATGTATTTTTCAGAAATGTTTTATGATGAGTATTTAGGTATTTGACGTTGGTGTCTGTAATTATTCTGTCTGCTTTCGGTGCAATTTCTGATTGTAGCTGCAATGTAAACTATGATTTATACCTGAAATATGCACATTTTTCGAACAAAACATAGATTTATTGAATAACATGTTATAAGACTGTCATCTGATGAAGTTGTTTGTTGGTTAGTTTGGTTGGTTCTTGGTTAGTTAGGTTGGCTTTGTGCATGCTACCTGTGCTGTGAAAAATGTCTGTCCTTTTTTGTATTTGGTGGTGAGCTAACATAAATATACGTGCTGTTTTCGCTGTAAAACATTTTAAAAATCAGACATGTTGGCTGGATTCACAAGATGTGTACCTTTCATTTGCTGTATTGGACTTGTTAATGTGTGAAAGTTAAATATTTCTAAAAAATATATTTAGAATTTCGCGCCCTGCACTTGAAGTGGCTGTTGTCATATTGTGGCTGACCTCGGGCTTGCAGCCAGAAGAAGTTAAGCCATTTTGCCAAAATTCTACTCTGGAAGTATGCTTGGGGTCATTGTCAATTTGGAAGACCCATTTGCTACCAAGCTTTAACTTCCTGACTGATGTCTGGAGATGTTGCTTCAATATATCCACATAATTTTCCTTTCTCATGATGCCATCTATTTTGTGAAGTGCACCAGTTCCTCCTGCAGCAAAGCACCCCCACAATATGATGCTGCCACCCCCATTCTTCACGGTTGGGATGGTGTTCTTCGGCCTGCAAGCCTCCCCTTTTTCCTCCAAACATAAAGATGGTCATTATGGCCAAACAGTTCTATTTTTGTTTCATCAGTCCAGAGGAAATTTCTCCAAAAAGTACGATATTTGTCCCCATGTGTAGTTGCAAACCGTAGTCTGGCTTTTTTATGGCGGTTTTGGAGCTGTGGCTTCTTCCTTACTGAGCGGCCTTTCAGGTTATGTCGATATAGGACTCGTTTTACTGTGGATATAGATACTTTTGTGCCTGTTTCCTCCAGCGTCTTCACAAGGTCCTTTGCTGTTTGTTCTGGGATTGATTTGCGCTTTTCTCACCAAAGTATGTTCATCTCTAGGAGACAGAATGCATCTTCTTCCTGAGTGGTATGACGGCTGCGTGGTCCCATGGTGTTTATACTTGCGTATTATTGTTTGTACAGATGAACGTGGTACCTTCAGGCGTTTGTAAATTACTCCCAAGGATGAACCAGACTTGTGGAGGTCTACAGTTTTGTTTTCTGAGGTCTTGGCTGATTTCTTTTCATTTTCCCATGATGTAAAGCAAAGAGGTACTGCGTTTGAAGGTAGGCCTTGAAATACATCCACAGGTACACGTCCAATTGAGTCAAATGATGTATCAGCCTATCAGAAGCTTCAAAAGCCATGACATCATTTTCTGGAATTTTCCAAGCTGTTTAAAGGCACAGTCAACTTAGTGTATGTAAATTTCTGACCCACTGGAATTGTAATAAAGTGAAATAATCTGTCTGTAAACAATTGTTGGAAAAATTACTTGTGTCATGCACAAAGTAGATGTTATAACCGACTTGCCAAAACTATAGTTTGTTAACAGGAAATTTGTGGAGTGGTTGAAAAACGAGTTTTAACTTCTTATGGCTGCAAGCCCGAGGTCGGTACACCTATGACAACATCCAGCTCAAAGTGCAGGGCGCGAAATTCAAAAAAATATTTTTTTTAAATATTTAACTTTCACACATTAACAAGTCTAATACAGCATATGAAAGGTACACATCTTGTGAATCAAGCCAACATGTCCGATTTTTAAAATGTTTTACAGGGAAGACAAAATATGTAAATCTATTAGCTAACCACGTTAGCAAAAGACACCACTTTTCTAACTCCATCAGTTTCTTACTCCATCAGGTGCTATCACAAATTCGACCAAATAAAGATATAAATAGCCACTAACCAAGAAAAAACTTCATCAGATGCCAGTCTGATAACATATTTATTGTATAGCATAGGTTTTGTTAGAAAAATGTGCATATTTCAGGTATAAATCATAGTTTGCCATTGCAGCCACCATCACAAATCTCACCAAAGCGACTAGAATTACTACAGAGAGCAACGTGTATTACCAATTTACTCATCATAAAACATTTCTTAAAAATACACAGCGCATAGCAATGGAAAGACACAGATCTTGTGAATTCAGACAACATTTCAGATTTTCTAAGTGTTTTACAGCGAAAACACAATAAATCGTTATATTAGCATACCACATGTGCAAACGTTACCCGAGCATTGATTCAAGCCAAAGAGAGCGATATCGTTATCATCGCCAAAATATAGTAATTTTTTCACTAACCTTCTCAGAATTCTTCCGATGACACTCCTGTAACATCATATTACAACATACATATAGAGTTTGTTCGAAAATGTGCATATTTAGCCACAAAAAAACGTGGTTATACAATGAGAATAGTAGCAAAACTGGCCTGAATGTCGGGCGCCATCTTTGACAGTGATCTTGTCTAATGAATAACTATTCATAAACTTGACTAAAAAAATATAAGTTGGACAGCTATCGAAAGACAAATTAGTTCTTAATGCAATCGCTGAATTACATTTCTAAAATTATCCTTACTGTGCAATACAGGGTTCGCCAAGCGAAGCTATACCAAAAAAAATGGCGGAATATGCGTTTAACATTTTTCTACAGAACAACGATTTATCATCTTAAATATTTCTTACTATGAGCTGATCTTCCATCAGAATCTTGGGCAATGTATCCTTTCTCCGGTCTAATCGTCTTTTGGTCGAAATGGCCACTAACGTTCGGCATGTACTGGAAACGTGCCCAGCCGTTCAAAGTGCATCACAAAGAAATGCCTCAAAATCGCACTAAACGGATATAAATTGCTATAAAACGGTTTAAATTAACTACCTTATGATGTTTTTAACACCTATAACGAGTAAAAACATGACCGGCGATTTAGAAGTGGCTAAACCAAAGCTTGGAAAGAGAGCCAGTCCGACGTCCATCGTGCGTCAGGCGCAGGAAAAAAAGAAAGCTACTTCCGCCTTGTGCTCTTTTATACAGGCCCTGATTGCGCAATCGACTCCATTCAAATTGTCACCTCTTACTGACATCTAGAGGAAGGCGTAGGCAGTGTTTGTATCCTCATAGCATTTACAGGGACCTTAAAACTGACCTGGGACCAGGGGCCAAGATTTCTGAAATCTCACTCCCTGTCAGGAAAAGTGCTGTAGAATGAGTTCTGTTTCACTCAGAGACATAATTCCAACGGTTATAGAAACTAGAGAGTGTTTTCTATCCAATAATAATAATAATATGCATATTGTACGAGCAAGAATTGAGTACGAGGCCGTTTGAAATGGGCACCTTTAATCAGAGCTACTCAATACTGCCCCTGCAGCCATAAAAAGTTAATGACTCCAACCTAAGTGTATGTAAACTTCCGACTTCAACTGTATAGGCTATTTGATGTTTGTTTGTTTATGGTGCACGAGACACCTGTCTTTTTCGCATCTCAGTGAACTAATCCATTGCGGAGGCCGAGACAAATCGATTGCAGATGCCGCGGGGATGCGCAATGAAAGTCTCTCCAGAATGCTATCTTTCCCGCCAATTTGTGCACATTCATTGTTGCATATCTTCATTGTGTTTGTGTTTGATTGTTAGTGTCTATCAATTCCCCGTTACATATACTACATGGTCAAATGTATGTGGACACCCCTTGAAATTGGTGTTCGGCTATTTCAGCCACACCCGTTGCTGACAGGTGTATAAAATCGAGTGCACAACCATGCAATCTCCATAGACAAACAATGTCAGTAGAATGGCCTTACTGAAGAGCTCAGTGACTTTCAACATGGTGACGTAATAGAACGCCACCTTTCCAACAAGTCAGTTCGTTATATTTCTGCCCTGTTAGAGCTTCCCCAGTCAACTGGCTCCCGAGTGGCGCAGCAGCCTAGGGCACTGCATCTCAGTGCTAGAGGTGTCACTACAGACCCTGGTTCGATTAACCCAGCGTCGTTAGGGTTTGGCTGGGGTAGGCCGTCATTGTAAATAATATATTTTTCTTAACTGACTTGCCTAGTTAAATAAATATAAAATAAACTGTAAGTGCAACAACGGCTCAGCCGTGAGGTGGTAGACCACACAAGCTCACAGAATGGGACTGCTTAGTGCTGAAGCGTGTAAAGATTGTCTGTTCTCAGTTGCAAAACTCAATGCTGAGTTCCAAACTTCCTCTGGAAACAACGTCAGCACAAAAACTGTTCGCTGGGAGCTTCATGAAATGGGTTTCCATGGCTGAGCAGCTGTACACAAGCCTAAGATTTCCATGTGCAATGCCAAGTGTTGGCTGGTGTTACGGATACAAGTATTCTGTGTGTATCCTGTGTGTATTTCTTTTCTCTCCTTCTCCCCTACTCACAGGTGACAATTATCATTCCCTAATCAGTCATCAATCAGTCGCTAATCAGAAGACACCTGCTCCTTTTCTCCTACCCAATCACAGTCCCTTTCCCTTGGGTTAAAAACCCTGTCAGTTGTGTTCTCTGGAGCTCGATCTCTTTGTGTAGCTCAATCTCTCTGTCAATGCCATCTGTCTATAGATCTCTTGTTTGGTTTGCAACTACATTTCACTTTGTCCCCACCTGTGAGTATTGGTTTTGTTATGGTGTTTGTTTGACGGTGGGAAAAGGGGGTACCAAGATAAGTCGCCCATGGGCATACTTTACCCGTAGAAATACTTTGTTAAATACACTAGTTAGAACTGGGAGGACCACCCACTGTATTTTTGGTTAGTTAGTTAGCTGTTGTTGAAATAGGCTAGTCTAGCTTAGGGGCTAGTCTAGCTTGTTTTTGGATACTTATTATTTCTTTCCTTGGGTCCAGCTCAGCCCCTTTTCCTGCTCCCCCCATTACCGTGTGTTTGTAAATAAACCCTGAGTGTTTGACGGTAGATATTAGTTGTCGTGGTTATTTCGTTCTCACTCTTTCTTTGTCACTACTATAATTTGCATGAGATATGTTACGGGTCCCATTACCATCCCCCCTAGACTGTCGGGCCAAAGGGATTCGTAACAGCTGGAGTGGAGTAAAGCTATCTGTTACTGGAGTCTGGAGCAGTGGAAACACATTCTCTGGAGTGATGAATCACGATTCACCATCTATCAGTCCGATGGACAAATCTGGGTTTGGCGTTTGCCAGGAGAACGGTACCTGCCCCAATGCATAGTGTCAACTGTAAAGTTTGGTGGAGGAGGAATAATGGTCTGGGGCTGTTTTTCATGTTTCGAGCTAGGCCCCTTTGTTTCAGTAAAGGGAAATCTTAACGCTACAGCATACAATGATATTCTAGACGATTCTGTGCTTAACTTTGTGGAAACAGTTCGGGGAAGGCCCTTTCCTGTTTCAGCATGAAAATGCCCCCATGCACAAAGCGAAGTCCATGCAGAAATGGTTTGTCGAGATTGGTGTGGAAGAACTTGACTGGCCTGCACAGAGCCCTGACCTCAACCCCATCGAACACTTTTGCGATGAATTGGAACGCCGACTGCGAGCCAGGCCAAATCGCCCAATATCAGTGCCCGACCTCACTAATGCTCCCCGCAGCAATGTTACAACTGTGGAAAGCCTTCCCAGAAGAGTGGAGGCTGTTATAGCAACAAAGGGGGAACCAACTCCATAATAATTCCCATGATTTTGGAATGAGCTGTTTGACGAGCACGTGTCCACGTACTTTTGGTCATGTAGTGTATATCACCAGTAGTACATTTGCCGTTAACTACTATACTTTCTAATCTACATTGTTTGTTTGGTTATGGTAATTTCTGTTAATGCATTCAATATATTATTATTGCAGTCTTTTATCGTTGTGATTGTCGGAGTGGACACGGTGTTTGCAGAGTGCACAACCTATGCTACATTCGTGAGAGTTTTGGTTTATTTCATTCCATTTACAAGTTTTGTCAATTTAGTCATTGTCTTTTGTTTGGCGCTATCCTGTCAATGTTAAGTAAGGACTCACACCTAATTATGCATAGAAGTAGGCCTATAGGCTGTGTACAAATGATAGTATTTCTGATTGGCTTAACACACAACCACTAATGAGCTGTTGAGCTTCTCAAAGTAATGTTTTTTTCTTCACCTCAAACAGCAAGCAAACAAAGTCTGTTTTTACATCCATTGAGAATGACAATAGTTCCTCGATGAATTTCAGAAATCTTTCCAGCTCTTCTTTTTGATAACCGATCAGTGTGAAAGGGAAAAATGTAATGCTCTGATCCAGTGGACACGTCATAAAATAGGTCTACCTGATTACTTCTTATCCCTTGTGCAAATAGCCTACAGCTGTGTCTGTCCCAAGCTCACTGGGCAGGAAACTCTGAGGGCCCAGAATATTTTATACAATGTTGGAAGTTTGCTAGTGCTCTATGGGCTGGACCCAAGTTAATAGTTTATCCAATGTTTCAAGTTCGTTGCAGACAGGCCATGCGTAGCCAATGTGATTTATAGGATATTTATTTTTTCAGGATATCTTCTACCTGCATGCTGCAATGTTTTTATTTGTTGGCCTTATAGGCTATTTTTACATAGTTGGCAATAGAAGTTACATTTTAGGTTTGTATCATTCTCATTTAGATTTGGATAGAATTTTGATTAACCACATGCCAAGGATTTTAAGATACTTAGACGTTATTATAAATTAAATTAAACTGTTCCACGAAAATGTACATAAAGAAAACCATAACTGGCACGCAGATACACTTCCGTTCAAAAGTTTGGGGTCACTTAAAAGTGTCCTTGTTTTTGAAAGAAAAGCAAAAAAATTGTCCATTAAAATAACATCAAATTGATCCGAAATACAGTGTAGACATTGTTAATGTTGTAAATAACTATTGTAGCTGGAAATGATTTTTTAATGGAATATCTACATAGGTGTACAGAGGCCCATTATCAGCAACCACCACTCCTGTGTTCCAATGGCACTTTGTGTTAGCTAATCCAAGTTTATCATTTTCAAAGGCTAATTGATCATTAGAAAACCCTTTTGCAATTATGTTAGCACAGCTGAAAACTGTTGTACTGATTAAAAAAGCAATAAAACTGTCTTTCTTTAGACTAGTTGAGTATCTGGAGCATCAGCATTTGTGGGTTCGATTACAGGCTAAAAATGGCCAGAGAAATGTTCTGAGAAATGAAGGCTATTCCATGCGAGAAATTGCCAAGAAACTGAAGATCTTGTACAACGCTGTGTACTACTCCCTTCACAGAACAGCACAAACTGTCTCTAACCAGAATAGAAAGAGGAGTGGGAGGCCCCGGTGCACAACTGAGCAAGAGGACAAGTACATTAGTGTCTAGTTTGAGAAACAGATGTTACTCAGAAACAATGTTCAAGGAATCACTTAGCCAGTGATTCAGTGTGATTTAGTGTGATTACTCTGATTAGATGATGAATACCTCTGGGGAAAAATGTTTTCAGGAGTGTGTTCAGATTCACTGTTTTTCAATGTGGAAAAGCATCATTTCGATAAGAGCAGGTTGTACTTGAGTAGATTCAGGACTCCAGAAAATAGAAAAATCTTTGACTCAAGATTCTGTATCTGTTTACTTTGCAAAGTTTTTAAAGAGAGGGAAGTGTGGGAAATGTATGTACATTTAAATATACACTGCTCAAAAAAATAAAGGGAACACTTAAACAACACAATGTAACTCCAAGTCAATCACACTTCTGTGAAATCAAACTGTCCACTTAGGAAGCAACACTGATTGACAATGAATTTCACATGCTGTTGTGCAAATGGAATAGACAAAAGGTGGAAATGATAGGCAATTAGCAAGACACCCCCAATAAAGGAGTGGTTCTGCAGGTGGTGACCACAGACCACTTCTCAGTTCCTATGCTTCCTGGGTGATGTTTTGGTCACTTTTGAATGCTGGCGGTGCTTTCACTCTAGTGGTAGCATGAGACGAAGTCTACAACCCACACAAGTGGCTCAGGTAGTGCAGCTCATCCAGGATGGCACATCAATGCGAGCTGTGGCAAAAATGTTTGCTGTGTCTGTCAGCGTAGTGTCCAGAGCATGGAGGCGCTACCAGGAGACAGGCCAGTACATCAGGAGACGTGGAGGAGGCCAACAACCCAGCAGCAGGACCGCTACCTCCGCCTTTGTGCAAGGAGGAGCACTGCCAGAGCCCTGCAAAATGACCTCCAGCAGGCCACAAATGTGCATGTGTCTGCTCAAACGGTCAGAAACAGACTCCATGAGGGTGGTATGAGGGCCCGACGTCCACAGGTGGGGGTTGTGATTACAGCCCAACACCGTGCAGGACGTTTGGCATTTGCCAGAGAACACCAAGATTGGCAAATTCGCCACTGGCGCCCTGTGCTCTTCACAGATGAAAGCAGGTTCACACTGAGCACATGTGACAGACGTGACAGAGTCTGGAAACGCCGTGGAGAACGTTCTGCTGCCTGCAACATCCTCCAGCATGACCGGTTCTGGCAGTGCTCCTCCTTGCACAAAGGCGGAGGTAGCGGTCCTGCTGCTGGGTTGTTGGCCTCCTCCACGTCTCCTGATGTACTGGCCTGTCTCCTGGTAGCGCCTCCATGCTCTGGACACTACGCTGACAGACACAGCAAACATTTTTGCCACAGCTCGCATTGATGTGCCATCCTGGATGAGCTGCACTACCTGAGCCACTTGTGTGGGTTGTAGACTCCGTCTCATGCTACCACTAGAGTGAAAGCACCGCCAGCATTCAAAAGTGACCAAAACATCAGCCAGGAAGCATAGGAACTGAGAAGTGGTCTGTGGTCACCACCTGCAGAACCACTCCTTTATTGGGGGTGTCTTGCTAATTGTCTAATTTCCACCTTTTGTCTATTCCATTTGCACAACAGCATGTGAAATTTATTGTCAATCAGTGTTGCTTCCTAAGTGGACAGTTTGATTTCACAGAAGTGTGATTGACTTGGAGTTACATTGTGTTGTTTAAGTGTTCCCTTTATTTTTTTGAGCAGTGTGTGTATATATATATATATATATATATATGCATGAAATATTGCACATTTTAAATGTACTGTTTTGTGCACTCCTAACTACTGCATTGTCTTGTTTGTTTTGCCTCCAGGTTAGAAGATAATCAAAATAACAATAATTGACGAAGTTAACTGCAACAGTAATGCCATCCAACAAGTTTTCTTCAGCCATCATGGTTGAGAGTGACAAGATGACGGCAACAGTAAGTAGTGTTGGTCTCCATTTTTATTTTACAGAGTGGCTGCGGAGCTGACTTTTCTGGACCT
Source organism: Salvelinus namaycush (assembly GCF_016432855.1). Taxonomy (NCBI): domain Eukaryota; kingdom Metazoa; phylum Chordata; class Actinopteri; order Salmoniformes; family Salmonidae; genus Salvelinus; species Salvelinus namaycush. Next base: position 27,639,170 of record NC_052322.1, read on the forward strand.
TTCTTCCCAACTGCTAAAAGTCCTGAAGCATGTGCTACTCGTAGAGAACAGGCTACTCTGGTGAATGGTGCTTGTTTAATAGTTAGATCAAAGCTGAATCAATGTCTGCAAAATCACATAATAATAGCATTGTACATAACAGAACCGAATATAATAGCAAAGTATAATGTTACTGTAAGACAAAGAAACACCTAATTTCTAATGAGATTTTAGGATGATTGTTCTCTCGTGCGGCCACAACTCAACAGCATGCCACTAGGTCCAATTTTTGCTATGATTGAAACATTGAAACACAATCTGCTCTAAAATTTGCTCACTGTACATCATTTGAAAGAATGGTGGGGGGGAACATGTCAGGACAGGTCGCACTGCTCAGAACATGTCAGGACAGGTCGCACTGCTCAGAACATGTCAGGACAGGTCGCACTGCTCAGAACATGTCAGGACAGGTCGCACTGCTCAGAACATGTCAGGACAGGTCGCACTGCTCAGAACATGTCAGGACAGGTCGCTCTCCTACTATTACCAACAAAGTGACCAAATATCCACTGTTCATATGCACTTTTGTAATCCACTAGGGTTTCTGCCCCAAAACCACCACTCTGTGCAGCAATATCAATACGTTTTTCACAGCCATAAACTACATGTCCTCCTTCATATCACTTTGTAACTCAGTTGAGCTGCCTGGCTTTAGTGACATGGTATTACTGTATTACTAATGTGTTGTTATACATCTACGCGTTCCTATACTCTATTGGTGAACTGCAGTGCTTGGCACTTCTCAGTAAACAACCATCTTGTTTTCACCTTCAAAGTGTTTTTGTCAGACAACCACAGTTTTACACATCAGATGAGATATGCCTACTGCTCCAAGAGTTGAGATTCTTATCGCTCTCAGTGCCAGATAGCACGCCTACTGGTTCGACCACTAACACTCTCACACAAAACTGGATCATGAGACGCTGTGACTGAAAGTTTTGGTTGGATCAGTTTTGCCCTCAGATCCCCCTTTTCCATTCAGTAGGACAATATTTCTGCCCCGTTAGTTACATTAGAAAAAAGTTACTTCCAGGCAGCCCCAGTAGCATCCTTTGCCAGTTGGGTTTTGGCCTTCACTCCTGGATTATACCCCCTTAGTACCATGCGTACGTTTAAAAATGTTGTTATAAGGACTATCTAGATAAATCTGCATATCATTGTAATAAATGTAATAAATGATCTTCTGTGGTGTCTGTGGTAGTGTTGGCTGTTACTCTATCCCAGAGTGAGTTAGTTCTTAACTACTATTCAGTGTGATTTATGGCTCAGAGCCCACACTAGTCTTTAGGGCATCAGGGAACTCGCTCTCTCTCTCTCTCTCCAATTCTCATCCTGTTACGTCCGTTGTTGGAATGAGACCAAGGTGCAGCGTGGTAGGTGTACATTTTTCTTACATCACTGCTGGAGGAACCGAACCACCGATCGTCGCCGGAGGCTCCGGCCTGGGAACCCCTATTACATAGCGAAATATATGGTTCCAATCTTTACGGTAGAAAAGCCAGGCTTTAAAAAGCTGCAGTTTTGACCACATATCAGCTGCCAAGCCGCAAGTATTTCATGGAAGAAGCCCTGCTGCGATTATACACTGCTACCGGCGAAAGAGTCGCAGAGAAGCTGGCTAGTGTTTCTTATTCTTCCACCACAGCCGATCTATGGTCGAGCAGAACATCAGAGCCATACCTAAGTTTGACAGTCCACTACATAAATGAAGACTGGAAATGGCAAAATGTCTGCTTCCAGACGTCTTACTTCCTCGATGATCATATGGGTGAATTAATGGCCCAGGATTTCAAAAGACTCTCTGGCATCGTGGAAGATGAACGAAGACCGACAGGTGTGCATGACAACTGACAGCAGGAGCAACATGATAAAAGCATTGTGCTTGAGCAACTGGACCCGCCTGCAGTGCTTTGGGCACAGGCTTCACCTCGCCATCGGTAAATGTGACATTGGATAATTAAAGTGCATTCAAAAAAGTTATGTTCAGGCCAGCTGTAGGCTAATGTGTAAGTAGTTGTGTCATTCTGCCAATCCAATAGCAAATAACCACAGGCCGTTTTAATTATAACAACAAATTAACTAAATTAATACATTTTCAATCAAAATGATTATATAAATTACTTATTCAAACAGCTAGTGGTCAAACATTCCTAAACAATAGAATAGACGTGGGGGGGGGTTGTTCATTTGTTTTGCACAAATAGGCCTTGAGGCATTGTATATTTTTTTAATTTTAACTTCAGTTAAGAATTATGTCTTGGCCTTTTTTAATTTGTTTATAGAAAAACAAGAAATGGATATATATATATATATATATATATATATATATACTGAATCATCTGAACCTCATAAAAAAATTGAGATATTACTTTTAGGCCATATTGCCCAGCCCTATAGCCATGTATGCATTATTTAATCAATTATACAATCATACAATCAATTTGACTTCGTTTTTACAAAACAACATAGCGGTAATAATTGATTTGAATGGTAAATCTTTATTGATTAACTGGGTAAATGAAGATTTAGCCTAGGTCTATTCACAATACAGGTGAATTCATATTATTCAATAGGAGAGTGTGCATGCATTCAGTTATTGAGGGGCGGCAGGTAGCCTAGTGCTTAGAGCGTTGTGTCAGGAACCGAAAGGTTGCTAGATTGAATCCCCGAGCTGACAAGGTAAAAATGTGTCATTCTGCCCCTCAAGGCAGTTAACCCACTGTTCCTAGGCTGTCATTGTAAATAAGAATTTGTTCTTAACTGACTTGCCTAGTTAAATAAATGTTCAATTAAAAAAATAATTGAGCTTGTTTTAGCTGATTTCATGAGGCTACAGATGACAAACAATACCTCCGATTTAAGACTTATTTTATTGGCAACTGCTAGGAGAACATATTATTTTATTGTATAACATTTGCATAGGAGAAGCGATCTCTTCTTTTATAAAAGTGTATGTTGTCTCTCAGAAAGTAATGACATCATTCACATGGCTGTGGAATCTGACATTGTGGCCATGGAATCTAGTGGAAAGCAGACGGGAGGCGAGGGAGACGAAGAAGTGAATTACTTTTTGTTGGCGAGGGAGACAAAAAGTCAATAACGTTTTTGGTGACAATCAGCTTTGAAATCAGAATATTTTGCATTATTTTTTGCATATTATCACAAACAAAGTAGTAGGTAGTGAATTCAGCTGTAAACTAGGAAGGAAAGTTAGCCTACAATTAAAGCTGAAAGATAGCGGCATTGTCTTGCATTGTAAAAGTGTTCTAGCCTGTATGGACATTGTTTTGCGAAAAGTAATGAACAGTTTCAACATTTCTACATATGGTGTTGCGTTATTCAAGTGTGTTAATTTCTGTGCAGCATGAGTGGGGAGGTAACAATGCAGCCCAGGCAGCTCTAACAATGAATGAGGAAGTGGAGCAGGTACTTTGCTCCACTGCGCTGATAGACAGACTTGATCCTCTCAATGGCGAGAAACACATTTGACAGAAGTACTGAACGTAACAAAAATTCTAGTACCAAATGTATATATTTTTTTTATTAAAAAAGTACAGTAGTTTCGGTATACCTTGGAACACTAATGTACAGTGACACCCTGGGAAATGCCATATGGGTTTCTACATGCTTTTACAATAGGAGTTTTTTTTAATCATTCCTGGGTCTGCCTGGCAAACTGGTTCTCAACTATGTGAACCTGTGATCCCAGATAAGAATGATATTGTTCTATGGAAAGCAGTGAAAGCACAGACATGGTATTCACAGGTGTATAGTTTATGTAATTCTGCTTTAGGGTTTTCTGTAACGCTGTTATCTTGGTGTCTTTGTGCCAAGCCAGGGGAGCCAGTCTAGACTTTGAAAATGAGAGTAACTGACGTCAGCTAAGCACATTGACATGGCAAGCCAGTGCCTCATGTTGTAAATGTGTCTGGAAGGTGTGTGTGCTTGTGTGTTATTCCTTGCCATGTGTGTGTGCTATACTGTAGGTCAGGTATGGGTCCATTGAAAGGGAGTATCTCTCTCCAACTGAGTCCATTCCTTCCTAATCTCTCCTTTGTTTCCTGTCTCTGTGTCCAACCCAGAAAGCAATTCAAGGGCTGAGGTGTCAGGGAAGCAGAGATACTTAAAGGGCTCCTAGCCACCTGGTGTGAGCCCCAGCCTTTAGTTTCCACTCATACTTTTTTTTTATTATTATTTTTTTTATTCCCCTTTTCTCCCCAATTTTCGTGGTATCCAATCGCTAGTAATTACTATCTTGTCTCATCGCTACAACTCCCGTACGGGCTCGGGAGAGACGAAGGTCGAAAGCCATGCGTCCTCCGAAGCACAACCCAACCAAGCCGCACTGCTTCTTAACACAGCGCGCCTCCAACCCGGAAGCCAGCCGCACCAATGTGTCGGAGGAAACACCGTGCACCTGGCCCCCTTGGTTAGCGCGCACTGCGCCCGGCCCGCCACAGGAGTCGCTGGAGCGCGATGCGACAAGGATATCCCTACCGGCCAAACCCTCCCTAACCCGGACGACGCTAGGCCAATTGTGCGTCGCCCCACGGACCCCCCGGTCGCGGCCGGCTGCGACAGAGCCTGGGCGCGAACCCAGAGACTCTGGTGGCGCAGCTAGCACTGCGATGCAGTGCCCTAGACCACTGCGCCACCCGGGAGGCCGGTTTCCACTCATACTTTGTTCTCCTTTTACAAAAGCAGAGGCTGTGGCAGAGCCTTGTCTGGGCCCCTTCAGTTTGGGCTGGGGGGGTGAAGATGTACTTTGTCAGGGAAGATTTTTTTGAGGACGTTTGAGTGGGCAGAACAGACAGATGGACGGACAGACAGATCAACCAAAGGTCTTGCTCTTAATCTGTCAACACACTTTTAATCAATCCACACGTGCATTGTCTTATGTCAGACACTGTTTCCATAGCCGTCTGCACTGAGATGTTGCCTGAGCCTCTCCTAGCCAGATGTGGGGCTGAGAGGGAAGGAGGGGTGAAAGGGTGCAGACAGGAGGGTAGGGAGGGGCAAGGGGGGGTTGCAGACGAAGTGTTGACAGGTGTAGAGGGGTTTCCTGGTCTGGAAGAAGGCGTCTCTCGGGTCTAATCTCACTAATGAGAGAAACTCTGGCACTGACCTGCTGTCTCTCTCTCTCTCTCTCTTTCCCCCTCTCTAGTTCTCTCTCGCTACCTTTGCCCCTGTGGCCTTAATAATCCCTCTATCCACGGTGCATTGAATGCTTTGGGGTCTATAGCTGTACTGTGTCGTGCTCTACTATGTTATATTGTGCTGTGCTGTGTGGCCCAGGTTGGCTTAGGTGAGGTGTGATTTGAGCTGACACGTGGTTGGAGGTGTGTGAGAGAGAATCTCGCTGCCTGTGAGAGAGGGGGGGTGAGAGAGAGGTCAAGAGAGAGGGAGAAACTGCTTATTTCTTTGTATAGCGTTTGTATTGCAGTGCTGGTTTCCCAGAGTGAGAGCGTGCACAGTGTATGGTATGTCATTGAACTATGCTCAGCTCTACTGTGCTGCTGTGCAAGGTTGGCTGTGTTAGCTTTGGCAAGTGACTGTGCCACTGGAGGTCAGCTATGGCGGTAAGGGAACCGTGACTCAGACTGGCATTCCAGAGGAAGATTCCTGATATCCCACAACCATGCAAGCATGCATTGTTCCCAAGGCCAAGGGCTTACGCTTCCTGAGGAGGAAGCCTGCCAATGGGGTGAAGGCCCTTAACTCTCTCACCCCCAACTCCCTGGCTGTCTCCCCCTCAGGGAGTTCCACCTCTCTCACCCTCTTCCGGTCTCAGCCCGGTGTTCAGCCTAAAGATGTTGGACAGATGCTTTAACTCTGTATCTCTCTGTTGTTATAGTTTTTTTGTGGTCTTGTTTTATTTTGGTGTGTGTGTGTGATCCTATAGCTACCTCTGCATCTATTTCACAGCTGGAACTAACATTCTTCTCCTTTACCTTTAATCAAGTCAGCAGATCCCATCACTCTCACTGGTAACCCCCCCCCCCCACACACACACATATGCATACTGTAAAACTTAAATTAAACGGCAAGTCTCAAATAGCCACCTGCCCCTTTTATTAGCTTGGCAACGGCACACATTTCAGCAAATAAACGGCTGTTTCAAATAAACGGTGGGTTAATTGTTTACGAGGTTTAATGTTTTATTTGTAACATTCAGTAATGACTGGAAAAATGATTGCAATCAGCTTATTTTTTGGGCCAGTAATAAACTGCTAGCCATTGGCTCCTAACAGCTGAGAACTGCTAGCTAACTGATATGCACAAAAACAGTCAACAACTTCGGGAGTACAGAGCCCTAGAAATTGGCAGAAGTAAGCACTGTCAAAGAGGAGAATAATTATTCTCAATACATTTTTGTATATTTTTTAAATATAGGCATACTAAGACAAAACAAACGTGACACTGTGTAAATGATAACACATTAGTGCAGGAAATGAAGAAATTGATTAAAATGCTGAAAGTGAATGCTGGAATTAAACATGAACTATGAAAATGAGCAAAAGTTGTGTGCACTAAGGAAATAAGTTAGAGGACTGGCTCAAATAAGTGCCTATCGAGTTCAGTGATTTAAGCAAATAAACGCCTGGGCTGTTAATTTAAGTTTTACAGTACCTTACTTCACCACTTTCTATTTCCCCTAAATACTTATTAGCTACAGTTCCCTAAAGGAGTGTTGTTTTAACCTATGAACTTTACTTAAGATAAGTTTGTTTTTACTCTTAGATTCTACAGTCATCCAGGGCTTACATTTCTGACTTAGAATATGTGGACAACTACAAATGCCCAGGTGTCTGGTTAGACTGTAAACTCTCCTTCCAGACATTAAGCATATCCAATCCAAAATGAAATCTAGAATTGGCTTCCTATTTCGCAACAAAGCATCCTTCACTCATGCTGCCAAACATACCCTCGTAAAACTGACTATCCTACCGATCCTTGACTTCGGCGATGTCATTTACAAAATAGACGCCAACACTCCACTCAACAAATTGGATGTAGTCTATCACAGTGCCATCCGTTTTGTCACCAAAGCCCCATATACCATCCACCACTGCGACCTGTATGCTCTCGTTGGCTGACCCACGCTTCATATTCGTCGCCAAGCCCACTGGCTCCAGGTCATCTATAAGTCTTTGCTAGGTAAAGCTCCGCCTTATCTCAGCTCACTGGTCACCATAGCAACACCCACCCGTAGCACGCGCTCCAGCAGGTATATTTCACTGGTCACCCCCAAAGCCAATTCCTCCTTTGGCCGCCTTTCCTTCCAGTTCTCTGCTGCCAATGACTGGAACGAATTGCAAAAATCACTGAAGCTGGAGACTTATATGTCCCTCACTAACTTTAAGCATCAGCTGTCAGAGCAGCTTACCGATCATTGTACCTGTACATAGCCATCTGTAAATAGCCTACCCAACTACCTCATCCCCATATTGTTATTTTCTTTGCTCCTTTGCACCCCAGTATCTCTACTTGCACATTCATCTTCTGCACATCTATCACTCCAGTGTTAAATTGCTAAATTGTAATTATTTCACCACTATGGCCTATTTATTGCCTTACCTCCCTAATCCTACTACATTTGCACACACTGAATATAGACTTTTCTATTGTGATATTGACTGTACGTTTGTTTATGCCATGTGTAACTCTGTGTTGTTTTTGTCGCACTGCTTTGCTCTATCTTGGCCAGGTTGCAGTTGTAAATTAGAACTTGTTCTCAACTGGCCTACCTGGTTAAATGAAGGTGAAATAAAAATGAGTATCTCCTCAGTTTAGTCCCTTGAGCTCAGAAAAGTCAAGGAGGCTTATAGGCCGACCACACCGCTCGCGTCGCATGCGCGAGCGTTGCAAAATAAATGTAGAAATCCATGTTATTTAATTATTGCACCCACACTGCTCGCGCGCGCCAACGAGCATTTACGTTGCCAAGGGCTAAAATAGAAGTCATTCCTATTTCTGACGTAGATCGCGCTGCAAGTCTTGCCTCTCCCATCTCCTCATTGGTTTATAGAAGCAGGTACCCACGTGCTATCTCCTCATTGGTTATACCCACGTGGCTGATTGAAAGACGAAATGTTTTGCCGTCGTCGTGGTAATACTATGAAAGTTTAGATGCCAACCACCAAGTTCTAAGTTCAACGATGAAAAGGCCTGGAAGGAGGAGAGATGACTAGAAATGATTCGGTTGACCGTTTTGTGTGTGGATTAATTGTCGGATTAGAGGACCTTGTGCATTTCAGGTAAAATAACAACTCAATGTTAATATCCCTGGACAAATTAGCTAGCAACAGCAAGCTAGCTAAATAGGACAAATTAGCTAGCAAGTGCAAGCTAACTAGCTAAATTGCCATAAATGTTTAATGCTTTTCAACCTGTCCACAAAATAATGTAATTGATTCAGAGTTTGGATTGGTTTGATATTTTAACCTGCGTGTCGTGATCGCGTTTGGTGTAGGGGGACAAAATATATTTATGCACGATGGCGCACGCGCGCAGCCGGTTTGGGTTCCGTGTTAGGGTAAAAAAAACAATGCGGCAGTTGATGCTGCAGAAGCCCCACATCTTTAGCTGGCATTTGGCAAAGCACTGGAGTCTTGCGGTCCCATTTAAATCAAATCAAACTTTATTTGCCACATGCGCCGAATTCAACAAGTGTAGACTTTACCGTGAAATGCTTACTTACAAGCCCTTAACCAACAGTGCAGTTCAAGAAGAAGAAAATATTTACCAAGTAGGATAAGACTTTTTATTATTACTTTTTGTAACACAATAAGAATAACAATAATGAGGCTATATACAGGGGGCACCGGTACCGAGTCAGTGTGCAGGGGTACAGGCTAGTTGAGGTAATCAAAATAGATGGCATCATGAGGTAGGAAAATTATGTGGATATATTGAAGCAACATCTCAAGACGTCAGTCAGGAAGTTAAAGCTTGGTCGCAAATGGGTCTTCCAAATGGACAATGACACCAAGCATACTTCCAAAGTTGTGGCAAAATGGCTTAAGGACAACAAAGTCAAGGTATTGGAGTGGACATCACAAAGCCCAGACCTCAATTTAAAGGCAATGTTACCAAATACTAATTGAGTGTATGTAAACTTCTGACCCAATGGGAATGTGATGAAAGAAATAAGAGCTGAAATAAATCATTCTCTCTACTATTATTCTGACATATCACATTCTTAAAATAAAGTGGTGATCCTAACTGACCTAAGACAGGGAATGTTTACTAGGATTAAATGTCAGGAATTGTGAAAAACTGAGTTTAAATCTATTTGGCTAAGGTGTGTGTGTAAACTTCCGACTTCAACTTTACATATCTTAGATCACCTTTTGCAAAACTTTAAATGCAAATGTTATCAGTGAATACACATTCAGTGTTAAGTGTTTTGTTCCCAGAATATTAACACATTGTTTTAATCAGAAGATAAAGGTGTGCAATTGTGTTCATTGTTTCGGGCAATCAGTAAATACTACTGCACGAAATTCTAAATCATTCCATCAGTGTCATAACATGTCATACCATGTACATGGTTCCCTAACTGGTTGCCCGCATGCCGAATTTGCAAAACATTTTCGTTGATGGATTGTGATGATACATATGAATGAATCCTGAACACGATGTGCTTGTTTTTTGTTTTATTTTTTACAGGAATAGTATTTGATTTGATGTGTATGAAATTGTTGTGTAACATATGCATAAAGGGAGAGTAATTGCCCATAATTCTTCACCTTTGCATAGTTGTACTTTTAGTAGTATTAGGATATTAGGATCCCCAGTAGCTGTTGCCAAGGCAGCACCTACTCTTCCTGGGGTTCAAACAGGGTTAGACATTTGTATCATCATTAGTGACTGCAAAGAAAATGTATTGATCTCCTGGGATTTTTTTAAACACAGACTAACTTTCTGTTTTGTCTGCTTGGACTCGAGATAAAAATGGTTGCGTTAATCTTTTTGCTGGCAGTCGTGTTGTTTTGATGAATGTATTTGAAATTTTGACAGTACAACTTCATTTTGAAAACACATTTACTGTTTTGCAAAAGAACACAGAGTGGATTGTTTTGAAAATTGACAACATAGTTCCAAAAATGCTTGTACGCGATTGAGAAAAACTAATGTTGTATTAGTGGAAGAATTAGCAGAGGACGCTGGGTCATGTGATTTATAGACCCACAATGCTATTGAAGCCACGGCGAGAGAGAATGCCAAATTTTTCATCACTCTTTTACTGGCAGTCTCTCTAGATAAAAGGATGTAATTCAAGGGGAAGAGATGAGTGCTGAAGTGGGACACAGGCACCACAGCTGAGTCATTCAAGTCTAGCAGTCCAGACACGTTTGATTCTTGCCACGAGACTGACACCATTTCTGAATCTGCATAATTTCTTACATACTGTACATACACCAATCATGAACAGTGAAAGCACATATAGCACACTTAGACAGGAAATTACTGTCCTTAGCTTGACTTGCTAATATGGACGTTTTCTGACGAATGCTCTGAGGTTTTTTGATGAAAAATGTTGTTGTGTGATGTTATGTAGGCTTTATTTGTTAGGTGGGGTGGTTTGTGATGGAAGCGCACTGGTCTATAGGTAGTTGGCTGTTGTTGTGTGATGTTATGTAGGCTCTATTTGTTAGGTGGGGTTGTTTGTGATGGAAGCGGACTGGTCTATAGGTAGTTGGCTGTTGTGTGATGTTATGTAGGCTCTATTTGTTAGGTGGGGTGGTTTGTGATGGAAGCGGACTGGTCTATAGGTAGTTGGCTGCTGTTGTGTGTTTGGACTGTTTTGCTGTTTTTTAACTGAGTTGATAGCACATCTTCTGTCGTCCCCAGGCTGAGGTGAATGGGGACATTCCTGCAGCCGAGGGACCATCAGAGAACGACAGTGGCGCAGAGATGACCAATGAGAACAGCCCGCTGACCGCTGCTGAGCCGCCCTCCCCCTTCAGCCCCAAGCAGAACGGAGACGCTGCCTCACCTGCAGGTCAGGAACACATACAACACTGATAGTAGCAACCATGCATGGCAGCAAGACTGGAAAGGGACATTTAAAATATTTTAAGCTTTCTAGTTGGTTTACAGTAGAGCTAAGTGATGTACACAAATGTATGTTATTTTTCTGTTTTTAAACAACTACTGTAATTGACTTGACATCACATACATACTCATACTTAGATACACACACACACACACACACATACACACACTCATATACACACACACACACACACACACACGCACTGCCCAACTCTCTACTCCTCCAGACTCTGCACATAGTGCTGCAGTTTCTCTAGAGATAAATCAGATTAAGCCCGAACTGTGTAATGTAGTAGGCAGTTGTAGTTTCCGACAGGCCAATATTCTACATAGTTTAGCGTAGAAAATGGGTTAATTAACCCATTACAGTCTAAACCCTGTCTAAACTGGGGGAGGGGGGGTTCTACTGAGCTATATGGAATTGTTTTAAGAAAGTCATACCAAGGATCATTATGTTATTTTATTTAGAATTTTAAGAGCCCTTGAAGTATAAAAAAAATATACAGTACCAGTCAAATGTTTGGACACACCTACTCATTCAAGGGTTTACTTTATTTTTACTATTGTCCACATTGTAGAATAATAGTAAAGACATCAAAACTAGGAAATAACACATAGGGAATCATGTAGTAACCAAAAAAGTGTTAAACAAATAAAAATATATTTTATATTTGAGATTCTTCAAAGTAGCCACCCTTTGCCTTGATGACAGCTTTGCACACTTCTCTCAACCAGCTTCACCTGGAAAGCTTTTTCAACAGTCTTGAAGGAGTTCCCACATATATGCTGAGCACTTGTTGGCTGCTTTTCCTTCACTCTGCGGTCAAACTCATCCAAACCATCTCAATTGGGTTGAGGTCTGGTGTTTGTGGAGGCCAGGTCATCTGATGCAGCACTCCATCACTGTCCTTCTTGGTCAAATAGCCCTTACACAGCCTGGAGGTGTGTTGGTCATTGTCCTGCTGAAAAACAAATGATAGTCCCACTAAGCGCAAACCAGATGGTATGGCGTATCGCTGCCGAATGCTGTGGTATCCATGCTGGTTAAGTGTGCCTTGAACTCTAAATAAATCACTGACAGTGTCACCAGCAACGATCCGCACACCATCACACCTCCTCCTCCATGCTTCACAGTGGGAACCACACATGCGGAGATCATCCATTCACCTACTCGGCATTTCACAAAGACACGGCGGTTGGAACCAAAAATCTCAAATTTGGACTCATCAGACCAAAGGACAGATTTCCACCGGTCTAATATCCATTACATGTGTTTCTTGGCCCAAGCAAGTCTCTTCTTCTTATTGGTGTCCTTTAGTAGTGGTTTCTTTGCAGTAATTCGACCATGAAGGCCTGATTCACACAGTATTCTCTGAACAGTTCATGTTGAGATGTGCCTGTTACTTGAACTCTGTGAAGCATTTATTTGGGCTGCAATTTCTGAGGATGGTAACTTTAATGAACTTATCCTCTGCAGCAGAGGTAACTCTGGGTCTTCCTTTCCTGTGGCAGTCCTCATGAGAGCCAGTTTCATCATAGTGCTTGATGGTTTTTGCGACTGCATTTGAAGAAACTTTCAAAGTTCTTGAAATGTTCTGGATTGACTGACCTTCATGTTTTAAAGTAATGATGGACTGTGGTTTCTCTTTGCTTATTTGAGCTATTCATGGCATAATATGGACTTGGTCTTTTACCAAATAGAGCTATCTTCTGTATACCACCCCTACCATGTCACCACACAACTGATAAAAAAATAAAAATAATAATAATTTAATTTCACCTTTATTTAACCAGGTAAGCTAGTTGAGAACAAGTTCTCATTTACAACTGTGACCTGGCCAAGGCAAAGCAGTGCGACACAAACAACAACACAAGAGTTACACATGGAATAAACAAGCGTACAGTCAATAACACAATAGAAAAAAAGAAAGTCTATATACAGTGTGTGCAAATGGTTGGCTCAAACGCATGAACCTTTTCACATGTGAGTTCCAAATATCTCTAACGGTCGCAACAGCGCGAGTTGTTTTATGCACGTGATGTCAGAATGCACTCACTGTTCCAAAATGTGATTATTACACAACAGGACAGTTAACACGCGCTGCCTGCTAATTATCTATAGGCTGTTTCAACTTGTCAATTTCCAATTATTTTCTAACAAGTTGTATTTTCTAACAACAGTTTGAATTGTGGTGTGTCCTGCCTCCTCATTAATTCACACAGAAGTAGTCCATTTCAACATTGCGGGCAATTTTATGTTTGAGGCTTTACTGAGCTGGATAAACTTCTCTCTTCCAGGAGAACCCACCGCACTTCACTCATGTTTGTGCAAATCAAGTATGAGTATATTTGCTCTGTCTTGCAAGAATTTGAATGTTTTCTTGCTGGCGCTCGCTTTGCCTACCTTATTGTTTTCCTTACGCATAATAACTTAGGAACGCACACATGTCCAATCAAAGTAAGTTCCTTATTTTCTGTATATCGTGTTGTCGTTTCTACTATAGGCACATACAGTATGTACAGTTAAAGTCAGAAGTTTACATACACTTAGGTTGGAGTCATTAAAACTCGTTTTTCAACCCCTCCACAAATTTCTTGTTAACAAACTATAGTTTTGGCAAGTCGGTTAGGACATCTACTTTGTGCATGACACAAGTAATTTTTCCAATAATTGTTTACAGACAGATTATTTCACTTATAATTCACTGTATCACAATTCCAGTGGGTCAGAAATGTACATACACTAAGTTGACTGTGCCTTTAAACAGCTTGGAAAATTCCAGAAAATGATGTCATGGCTTTAGAAGCTTCTAATAGGCTAATTGACATCATTTGAGTCAATTGGAGGTGTACCTGTGGATGTGTTTCAAGGCAAGTATAAACACCATGGGACCACGCAGCCGTCATACCGCTCAGGAAGGAGACGCGTTCTGTCTTCTAGAGATGAATGTACTTTGGTGCAAAAAGTGCAAATCAATCCCAGAACAACAGCAAAGGACCTTGTGAAGATGCTGGAGTAAACAGGTACAAAAGTATATATCCACAGTAAACCGGGTCTTATATCGACATAACCTGAAAGGCTGCTTAGCAAGGAAGAAGCCACTGCTCCAAAACCGCCATTAAAAAAAAGCCAGACTACGGTTTGCAACTGGACAAAGATTGTACTTTTTGGAGAAATGTCCTCTGGTCTGATGAAACAAAAATAGAACAGTTTGGCCATAATGACCATTGTTATGTTTGGAGGAAAAAGGGGGAGCTTGCAAGCCGAAGAACACCATCCCAACTGTGAAGCACGGGGGTGGCAGCATCATGTTGTGGGGGTGCTTTGCTGCAGGAGGGACTGGTGCACTTCACAAAATAGATGGCATCATGAGAAAGGAAAATTATATGGATATATTGAAGCAACATCTCAAGCCATCAGTCAGGAAGTTAAAGCTTGGTCGCAAATATCTCTTCCAAATGGACAATGACCCCAAGAATACTTCCAAAGTTGTGGCAAAATGGCTTAAGGACAACAAAGTCAAGGTATTGGAGTGGCCATCACAAAGCCCTGACCTCAATCCTATAGCAAATTTGTGGGCAGAACTGAAAAAGCGTGTGCGAGCGAGGAGGCCTACAAACCTGACTCAGTTACACCAGCTCTGTCTGGAGGAATGGGCCAAAATTCACCCAACCTATTGTGGGAAGCTTGTGGAAGGCTACCTGAAATGTTTGACCCAATTTAAACAATTTAAAGGCAATGCTACCAAATACTAATTGAGTGTATGTAAACTTCTGACCCAATGGGAATGTGATGAAAGAAATAAAAGCTGAAATAAATCATTCTCTCTACTATTATTCTGACATTTCACATTCTTAAAATAAAGTGGTGATCCTAACTGACCTAAGACAGGGAATTTTTACTAGGATTACATGTCAGGAATTGTGTAAAACTGAGTTTAAATATATTTGGCTACGGTGTATGTAAACTTCCGACTTCAATTGTAAGCACTTTGTAACATCTGCTGATGTATAAAGGGCTTTATAAATACATTTGATTCATTTGACCAAATTCTCACCTTACACTTGACTACCGCATTAAGTAGCAGCTTCCTCTCACCTCTCAAGCCTAAACTTCTCACACACTCTCTGAACCCTGTGTTTTCATAAGTCACCATTTTTACTCAGTCCCCCATGTCTCTCCATCTCTCTCTTTCTCCCTCTCTCTCTCTCTCTCTCTCACACACTCTCTCTCTCTTGCTCTCTCTCCTACCCTCTCTCTCCAGACTCAGATGTTAACCAGTTGTCTGGGAGCAGGAAGAGAACCAGGAAGAGGTCCTCTGAGGAGGAGGAGTGCAGCTGGGACTCCTCCTATAGTGAGGTGAGTATTCACACTACATAGACCCACATACACAGACATGCGCGCGGACAGTTTACTCATACATAGATACACACATGTAGATACATACTCATACTTAGATACACACACACACACACACACGCACAGACACACATATATACACACACACATATATATATATATATATATATATATATATACACACACACACACTGCCCAACACTCTACTCCACCAGACTCTGCACATCGTGCTGCAGTTTCTCTAGAAATAAATCCGATCATGACCAAACTGTAGGGGGTTGTAGTTTCCAACAGGCCAATGTTCTACATAGTTTAGCGCAGAATACGTGATACTGAACTACAATGACCATAATCCAATCCAACCATAATCTACTTGTCTGGTTTGTGTTTCTTTTACGCCTGCTACGTAAAAGACAAAATAATGCGGGATCAAGAGGGGATACATAGAGAGCAGTTGCTTCTCAAGGTACACTATATGTACAGAAGTATGTGGACACCACATGAGGTTGGTGGCACCTTAATTGGGGAGGATGGGCTCATGGTAATGACTGGAGCGGAATATGTGGATTGGTATAAAATACATCAAACACATGGTTTCCAGGTGTTTGATGCCATTCCAATTGCTCCATTATCATGAGCCGTCCTCCCCTCAGCAACCTCCTGTGGTGGACTGTTGTGGACACCCCTTCAAATTAGTAGATTTGGCTATTTCAACCACACCCGTTGCTGACAGGTGTATAAAATCGAGCAAACATTGGCAGTAGAATGGCCTTACTGAAGAGCTCAGTGACTTTTAACGTGGCACCTTTCCAACAAGTCAGTTCGTGAAATTTTTGCCCTTCTAAAGCTGCCCTGGTAATTGCTGTTATTGTGATGTGGAAATGTCTAGGAGCAACAACGGCTCAGCCGCGAAGTGGTAGGCCACAAAAGCTGACAGAACGGGCGTAGCACGTAAAAATAATCTCTCCTCGGTTCTGCCTCTGGAAACAACGTCAGTACAAGTTCATGAAATGGGTTTCCATGGCCGAGCAGCCGCACGCACACAAGACTAAGATCACCATGCGCAATGCCAAGTGTCGGCTGAAGTGGTGTAAAGCTCGCTGCCATTGGTCTCTGGAGCAGTGGAAACACTGGAGTGATGAATCACTCTTCACCATCTGGCAGTCCGACAGACGAATCTGGGTTTGCCGAATGCCAGGAGAATACTACCTGCACAAATGCATAGTGCTCAAAGTGATGATCCTAACAGGAGAACCAGTGAGCCCTGCTGTTAGTCTGTGTTGAACCCCATCTCATCAACAAAACCTGAATGGTGATGATGTTGTCTCGTAGCCAGACACTGTGCGCTGTAGAATTAGGATACAGGAATGGACATGAACCTTCTTATGATGGTCCAAAGGTCAGCCAGATTGGGCAGGGAGTTGGTCAACCATTGTTTAGCAGTGCTGTGTCTTCTCTACAGCAGAAGGCCAAGGTAGTAGGAGTGGGGGGCTCGGAGTCTGGCTCGGGTCTGAGACAGAGACCCTCTCCCAGGACCATCTTCCAGGCCGGTCTGCTGGCCCCTCACAGCAAACCACGCAGCCGCGAGCAGAGAAGGGGAGGACGCCAGAACAAGCTGGAGCACCACAGCAGTCCTCTGGTGAGAACACACACTACATGTGGACACACGCCATTCAGAGTAGACTGAATATGCAGCAACGTAATGAACAGACACTATACAGCCCAGGGCTCCCATCTAGTCTGTCAAAATATTCAGCTCTGTTTTATGTTCTCACAAAGAAAAACAAATCCACCTCTGAGTCATATTTGATTTTACATATTTTTTCATTCAAATTTGACACCCCCACAGAAGTGAATTACTCTGTTCTAACAGTACCTTAGACATGATTTGATATTAAAAAAGATATTCTGTCAATCCTGTCCGTGATTACATGACTAGGTAGTCATACTATACTTCTCAGATAGAGTTCAGTTCAGTGTGTCAAATCGGAGGGCCTGTTGTCCGGACCTCTGGCAGTCTCTATGGGGGTACCACAGGGTTCAATCCTCGGGCTGAATCTTTTCTCTGTATATATCAATGATGTCGCTCTTTCCGCGGGTGATTCCTTGATCCACCTCTACGCAGACGACACCATTCTGTATACATCTGGCCCTTCGTTGGACACTGTGTTAACAAACCTCCAAACGAGCTTCAATGCCATACAACAGGCCTCCAACTGCTCTTAAACGCTAGTAAAACTAAATACATGCTCTTCAACCGATCGCTGCCCGCACGCGCCCGACTAGCATCACTACTCTGGACGGTTCTGACTTAGAATATGTGGACAACTACAAATACCTAGGTTTCTGGCTAGACTGTAAACTCCTTCCAGACTCATATTAAGCATCTCCAATCCAAAATGAACTCTGTAATCGGCTTCCTATTTCGCAACAAAGCCTCCTTCACTCACGCTGCCAAACATACCCTCGTAAAACTGACTATCCTACCGATCCTTGACTTTGGCGATTTCATTTACGAAATAGCCTCCAACACTCTACTCAGACTACATCCAGTTTGCTATCACAGTGCCATCCGTTTTGTCACCAAAGCCCCATATACCACCCACCACTGCGGCCTGTATGCTCTCGTCGGCTGGCCTTCGCTACATATTCGTCGCCAAACCTACTGGCTCCAGGTCATCTATAAGTCTTTGCTAGGTAAAGCTCCGCCTTATCTCAGCTCACTGGTCACCATAGCAACACCCACCCGTAGCATGCGCTCCAGCAGGTATATCTCACTGGTCATCCCCAAAGCCAACACCGACTTTGGCTGCCTTTCCTTCCAGTTCTCTGCTGCGAATGACTGGAACGAATTGCAAAAATCGCTGAAGTTGGAGACTTATATCTCCCTCACTAACTTTAAGCATCAGCTATCTGAGCAGCTTACCGATCGCTGCAGCTGTACATAGCCCATCTGTAAATAGCCCACCCAACTACCTCATCCCCATATTGTTTTTATTTACTTTTTTGCTCTTTTTGCACCCCAGTATCTCTACTTGCACATTCATCTTCTGCACATCTATCACTCCAGTGTTAATTTGCTAAATTGTAATTACTTCGCTACTATGGCCTATTTATTGCCTTACCTCCTTACTCCATTTGCTCACACTGTATATAGATTTTTCTATTGTTGTGTTGAGTGTACTTTTGTTTATCCTATGTGTAACTCTGTGTTGTTTTTTGTCTCACTGCTTTGCTTTATCTTGGCCAGGTCGCAGTTGTGTTCTCAACTGGCCTACCTGGTTAAATGAAGGTGAAATTAAAAAAATCACTCTGAGCCATGGCAACATCCTTACGATTAACACAACTAGCACAGTAGGACAGGACAAGACATGCCATGTGGCTGGAGGAATGTAGTTCTGTGTGTCTTCTGTCAGTTCTCTGAGAAATTATGAGACAGCACCTGTAGAAACACACACCATCCAACAAGAATGGCTTGTCACGCTGAAACAGTCAAACACACATACACACACACACACACACTTGTCACGCTCAAACAGCAGATATGAGAGGGTAGGTACAGAGGAGAAACCAAACCGTTGGAGACACACACACACACAGCAACCATAAGGGCTGCCTTTGTGTGAAACGCTGCGGCCTGGAAGGAGTGACAGTCAGTGTACAATTGGATCCTCATGGTTTATTTTCTGAAGTCTCTTGTTTGCAGCCTGAGCCATTTAAAACATGCTTGTCTGCAGTCCATCATGTGATGAGATTTCAAAAGTGCCTTGGCCTCTGCCCTTCGTGACTGACAATGTTCAACGGCTCTATCTCTCTCTTTCCCTGTCTCTTTCGCTCTCCCTCTTGTGCTCTCTCTCTCTTTCACTCTCTTTTGCTTTCTGTCCCTCTTTCTATGTCTCTCCCCCTCTCTGTCTCTCTCACTTTCACTTCACCTCTCTCTTCCTCTCTCTGTCTCTCTCTCCCCTTTCTCTCATACCCTGTGTGTCTCTCTGTCAGTCTACAGTACCTGCAAAAAGGTTGCTTTATTTCAGTTACCAGTGAGATTGCTAAATACATCAAAAAGAGAGAAGGACACTGAGTAGGTTCCACGGTGATGGTCTGGATTAAAGAACACTGAGTAGGTTCCAAGGTGTTGGTCTGGATTAAAGGACACTGAGTAGGTTCCAAGGTGATGGTCTGGGTTAAAGGACACTGAGTAGGTTCCAAGGTGTTGGTCTGGATTAAAGGACACTGAGTAGGTTCCATGGTGTTGGTCTGGATTAAAGGACACTGAGTAGGTTCCAAGGTGATGGTCTGGATTAAAGGACACTGAGTAGGTTCCAAGGTGATGGTCTGGATTAAAGAACACTGAGTAGGTTCCAAGGTGTTGGTCTGGATTAAAGAACACTGAGTAGGTTCCATGGTGATGGTCTAGATCAGGGGTGTCAAACTCAAATACCCAGTGGGCCAAAATGTAAAACCTGAACAAAGTCGCGGGCCAACATTGAACAAATGAACCTTTTAATATGGACCCAAACAAGTTTTGCTTTAACATTGAATATGGAACAAGCATCGCTTATTACCATACAATATATAATTTAATAGTGGAGACATGCAAAATCGAATTTCAAATGAAAAAACACATCAATGGCATTCATTTATTAAATAAATAAAATTTAAATAAAAATCGTATGCCTCTTTTCTATTTGCAGCCTTCTGATTTAAATACCAAAATAAACTTTTTCCACTGGCTAATAATTTTACAAATAAAATGATAATAAATCAATCAACCATTCAAGCCCATGCCTTGTAGCAAGAAAAAGTGCACAAAGAAAACGTTAATTATTGCACACTGATCTAATCTGATGTGCCCAAGCCAGATACCTGGCATCTCTTCTTGGATGCTAGTTCATCAATGTCTGGGCTCAGGCTCTGAGCTGAAGAAATCCTCAGTATCGAGCGAAGGTGTTCATCAGTCAGACGTCTCCTGTGAGTTGTTTTGGTCATCTTCATCGAGGAGAAAAGTTGCTCGCATAGATAAGTGCTGCCGAACATGGAGAGCATCTGAGCAGTTTGGGTGCGGAGCTGAGGCATTGTGTCAGGGATGAACCGTGGAAACTGTGCGGCGCCCACAGCATCATACTTTGACTTCAGCGTGTCGTTGCACTGGAGTTCAATCAGCTCCATTTGGATGTTGGTTGGTGCATTTTCCACATCAACTGCGAAGGGATTACTAAGCAGTTCAAACCTACATTTCTGGACATCGAAGTCGGCAAATCGCCGGCTAAACTCAGCGGCGAGAACACTGAGTTTTTCAGCAAACTGTGCGCATGGGAACACGGCGGTAGAGATCTGCGCTTTTATGGTTTGGCAGCAGGGAAAATGGCAAGGGTTTCCTTGCAGCATCTGATTCTCCCACAGGCACAGTTTAGTTTTAAAGACCCTCACTGCAGCGTACATGTCTGTGATGATGCGCCCCCGCCCCTGAAGCTGCAGGTTCAGCGCATCGAGATGGCTCGAGATGTCACAGAGAAAGGCCAGCTCACACAAACTCCCGGAGCTCTGCTGTATCCTTCCCTTTGGTTTCCAGGAATTGACATATTTCCTCACGCAGCTCGAAACATCTGTTCAGTACTTTTCCTCTGCTTAGCCATCTCACCTCTGTGTGATACGGCACGTCTGCGTATTCCGAACCACACTCCTCTAGAAAAAATTTAAACTGGCGGTGATTCAGACCTTTGGCTCTTATAAAGTTAACTACCTGTGTTACTGTGGTCATAACATGTTCCATCTTTAGGGCTTTGGCACACAGTGATTCCTGATGTATGATGCAGTGGTAAACAGTTAGCTCACCTGCACAGTTCTCTTCCCGCATCTTCTCCCGAACCATGCCCACCAGTCCACTCTTTTTACCGCACATCGCTGGCGCACCATCTGTCGTTAATCCAACGAGTTTATCCCACGGCAGCTTTATTTCAGTTACACATTTGGAAACCTCCTCAAAGATTTCCTTTCCTGTGGTTGTGCCATGCATTGATTTGAATCCCAATAGCTCCTCCGTAACACACAGATTTGAGTCCACTCCACGGATGAAGACTGACAGCTGAGCAGTATCAGATGCGTCGCAGCTCTCATCCACAGCGAGGGAGAACGCAACGAAATCTTTTCCCTTTTCCATCAGCTGGTCATACAGATTGGTGGCAAGATCACATGTGCGATCAGCTACTGTGTTCCTGCTCAGGCTCACGTTTGAAAATGCTTGCTTTTTCTCTGGGCATACGAGGTCACAAACTTTCATCATGCACTTTTTCCACGAACTCTCCCTCATTAAAGGGCCGGGCTGATTTTGCGATCTCTGCTGCCACTATATAACTAGCCTTTACAGCAGCCTCACTTTGTGATGTGGCTTTTTTGAACATATTCTGTTGTGAAACCAAACTTCTTTTCATCTCCTCTACTTTCTGGCTCCTTTGAGTCATGTCCTTGTATTTGTCATGGTGTTTCGTTTCATAGTGTCGTCTAATGTTGTACTCCTTACTTACAGCCACGTTGACTCCACAAACAAGACAAACAGGTTTGTCTTTTACATATGTAAACAGATATTCTGCCTCCCACTTGTCCAGAAAGCTCCTGTTTTCTGCCTTTCTTTTCGCCATTTTTGGGAAGGGATAGCGCGCTGACAGTTGTAGCGTCTATGTTACTATGACTACTGTCACAGAGGAGAGGGCGTTTCTGGGTCCTGTCCTGATTGGCGCGCGAAAACAACAGCAGAGCATTATGGGATTCGTAGTATTAGCGGTGAATGCGCTGTATAATACCGGCGGGCCAGCTCTAGTAGTAATTTGGTATTGTCTCGCGGGCCAAATATAATTACCAGAGTTTGCCAGAGTTTGACACCCATGGTCTAGATTATCTGGGTAGATGTGGGAGTCCATTTGGGTCAAGAGCACTATGCTAAAACACACACTGATGGAGCTAAGAACTAGGATTGGGTGGATCGGAGATCATCAGGTGGATAGGGACCAAATTCAACAAAAAAATACATACAGATTTAGCAGTTGTTCGTATTTGGTAAAATTATGTAATTACACATAGGTTTTAAGACACTTCAAAACATACAGTGGGGAGAACAAGTATTTGATACACTGCCGATTTTGCAGGTTTTCCTGCTTACAAAGCATGTAGAGGTCTGTAATTTTTATCATAGGTACACTTCAACTGTGAGAGATGGAATCTAAAATCCAGAAAATCACATTGTATGATTTTTAAGTAATTAATTTGCATTTTATTGCATGACATAAGTATTTGATACATCAGAAAAGCAGAACTTAATATTTGGTACAGAAACCTTTGTTTGCAATTACAGAGATCATACATTTCCTGTCGTTCTTGACCAGGTTTGCACACACTGCAGCAGGGATTTTGGCCCACTCCTCCATACAGACCTTCTCCAGATCCTTCAGGTTTCGGGGCTGTCGCTGGGCAATACGGACTTTCAGCTCCCTCCAAAGTTTATCTATTGGGTTCAGGTCTGGAGACTGGCTAGGCCACTCCAGGACCTTGAGATGCTTCTTACGGAGCCACTCCTTAGTTGCCCTGGCTGTCTGTTTCGGGTCGTTGTCATGCTGGAAGACCCAGCCACGACCCATCTTCAATGCTCTTACTGAGGGAAGGAGGTTGTTGGCCAAGATCTCGCGATACATGGCCCCATCCATCCTCCCCTCAATACGGTGCAGTCGTCCTGTCCCCTTTGCAGAAAAGCATCCCCAAAGAATGATGTTTCCACCTCCATGCTTCACAGTTGGGATGGTGTTCTTGGGGTTGTACTCATAATTCTTCTTCCTCCAAACACGGCGAGTGGAGTTTAGACCAAAAAGCTCTATTTTTGTCTCATCAGACCACATGACCTTCTCCCATTCCTCCTCTGGATCATCCAGATGGTCATTGGCAAACTTCAGACGGGCCTGGACATGCGCTGGCTTGAGCAGGGGGACCTTGCGTGCGCTGCAGGATTTTAATCCATGACGGCGTAGTGTGTTACTAATGGTTTTCTTTGAGACTGTGGTCCCAGCTCTCTTCAGGTCATTGACCAGGTCCTGCCGTATAGTTCTGGGCTGATCCCTCACCTTCCTCATGATCATTGATGCCCTACGAGGTGAGATCTTGCATGGAGCCCCAGACCGAAGGTGATTGACCGTCATCTTGAACTTCTTCCATTTTCTAATAATTGCGCCAACAGTTGTTGCCTTCTCACCAAGCTGCTTGTCTATTGTCCTGTAGCCCATCCCAGCCTTGTGCAGGTCTACAATTTTATCCCTGATGTCCTTACACGGCTCTCTGGTCTTGGCCATTGTGGAGAGGTTGGAGTCTGTGAGTGTGTGGACAGGTGTCTTTTATACAGGTAACGAGTTCAAACAGGTGCAGTTAATACAGGTAATGAGTGGAGAACAGGAGGGCTTCTTAAAGAAAAACTAACAGGTCTGTGAGAGCCGGAATTCTTACTGGTTGGTAGGTGATCAAATACTTATGTCATGCAATAAAATGCAAATGAATTACTTAAAAATCATACAATGTGATTTTCTGGATTTTTGTTTTAGATTCCGTCTCTCACAGTTGAAGTGTACCTATGATAAAAATGACAGACCTCTACATGCTTTGTAAGTAGGAAAACCTGCAAAATTGGCAGTGTATCAAATACTTGTTCTCCCCACTGTATAACCTTCTCATAAAGCTAGTTGCAAAATTCCCGGAAACATTCAATAGATTCCCTGGTTTTCACGAAATCAGGGTTGGAGAATTCTCAGATTTGGAGGGAATAAACAGGAATCCTCCAACCGGGATTCCGGGAAAACCAGGGAATTTATTGACAGTTCCTGGAACTTTGCAACCCTAATCCCAACTAATGTTTAATGCATTGTGTCCTTCTCTCCTTCCCATCTCTCCCCCTCCCACCTTTCTCACTCTCTCCACAGAGCCTGGCCTGCAGTGTTGGCCCCGGGCCCCTGGTGTCCGTGGTCCCTGAGAGCCCCTCCCTGGAGCTCCTGGAGCAGGACTCTAAGGATTCGGCCCAGAGCACCTCCACCTCCTCCACCTCCCTGGCCTCCAACACCACAGAGCCTGCCTGCCAGCCAGAGTACAAGGTAACGGAAGGGGAGAGAGGGAGGGAGAAGGAAGGAGGAGAGAGACAGGGAGAGGGGAAGAAGTGAGGAAGGGGGAGAGAGAAGGGAGAGGACAAAGGGGGGAATATAGGGCCAATAGAAGAGGGAGTTATGTTTTAACAGAAAACAAGAGGGGAGAAAGT
Source organism: Salvelinus namaycush (assembly GCF_016432855.1). NCBI lineage: Eukaryota > Metazoa > Chordata > Actinopteri > Salmoniformes > Salmonidae > Salvelinus > Salvelinus namaycush. The sequence goes on from NC_052322.1 coordinate 27,663,910, forward strand.
GGATAATATCATAGAAGTCTCCCATCCCTTCTTCTGTTTGTCCACCTGCAGAGACAATGTGTGTTTGGAGCATGACTGACTGTGTGTGTTTGTACATCTCTGCCTCCATTCTCTTTGACGTCTGTAACCTCACAGGTCTACAGTGCTGTGTGGTGTGGGGTTAGTCAGTGGCAATGGCACATGAAGTATAACATAGTCTCATAGTAAGACTGAGTCTTTGTAATGTGTGTTTGGAGGCCAACCTGTATCCACAACAAGACTAATGGAACCCACAGTCCCCTGGCAGTGGTATATCCATTATGATGATGTGCACCTGGCGGATTGTCTATGCGCTGACATGTCCTAGAGTCAAAGACCCACCTGTTTCAAACTCCAAATCTAGTTCGCACACACACACACACACACACACACCTCTTTACCCCTCCAACTGTCCCCCGTCCTCTCCCCTCGCAGGACAACAAGGGTTTTGGCATTGGGGAGCTGGTGTGGGGGAAGATCAAGGGTTTCTCCTGGTGGCCAGGCATCGTGGTCACCTGGCACGCCACGGGCAAACGACAAGCCACTCATGGCATGAGGTGGCTGCAGTGGTTCGGTGATGGCAAGTTCTCTGAGGTGAGAATTGAGGAGGAGGGTTCCCACCCTGTGTACTCACAACAATCACAACACTCCATCATTGTTTGGCAGAGAGGAACATTTTGGATGTTATCATGTCTGTCATAAAGTCTGCTATATTTCAGGGGCAGCATTGACAAAAGCCCTGTTTATACCCGGAGCTAACATTCATCCTTTTGTCCTTATCTTGTCCACATTCTGATTGTGCCCACATTTTTAGACAGGTGTAGACAATTGTGATCTGGTTGTGATCAGATCTTCCTGACCACATCTGGATGTAGTCAGGCAAGCATTGTGTCTGGAAATCAATGAAGTGTAGACAGATCTGGATGGTCAAACCATTTAATTAAATCATCATTATACTGATCTCTAAAATCATTGACAGGCAGTACCAATGACTTGCAGCATCAATAATTCTCTTAAAATAAATAAATACATTCATATTATCTGAATGCAAAGAAATTGCATACAGGGAGGGACTAGGAAATCTGGTCAAAATGCGGACACAGTGGATGGATGAAAGATAAACCTTGATTAGATAGTGATTGGATCATATTGATAAGATCATGAAACCCACATATTAGTGCAAGGTGTAAACGAGGCTCATGAAGTAGGAGTGCTGGTTGATGATCAGTCCTCTTGTAGATCATAAAGAATAACATTATATGGACAGGGGGCACCTTATCCTAGTTAAGCACTCCTACTCTGAGACGCTTTGTGAATACGGACCTTGTTTTACAGTAAAGCAATGAATGAGCTTTTAACCTTCCATATCTCCACCTGCTAATGTCTTGTCCTTGGCTTCCACTCATCATCCTCACCAGGTTTCAGCTGACAAACTGGACTCCATCACTGCTTTCCCCAAGTTCTTCAACCAAGCCTCCTACGCCAAGCTGGCATCCTACCGCAGGGCCATCTTCCAGGCACTGGAGGTAAGGAGGGGGAGGAGGAGGGTGGCAAAGAAGAATGTAGAGATTCATTTATGTGTGTGTGTATATATGTGTGGTGTGTGGGGAGAGGGTTTGGTTACTCTACAGTGCATTGGGAAAGTATTCAGACCCCTTGACTTTTTCCACATTTTGTTACATTACAGCCTTGTTTTAAAATGGATTAAGTCGTTTTTTCCCATCTTCAATCTACACACAATATCCCCTAAATACAAAGCGAAAACAGGTTTTTAGCCATTTTTAGAAATGCATTAAAATTAAATGTGTGTATGTTAATTAATGGTCAATTACCGTGAGATCGACAGTTATTTGCTTGACAATCACCAGCTGACAAAATTTTAGTGACCGCCACAGCCCTATGTCCAATCAATTGAATTTACCACAGAGTGTGCAAGAGTTTGCAAAGCTATCATCAAGGCAAAGTGTGGCTACTTTGAAGAATCTCAAATATAAAATATATTTAGATTTGTTTAACACTTTTTTGGTTACTACATGATTCCATATGTGTTATTTCATAGTTTTGATGTCTTCACTATTATTCTACAATGTAGAAAATAGTAAAAAATAAAATAATAAAAAAACTTGAATGAGTAGGTGTGTTCAAACTTTTGACTGGTACTGTATATACATTTTTTATGTCAATACAGGGGCCGGGAATATCCCTGCATTTCCTTGATCTCAATACTAGGGCCTGTTAATAACTTCACAATACCGACAAACAGACAGACAGTAGGTATGGGAATTTGAAATAATGTTACTATTCGAAAAATATCATACATTTTTTGGGGGTTATTCAGATTTTCGTAATACAATTGTTTCCTTAACTTTGCTATGTTTTTAACCTGAACACTTGCTCAGCAAGGTAGAGGCAATGCGCTCTGCTGCAGCAGAAGCAGGCGGGGGGGAGGTGCCAGTGTGTGTGGAAGGGGTGTGCAGAGCAAACAGGGAGAAACAGAGAGATGCAGTGTAGCCTAGTCAACTCGCGCTAACTTGTTGATGCCATATGTTATTTATAGTCCCATCTGACAGTGCCTGTGTTGACTGCATCAAATCGGAGAAGAGAAGTTACCTAAACTAGCTAACTAGGCTAATTGAGGCAACATTTTGCTGTGCTCCCTGTCCTTGTCTACAAATAGCAACAAATAACAATGATCTCTCACTTTACTTGCTACACATGAAGCCTCTGTGACTGTAGTGGCGCTTTGATTGGAAGAGAAATACAACAAGTGGGATATGTTTTTTATGGGGTACACAGAATAAAAACGACATTTAAAGGTTTGTTTTATTAAATTAAGAATATCAAATGTCAGGTTATATTTTTGTATGTGACAATGTCACATGGATATTTTAATTTAACTTAGACAATTCCTTTTCATTGTTAAAATAGGCCTATAATATTTTCCCCTAAAATGTATACTCACACAAGCAATTGTATTTAAAAAAAAAAAAAAAAAAAAAGTGTTTTATTTTATTTCACCTTTATTTAACCAGGTAGGCTAGTTGAGAACAAGTTCTCATTTACAACCTCTCTATCTTCCACCTAACCTCCTACCTCTCCCTCTCCCTCTCTCCTTCGCTCACCCCGCCTTTTCTCCCTCTTCCACACCCCTGCCTCCTCCCTATCCTCTCTTTCCCCCTCTCTCTCTCAGATGGCCAGTCTGCGTGCTGAGAAGCCATTCCCTCCGTGTGAGTCAGAGGGGCCAGAGGACCAGGTCAAGCCCATGCTGGACTGGGCCAAAGGGGGCTTCCTGCCTAAGGGCCAGGAGGGCCTCAAACCCACAGAGAACCCTGGTGAGACTTACCAACCAAAGTCAATATAAGGTCTTAATGCCATGGCTGGGGTTTTCTCCTGCTCGCCTTCTGTCCAGTCTTGTCCACTATGGGCCCCTTAACTTCTTTGGGAAAGGGGGGGCAGTATTGAGTAGCTTGGATGAATAAGGTGCCCAGAGTAAACTGCTTGTTACCCAGACCCAGAAGCTATGATATGCATATAAGTAGTAGATTTGGATAGAAAACACTCTAAAGTTTCAAAACTGTTAAAATAATGTCTGTGAGTATAACAGAACTCATATGGCAGGCAAAAACCTGAGACAAATCCAACCAGGAAGTGGGAAATCTGAGGTTTGTAGTTTCATTTAAGTGATTGCTTATCCAATATGCTGTGTCTATGGGGCCAGATTGCACTTCCCAAGGCTTCCAGCAGAGGTCCAGCTTTAGAAAGTTGTTTGAGGCTTCTATTGTAGAAGGGGGTCGAATAAGAGCTATTTCAACAAGTGGACTAGGCTGAGGCCAATGAGTTGTTTACTGCGTGGTCACGCGGGCGTGCCATTCCTTCTACAACCTCTCTATCTTCCACAAAATAAATCTTCAATAATATTCCAACCGGACAATAGCGTATTCATTACAGAGGAAAACTCTGTAATGAATACGCTATTGTCCGGTTGGAATATTATTGAAGATTTATTATAAAAAGACCCTAAGGATTGATTGTAAACATCGTTTGACATGTTTCTACAAACTGTAATGGAACTCTTTTGACTCTTCGTCTGGATTTTGCGCTCGCGCATTGTGCCTTTGGAATAGTGAACTAAACGCGCAAACAAAATGGAGGTATTTGGACATAAATATGGACGTAATCGAACAAAACAAACATTTCTTGTGGAAGTCCTGGGAGTGCATTCCGATGGAGATCAGCAAAGGTAGGTGAAGATTTATAATGCAATTTCTGACTTTTGTTGACTCAACAATTTGGCGGGTAACTGTATGGCTTGCTTTGGTGGCTGAACGCTGTACTCAGATTATTGAATATTGTTCTTTTGCCGTAAAGCTTTTTTGAAATCTGACACAGCGGTTGCATTAAGAACAAGTTTATCTTTAATTCTATGTTAAACATGTATCTTTCATCAAAGTTTATGATGAGTATTTCTGTTATTTGATGTGGCTCTCTGCAATTTCTCCGGATGTTTTAGGAGGCATTTCTGAACATGGCACCAATGTAAACTGAGGTTTTGGATATAAATATGAACTTTATCAAACAAAACATACATGTATTGTGTAACATTGAGTCCTGGGAGTGTCATCTGATGAAGATCGTCAAAGGTTAGTGATTAATTTTATCTATATTTCTGCTTTTTGTGACACCTCTCTTTGGTTGGAAAATGGCTGAATGCTTTCTGTGACTAGTTGCTGACCTAACATAATGATATGTTCTGCTTTCGCCGAAAAGCCTTTTTGAAATTGGACACTGTGGTTGGATTAACGAGAAGTGTATCTTTAAAATGGTGTAAAATACTTGTATGTTTGAGGAATTTTAATTATGAGATTTCTGTTGTTTTGAATTTGGCGCCCTGCAATTTCACTGGCTGTTGGCGAGGTGGGACGCTAGCGTCCAGAACGATCCCAGAGAGGTTAACTTCTTTGGGGTAGGGGGCAGTATTTTCACGTCCGGATGAAAAGCATGCCCAGAGTAAACGGCCTGCTACTCAGCCATAAAAGCTAGAATATGCATATTATTAGATTATTAGATTTAATTATTAGATTATTATTAGATTTGGATAGAAAACATGCTGAAGTTTCTAAAACTGTTTGAATGATGTCTGTGAGTATAACAGAACTCATATGGCAGGCAACAACCTGAGAAAAAAAATCCAACCAGGAAGTGGGAAATCTGAGGTTGGTCGATTTTCAACTCAGCTCCTATTGAAGATACAGTGGAATATTGGTAATGTTGCACTTCCTAAGGCTTCCACTAGATGTCAACAGTCTTTAGAACCTTGTCTGATGCTTCTACTGTGAAGTGGGGCCGAATGAGAGGAGATTGAGTAAGGTCTACCATGACCTGAACATGCGCTGACCATGCGCGTTCATGTGAAAGGGAGCTCTGTTCCATCGCACTTCTGAAGACAAAGGAATTCTCCGGTTGGAACATTATTGAAGAATTATGTTAAAAACATCCTAAAGATTGACTCAATACTTCGTTTGTCATGTTTTTACGGACTGTAATATAACTTTTTTTACTTTTCGTCCGTACTTTCCGCTGGACTTTCCCGCACGTCGTGAGTTTGGAAAGTGTACTGAACACTAGAACAACAAGGAGGAATTTGGACATAAATGATGGACATTATCGAACAAAGCAAACATGTATTGTGGAACTGGGATTCCTGGGAGTGCATTCTGATGAAGATCATCAAAGGTAAGTGAATGTTTATAATGTTATTTCTGACTTCTGTTGACTGCACAATATGGCGGATATATTTTTGTCTTGATTGGGCTCTGAGCGCCGACCTCAGATTATTGCATGGTTTGCTTTTTCCGTAAAGCTTTTTTGAAATCTGACACAGCGGTTGCATTAAGGAGAAGTGCATCTAAAATTCCATGCATAACACTTGTATTTTCATCAACATTTATAATGAGTATTGATGTGGCTCTGCAAAATCACCGGATGTTTTGGAACTTCTGAACGTAACGCGCCAATGTAAACTCAGATTTTTGGATATAAATATGAACTTTACCGAACAAAACATACATGTATTGTGTAACATGAAGTCCTATGAGTGTCATCTGATGAAGATCATCAAAGGTTAGTAATTCATTTTATCTATATTTCAGCTTTTTGTGAATCCTCTCTTTGGCTGGAAAAATGGCTGTGTTATTCTGTGAATAGGCACTCACCTAACATAATCGTTTGGTTTGCTTTCGTCGTAAAGCCTTTTTGAAATCGGACACTGGCTGGATTTACAACAAGTGTATCTTTAAAATGGTGTAAAATACATGTATGTTTGAGGAATTTTAATTATGGAATTTCACTGGCTGTTGAAGAGGTGGGACGCTACCATCCCACGTACCCTAGAGAGGTTAAAGGGATAGCTGTCGTTTTTTCAGTTTTCACATCATACAATAGTTGTGAATTTGCTGGAATAATCTAGGAAGCATATCTGTAGTCCAATGTATCACTGTTATAGCACCCAACTTAAACGATAGCCCCGGTTAGTGCTGTGAACAATAGTTGCTGACAGATTTAAAAGAGTTCCACCGTTACTTTCTCTAGATCAGGTTCTCCAACCCTGTTCCTGGAGAGCTACCGTCCTGTAGTTTTTAGCTCCAACCACAATCTAGCACACCTGATTCTAAAAATTTGCTTCTTGATAAGCTGTTTTTAGAATACTTATGTCATTTATTTATGTCTCTACTTGGCATCTCCCACACTCGCCCTTCTCTTTGTCTTTCTGTCTTTCTCCCCCAGTCTTTGTTTGCATATTGTCTGTTAACTGCATGTTGACACTTTGCTATTTCATTAGAGTGGAGGGGTGGTTAAGGGTTGCCTCCTGTCTAGTATGCTTCATGTCATCCACAGTACTCCATGGGTTTGTCAGGGGATTAACCAGGTGTGAAAGTATATAGAATGAATCCCTTACTATGATGTCTGTGGACTAATAGTCAAGATTTATATTTTATTGTGGCATAAACACCAGTCATGTTTTCATCTAATTTTCAAACAATCACTTCAATAGGCTCCTGTAAGCCTCGCCACCTGCTCACCTTCATCCACTCTAAAATAAATCCTGCAACCATACAGTGCACTGTGCAACTACCATTTCATGAATGGCCATGTACTCTTACAATCTCCAACGGGCACAGCCAGAAGAGGACTGGCCACCCTCAGAGCCTGGTTATCACGTTTCAAGTATGACCCAGATGCAGACAGTGTCGAAGAAACAAAAGTTTATTTCTAATACAGGGGCAGGCAAACGACAGGTCAAAGGCAGGCGGAGGTCAGTAATCCAGAGAGGGTGCAAAGGGTCCAGAATGGCAGGCAGTCTCAGGGTCAGGGCAGGCAGGGGTCAATAATCCAGTGAGGTGGGGCAAGGTACAGAACGGGAGGCAGGCTCAGGGTCAGGGCAGGCAGAAGGGTCAAAACCAGGAAGGACTACAAAACAGGCGTAAGAAACAGGCAGGGGCAGTGGAACAAACTCTGGTAGGTTTCTCAAACAAAACTAACTGGCAACAGACAGATAACACAGGTATAAATACACAAGGGAAGATGGGCGACACCTGGAGGGGGGCGGAGACAAGCACAAAGACAGGTGAAACAGATCAGGGTGTGACACTGTTTCCACTCTAGGTTTCTGCCTTTTCTAGGGAGTTTTTGCTAGCCACCATGCTTCTACATCTGCATTGCTTGCTCCCTGGGATTTTAGACTGGGTTTCTAGAAAGCACTTTGTGGCACTTTGTCTGCTGATGTAAAAAGGGCTTTATAAATGCATTAGATTGATTAATTGATGAATGGAAAGAAACATCTGTTACAAAACACCAAGAAGTATAATGAATGACATTCAGTGATTGTCATTCTATAAGGGCACAAGGCGAGACCCAGATGCAGACACGGGAGGCAGATGGTTTGAGTCTTTGATATTTATTAATCAATCCAAAAGGTGTAGGCAAGAGAATGTTCGTGGACAGGCAAAAGGTCAAAACCAGTTCAGTGTCCAGGAGGTACAGAGTGGCAGGCAGGCTCGAGGTCAGGTCAGGGAGGCGGGTACAGAGTCCAGAAAACAGGCAAGGGTCAAAAGCGGGAGGACTAGCAAAAAGAGAATAGAAGCAGGAGTACGGGAAAACACGCTGGTTGACTTGAAAGACATACAAGACAAACTGTCACAGAGAGACAGGAAGCACAGGGGAAAATACACCAGGAAAAATAAGCGACACCTGGAGGGGGTGGAGACAATCACAAGGACAGGTGAAACAGATCAGGGCGTGACACATTCATTAGGCACACTACACTTGTAACCTGAAATGATGCGTCCACTGCTGTCCGCGAGAGTCTCAGTCTCTGACACTCACCTCTGCCTTCGCAAAATGTAACTTTTATCGTCAAACCACACTGCATTTTGGAGTGTATTCTACATGTTTTCATGTCCATTCTCCCATTTGTCATGCAACTGACATGCAGTAATGATAAATAATATTGTAATTGCCTTCAGTTTTCTTGGCATCTTTGTTTTAATTATTGTGATAGGCTCATGTTATACTGGTACTCTGTAACGTCTACTCCGTACCGGCTTACTTTCACCCCGATATTACTTGGCCTTGCTGTCAGTGAGATAAAAAAAATGTAATACAACATTTTGTTTCGGCAATAACTTAATCTGTCTTATAACTTGACTGTTGTTTTTGTTCTGTATGTGTTCTCTCTAGACAGCAACCCGTTAAACCACAAAGTGTTGGACGTCAGTCTGCTAGAGTATTTCCCCACAGCCAAGAGGCCCCGCATCAGCCTTTGTAAGGCCAAGAGCAGCCCCGAGGAGGTCTACAGTAGAGGTCAGAGGTCAACCTGGGGTACCAGGGTCGTATTCATTAGGCACCAAACAGAAGAAAACAGACTGAAACAGGGAGGGACTACTTAGATTTGTCCTATAAGAAACATTAATTTACTATTTCTGTTCAAAACGTTTTCAAAATGTTATACCCTAATGAATACGAACCTGGAGTTGTCTGTTTCAAACATATGTAGCTAATTCCCTTAAGATTGTTCTTTATTACTATACAGTAGTATGTTATTGTTCATGTGTCTCAAGACCTGTCTTGATTATTGACTTGGATGTGTGTGTCTCTCTCTGTGTATCCTCTCTGCCCTTCAGAACAAATGGTGCATGAAGTTTTGAAGAATAACAGAAGTATAGAAGGTATGTTCTCATTTTAGTTTTGGACATTTCTCAAAAAAAGATCTCTAATTGATGTAGCTATGGAACATAAACTGCGAAAAGTGCTTTAGTCTGAAGACTTAATCTATCTGTCTTTTTTCTGGCAGAGTTTTGCCTCTCATGTGGGAAAACACGAGCGGCAACCTTCCACCCACTTTTTGAAGGAGGCCTTTGCCAAGCATGCAAGGTTAGTGCACTTCTTTCAGTCAAACGGCACACTCCCAAGAAATACACCAATATTATCTTTAACTCTCATCACTCTCACTCAACCATCCTTACAACACCCATTGACTATACAGTAGGTCCCACGTTGTACTTGTAGAGTAGAAAATAATTGTTGAAAAAAAGCAGGACACCCTGAGGTGAAGGACACACAGACATTCACCTACCTACCTAAATATTTAATCTACTCCGAGCCCTACGATGTATCAAAATGTTTATTAATGTGTTTGTGCTGCTCTCTGGAAGCAGGATTTCCACAATAGTCATCTAGAGCTATTCTGTCAGTAGAGCCACTGTGTCCAAAATTTTTGAGTCGTAAATGCCTGGGCTTGCCTCTCTTTGTTGTGTAAGGGACTAGAGCAGTGGTCACCAACCGGTTGACCAACTGGTCAATCTTCAAGGCATTCCTAGTCGATCACCAAACATTTCTGTAGAAATTCCAGCGATAAAGCCTTGCGCTCCTACTTTGTTTCAATTTGTCTTGCGCTGTTGGTGGTAGGTGCACTTTATTCAGAAGCCCTGCACACTGGGTAGGCAAAGTGTTCCCATTTTGAACCATTTAATTTGTCTGAAGGGACAAACTCCACCTACCCGGTGGACCAGGATAGCTAAATCAAGTGTGCTTACTGCGCTGGCCAATCGGATAGCTCAAATCACCGTGCCTACAGCTTCCACGACCCCACGGCAAAGTTTGATACTAGACTATGTGAGATTTTATAACTTTTAAAACCATGACCAGAGAGAGACTGTCAACAAATACAGCACAGAGCTAATGTTTTTATGAGTTCGTTTGTTTGTTTTTATTCAGCACTGTCAACACTGCTTTTATTCAGCACTTTTACAAAACATAAAACGCCCTACTTCCACTCGTGCTACAACCAGCACTGCAGCTGCAATCAATGAGTTGCCAAGTGTATCGATAGGCCTGTGTTTATATTATTAGCAGATCATCGTATCTATTTTACTATCGAGGAATATTTCACTTTCTTTCGTCATAGGAACAACATGAATGTGTGCATGAGTCAGAAATAATGTGGTGCGACTCGAGTCTCGCCACCAGGTGGAAGACGGTGTCCCCTCTCTCTGGTCAATCTCACCGGAGGAAAGGAGAGAGCAGGGAACGTGAGAGGCGGACCCTCTGCTGCTCTCTCCCTCCGCTGAGACTGACCACCAGATGCAGGGACCATCAGATGCAGATGCACCATCAGTCCAGTAAAATAAAAAAGTGAATGATTTAAATTTATGCTCAGCTGTGCCTCGCAAGTGATGCAACAACTGATCTATTTTGTTATCAAGCTCGAGTTTTGAAATATAATATTGTCTGAGAAGAACAATATTTGCAGACCAGGCATAGCCAATATGCTGTGATAATGTATTAGGCCTAATGCACAAACCTAATTTCTACAGAACTATCTTTATTAGGTTAATGTTGCATAGGGCTAAATTATTTTGTCATGTTTAAAAATAAATCTGAGCCGTAGATCTCGGCTTGCCTGTTGACTCCAAAAGTGATCTTGACTCAGAAAAGGTCTAAGGCACTGCATCGCAGTGCTAACTGTGCCACTGGAGATCCTGGTTCGAGTTCAGGCTCTGTCGCAGCCGGCTGCGAACGGGAGACCCATGGGGCGGCACACAATTGGACCAGCGTCATCCAGGTTAGGGGAGGGTTTGGCCGGCAGGGATGTTCTTGTCCCATCGCGCACTAGCGACTCCTGTAGCGGGCCGTGCGCAATGCATGCTGACACGGTCACCAGGTGTACAGTGTTTCCTCCGACCCATTGATGCTGCTGGCTTCCGGGTTAAGCGGGCATTGTGTCAAGAAGCAGTGCGGCTTGGCTGGGTTGTGTTTCGGAGGACGCATGGCTCTCGACCTTCGCCTCTCCCGAGTCCGTACGGTAGTTGCAGCGATGGGACAAAACTGTTAACTAGAAATTGGATACCACGAAAAAGGGGTAAAAAAAGAAAATGTTGGTACCCCCGGGACTAGAGGCATCGATACCAGGCTTGGCTGGCTGCTTCTATCGAATGCCTCCAGTCCAATAGATCAGGCTGGGTACCAGTCTTTTTAGCTAACACTCCTGTTATTTGCCAAAGAGACTGGCCTTTCAGAAATCTCAACGTTCAATATGCAGCTGGATTTAAGGCGCAGTTACTGACTGATTGGTAGTTGGAAACATAATTAATATTTTCCATGACATTGTTATGGAACATGGGGTGTGTGCAAATTTGGAGCAATATAGAATTCAAATTTTAAGAACAGCAATAAACAATACCATTACGACCAGCCAGTGGGGTATAGTACTTAAGTAATTTTGGGGGGTATATAAATATGTACACCACCGTTTGGGGTCACTTAGAAAGGTCCTTGTTTTTGAAAGAACAGCACATTTTTTGGGGGGAAATGACTATTGTAGCTGGAAACATCTTGATTTTTTATGGAATATCTACATAGGCGTACAGAGGCCTATTATCAGCAACCACCACTCCTGTGTTCCAATGGCACATTGTGTTAGTCTATTCTTAAACTTGGATTAGCTAACGAGTTTCAAAAGAAAGTATTTTGTTTCTGGTCATTTTGAGCCTGTAATCGAACCCACAAATGCTGATGCTCCAGATAGTCAATTAGTCTAAAGAAGGCCAGTTTTATTGCTTCTTTAATAGAACAACAGTTTTCAGCTGTGCTAACATAATTGCAAAAGGGTTTTCTAATGATCAATTAGCCTTTTTAAAATGATAAACTTGGATTAGCTAACACAAAGTGCCATTGGAACACAGGAGTGATGGTTGCTGATAATGGGCCTGTCACGGCCGTCGTCTAGGTGGAAATGAACGAACCAAGGTGCAGCGTGGTGAGCGTACATTTTATTTTATTTAGAATGTCGCCAACAAAACAAGAAGCAAAGAAATGACCGTGAAGCTTACTAGGGCTATAGTGCCACTAACAAAGTCAACTACCCACAAACACCAAAGGAAAAAATGGCTGCCTAAGTATGATTCCCAATCAGAGACAACGATAGACAGCTGTCCCTGATTGAGAACCATACCCGGACAAAACATAGAAATAAAGAAACTAGAATGCCCACCCTAGCCACACCCTGGCCTAACCAAAATAGAGAATAAAAGCCTCTCTATGGCCAGGGCGTGACAGGGCCTCTGTACGCCTATGTAGATATTCCATAAAAAATCAAGATGTTTCCAGCTACAATAGTCATTTACAACATTAAATGTCTACACTGTATTTCTGATCAATTTTATGTTATTTTAATTGACAAAAATATTTGCTTTTCTTTCAAAAACAAGGACATTTCTAAGTGACCCCAAACTTTTTAACAGTAGTGTATAAATGACTATCCCTCGTATCAACCCTGCACCTTAGGCTGTTGCCCCATATACATGGAAACACTGGTCACTTTAATAATGGAACACTAGTCACTTTAATAATGTTACCATACTGCTTTACTCATCTCATATGTATATACTGTATTCTATTGTATTTTAGTCAATGCCACTCCAACATTGCTCGTCCTAATATTTATATATTTCTTAATTCCATTCTTTTACTTTTAGATTTGTGTGTAATGTTGTGAATTGTTAGATACTACTGCACTGTTGGAGCTAGGAACACAAGCATTTCACTACACCCGCAATAACATCTGCTAAATATGTATATGTGACCAATAAAATTTGATTTGATTTGAAACTGCGTCTGGAAGCAACGTCAGCACAATAACTGTTCGTCGGGAGCTTCTTGAAATGGGTTTCCATGGCCGAGTAGCTGCACACAATCCTAAGATCACCATGTGCAATGCCAAGCGTCGGCTGGAGTGGTGTAAAGCTTGCCGGCATTGGACTCTGGAGCAGTGGAAACGCATTCTCTGGAATGATTAATGATGCTTCACCATCTGGCAGTCCGACGGACGAATCTGAGTTTGGCGGATGCCGGTAGAATGCTACCTGCCCGAATGCATAGTGCCAACTGTAAAGTTTGGCGGATGAGGAATAATGGTCTGGGGCCTTTTTTCATGGTTCGGGCTAGTTCCATTGAAGAGAAATCTTAACGTTACAGCATACAACGACATTCTAGACGATTCTGTGCTTCCAACTTTGTGGCAACAGTTTGGGGAAGGCCCTTTCCTGCTCATGTGCAGCAATGTTCCGACATCTAGTGGAAAGCCTTCCCAGAAGAGTGGAGGCTGTTATAGCAGCAAAGAGGGGAACAACTACATATTAATGCCCATGACTTTGGAATGAGATGTTCGACGAGCATGTGGTCGTGTACTTTTAGACTTTTATTCAATACTTTTTTTTCAAGTAGTATTTTACTGGGTGACATTTACTTGAGTCATGTTCTATTTAGGTATATTTACTTTTACTGAAGTGTGACAATTGATTACTTTTTCCAGCACTGTCTAAAAGACAAAACTGATTCTACATCAGCAGTCCTACTCTGAGATGCTTTATGAATATGCCCCCAGGTCTCTGGTACTAACTTCAGAGGATCCTCAGTTGGGACCTGTGACCTCCCTATGGTTCCACTCTAGCAACAACACACACTCTAGTTAACTGATGAAACAAAACACTCAGCTGAAGTTCTAATAGAAACTATTGGCTCAAGCATTTTCTTTATTATTAGCAGCTTTCTAGTTATAGGCTCAGTTCCATCATAGTAAAAATGCTATGGTTCAGTCCATTAGGTTCACGGTGACTGAAATATAAAATTGCAATGGTGATGATGGTTGTTGATGATGATAATGGTGTGTCCCATGTTTCTGGGACTGAAAATGTGTGAGTTATGACTGACCTTTGGCTGCAGTCAGTTTACAGCTTTGTTATTGTGTCAATTATACAATGAGTCCCAGAGCCTTTGTGTCTGTGGGGTTTGGTCTCTGGGTTTAAAATGCACAGACATACGCACACACGCACGCAAACACACATCTTTGTATTCAGGCCTGGTCCTGGCTGCCCTCATATCCCCGCAAATCTAGAATAGTGCAGCCTACAGTGTCGCCCCGCAATGCAATTTTATGAATGCCATCCGTGCTGTACTGTTTGTAAAACAGGCAGTTGCATTGGCTTTATTTAGCCTAGTCCTGATTCCTGGCCAAGGTTTGACTTACTTGACTTAATCCCTTGACTCCTGTAAGGAGCATAGGCCATTTACAAATATCCTACACCTCACTCAGTTCGGTGCAAGTTTTTCCAGGTCACACCAATTGAGGCCGCTTTCAGTCATTTCTGCCTGGACGTCACTCCAAGTGTTTCTGGGACGCCCTCTGTGGTCATGTCAAACAATACTGGATTCAACGGTCCCACTATTACATTTTAACTATAGAATTAGAATAATCATTCCATTTCCAACAGTTCACCCGAGTGTTTTGATCTTAATTGCAAGTCAAATCACAATTGCAATATTTGATTAAAGGGATTCTCTGGTACTTTTGTATACTTTTTAGCCAGTAGTTCTGAAAGTAGCGCTCACGAGCTAAAACTGGTCCCCGAAAATTGAGTACTACGTATATTTGCAGATATGTGTTTGCAGATATGTATTTGCAGATATGTGCACTGTCATTGCTCTCTCTCGCTCTTCTGTGTGTGCATCATTTGCATCTTGCTAGCTGTCACTCATATAGCTAGAAGCTGAAGCTCATTGGTTGAACTCGAATTGCTAGGGGCTCAGAAACGTGGGGGAAAATGGCGCAACACAGCTTCCAGAAAAACAGTTGCTATCAAACTAGGGATTTCGTGGCTAATTGAGGTACGACAGTAATTCTGGTCATAGATTATGCATGCATGAACTACACATTGACACATCTAGCCCAAAAATACTTAATAGTCGCTAAAGTTCCGGAGCATATCCTAGATTTTTGCCCAGATCTCAAATGAGATCAACTTTTGGTTGAAAAATATAATATGATATTTTGGCCATAATCGTCTATTGATTGTTCTATGATGATGCGTAGTGTTTCCATGTGGTCCGTACATTGTCTGTCTTTCCTAAACCTGGCCTGCTGATCCCTGATCAGCTTTTTGGAGGCAGATGAGGATGATCCTATTCAGGATTTTGCAGGGTATAGACATTAGAGCAATCCCTTAGTAATTCCTGCATTCCCTTAGGCCGTTTTTCTTCGGAAGCTTGACAATGTGCCCCTCAGCCCATTCTTTGGGTGTTTTCTCCTCTTCCCAGACCCCTCATAGAGCATGTCTGTAGATGCGTTGATATCGCCTCAAAGGCCTCTGATGGAATGTTGTCGGCTCCAGCTGCCTTTGCACTCTTTTGTAGTTTAATTGCAGCTTTTATTGGTCTCTCGCAATTCACATTCAGCAGTATTTCAGCTCTGGATATGTTTGAGGTTTCTGCTGGTGTTGGTCTTTTAAAAAAAAATCTTTGTGCTCCACCCATCTTTCAAGTGCATTTGACCATCCTTGTCTTTACTTGGTTTGTTGGTTTGAAAAATGTTACAATTTGCTACAATTTTACAATATGTTGAGAATTTGCAAAACTAATGATATGTTACTAATTGTAGCTAGGTGGCTAACGTTAACTAGGCTAAGGGTTAGGACTAAAGTTAGGGTTAAGTTTAGGAGTTAGGTTAAAGGGTTAAGGTTTGGGGAAGGGTTAGCTAAAAAAGTTCATGTTAGGGTTAGGGGAAGGGTTAGCTAAAAGGGTTAGGGGAAGGATTAGCTAACATGCTAAGTAGTTGCAGAGTAGCTAAAAAGTTGCTAAAATGCTAAAGTTGTCCGTGATGAGATTCGAACTCGCACACTTTGGGTTCGTTTTTGCGTTATGTAACCAAACGTAGCATATCATACTAATTTGAGTGCCCCCGATTTACTATGTTACATATAGTGTATGAGACCAGGCTAAGTTTAAACAATCCTGAAAATCCTTCCTTGCAAACCAAACAGCCAATAATAGGCTTTAGGCCTACACATAGGCTACTGTCAATAAAAGATTCAGTAGGCTAAACATTACTTTGACGAGTTAAACTTATAAACTAATATTTATAATATTGTCAAAGTGTTTATTGATGTCCTTGAATTGTGCAACAGGCAATTGGGATTTATCTCCCGCCTATTGAACTGTACAAATCCTAAATACATGCCTACAAAATAAAGTAACTGCCTAAACAAATTAAGTATGAAAATAACTTAATTTTGTGCAAATAAGCCTTTCAAGGTTTGACAGAATATTTTAGCCTATCCTATAGGCTGTCTTTCGAATAAGATGCATCTGGATTTGAATATATTCTCCATTTAAAATAAAATAAAAAAAGTGCAATGAGGAACCATTTAGGTCTAGTTGTTTTTTACCATTTCTTAGGCCTACCTAAATGTTTTTGGCAAGAAACACCAGCATGTTTACCTTTTCTGCTAAGAGAAGCGAATTGAGCAGGATGATGGACTTGTAAATGTTAACGGAGATTTGTAGTCTGCCCATCCCTTGCCCTGATAATCTGTTAGCATAGTCTGCAAGAATTCGGTCAGGTCTGCTGGCTCAACTTTATAATTCGGCCTGAAACCGAAGAACTGCCTAACAGGTGAAGACATGCTTTTCTTTCCCACCAAGTCAGCCATCGTTCTTTTTCTGATTAAGCTAAGGCAGGCTTTACTTTAGTTACTAACTGACAGATGTAAATTTACTGGGGTTGGAGGGGTGGTCCAAAATAGGGGAGGGTTGTCCAACTTTTTTTTTTGCTTTGGGGAGGATTGCATGTTTTTCCTGATTGACTGACCTTCATGTCTTAAAGTAATGATGGACTGTAGTTGCTCTTTGCTTATTTGAGCAGTTCTTGCCATAATATGGACTTGGTATTTTACCTAATAGGGCTATCTTATGTCTACCAACCCTACCTTGTCAAAACACAACTGATTTTACTCAACGTATTAAGAAATTCCACAAATTAACTTTTAACAAGGCACACCTGTTAATTTAAATGTATTCCAGGTGACTACCTCATGAAGCTGGTTGAGAGAATGCCAAGAGTGTGCAAAGCTGTCATCAAAAATATATCTGATTTGTTTAACAGTTTTTTGGTTACTACATGATTCCATATGTGTTATTTCATAGTTTCGGTGTCTTCACTATTATTTTACAATGTAGAAAATAGTATAAATAAAGAAAAACCCTTGAATGAGTAGGTTTGTCCAAACTTTTGACTGGTACTGTATATATGTATAAACATATTAATATCATACAGTGGACACCTAAGCCTATAGGCCTATGCATGCAATTCCATGATGCATTTAGTGTTCAAATCTCTGACAGCTGAACTGTGAGGTGGACAAATATTATTTTAGGAAAGTAGCCTAAAAACAAATAAAAAATGTGTCTATAAAGTTTTACATATGCTACACATCGAAACACAAGGAATAGTGTTTTTGTAATTTGTTATAGCTGTTTTTAAGGACCCGTAAATATGGTTCATTTGGCCAACATCCCTCATTTTTTTTGATGGCGCTTGGTCTGATCTGAATGCATATGGATGTCTATAAAATTTCTCAAATGTCAGGTGAATTTAAGTCTTCCCTGTCAAGTTGTCTGGCGCCAAATTTTCTAAAGAGAAACTCTGAAATGGCATATTGTTTTTAGGAAGATTTTTGAATATTCACAAATCTATCGCCAATTGGTTGGAAACCTAGCTATAGACACTATAAAGACTCTGGCAACTGGCAAGTGCGCTAGTCCTGTGTCACTTTGATTATGCCTGCACATCATGGTTCACCAGCAGCCCCAAACATTTAAAGAATAAGCTACCAGCCAAACAAGCTTGTAAGAATGGTACTTAAACTCCCCGCTCATGCTCATCTGAAGGTTGAGCATTTTTCATCTCTTTTGTAATGTCTGTTTCTATGTAATTGTATGTGTTTATGTAAAAATAAATAGGGACCATAATGGAAATAAGTCCCTGACTTTAGGAGGTCTATTCCATTTATTTTACAGTACAAGGGGAGGGTCCTGTGAAAATATTTTTAATGTTGGGAAGAGTGGGGCTTTTTTTTTTTTGACACTGGATCAGCCCCCCCACCCCCCTCCCCCCCAGTAAATCCTATTACTTATTTTTTTAAGTCTGATACTGTCGGAAAGTAGCCTAATAGAAGAAAGAATGTTGCAAATGTGCTTGATTACTCAGATGATCAAGATGAAAAAACAACACTTGGTACGGCTATAATATTCATTTTTTAAAAGGTAGGCTAATATAACTGATATCTGTGTATTTTTATGGATGAGAGAAACATAGCCCTACCAATTTGAAAATCATTCTGTAGCCTAGACAAAACATAAAAAAGAGATTGTTTGTGGCTTTAGTAACAATTTAAATAAGGAGAATGACATGCACAAATTTACAGTGGTATGGTTTGGTATTACCAATTTGTCCTTTATACAGTGCATTTGGAAAGTATTCAGACCCCTTGACTTTTTGCATTTTGTTACGTTAGCCTTATTCTAAAATGGATTGAATCGTTTTTTTCCCTCATCAATCTACACACAATACCCCACAATGACAGAGAAAAAACAAGTTGTTCGAAATTTTTGCAGTGGAAATAAAAATCACAATAACAGCACTTACAGTTGACCAGGGTAACTCTGGCAGGGCAGAAATTTGACGAACTGACTTGTTGGAAAGGTGTCATCCTATGACAGAGCCACGTTGAAAGTCACCGAGCTCTTCAGTAAGGCCATTCGACTGCCAATGTTTGGCTATGGAGATTGCATGGCTGTGTGCTCGATTTTTATACACCTGTCAAAAATGGGTGTGGCTGAAGTAGCCAAATTCACTAATTTGAAGGGGTGTCCACATACTTTTGTATATATAGTGGACAACACCTGCCAAGTCACTGGTCTCAGAACAGAGGTCAGTTGTCATGAACAATACCCTATAATGACAAAGCAAAACCAGTTTTTTAAAACATTTTTGCAAATCTATTCGAAATTTAAAAAAACTTATCTAATTTACAAAAGTATTCAGACCCTTTACTCAGAACTTTGTTGAAGCACCTTTGGCAGTGAGTACAGCCTTGAGTCTTCGTGGGTATGACGCTACAAGCTTGGCACACCTGTATTTGGGCAGTTTCTCCCATTCTTCTCTGCAGATCCTCCCAACCTCTGTCAGATTGGATGGGGAGCGTCGCTGCACAGCTATTTTCAGGTCTGTCCAGATGTTCAATTCCGGGTTCTGGCTGGGCCACTCAAGGACATTCAGAGACTTATCCCGAAACCACTCCTGCGTTGTTTTGGCTGTGTGCTTAGGGTCGTTGTCCTGTTGGAAGGTGAACCTTCACCCCAGTCTGAGGTCCTGAGCACTCTGGAGCAGGTTTTCATCATGGATCTCTCTGTACTTTGCTCTGTTCATCTTTCCCTCGATCTTGACTAGGCTTCCAGTCTCTGCCGCTGAAAAAATCCCCACAGCATGATGCTGCCACCACGATGCTTCACCATAGGGATGGTGCTAGGTTTCCTCCAGACGTGACGCTTGGCATTCAGGCCAAAGAGTTCAATCTTGGTTTCGTCAGACCAGAGAATCTTGTTTCTCATGCTCTGAGAGTCCTCCAAGCGGCCTGGCATGTACCTTTTAATGAGGAGTGGCTTCCGTCTGGCCACTTTAACATAAAGGCCTAAATGGTGGAATGCTGCAGAGATGGTTGTCCTTCTGGAAGGTTCTCCCATCTCCACAGAGGAACTCTAGAGCTCTGTCAGAGTGACCATTGGGTTCTTGGTCACCTCCCTGACCAAGGCCCTTGTCCCCCTATTCCTCAATTTGGCCGGGCGGCCAGCTCTAGGAAGAGTCTTGGGGTTCCAAACTTCTTCTATTTAATAATGATGAAGGCCATTGTGTTATTGGGGACCTTCAATGCTGCAGAAATGTTTGGTACCCTTCCCCAGAGCAGTGCCTCGACACAATTCTGTCTTGGAGCTCTACGGACAAGTCCTTCGAACTCATGGCTTAGTTTTTGTTCTGACATGCACTGTCAACTGTGGGACCTTTTTATATAGACAGGTGTGTGCCTTTCCAAATCATGTCCAAACAATTGAATTTACCCCAGGTGGACTCCAAGTTGTAGACACATTTCAAGGATGATTAATGGAAACAGGATGCACCTGAGCTTAATTTAGAGTCGCATAGCAAAAGGTCTGAATACTTATGTAAATAAGGTATTTCTGTCTAAAAACCTGTTTTCGCCTTG
Organism: Salvelinus namaycush; assembly: GCF_016432855.1. Lineage (NCBI taxonomy): Eukaryota > Metazoa > Chordata > Actinopteri > Salmoniformes > Salmonidae > Salvelinus > Salvelinus namaycush. The sequence goes on from NC_052322.1 coordinate 27,684,576, forward strand.
TCATTATGGGGTATTGTGTGTAGATTGATGAGGAAAACTGCACTGTATATTGAGTTCTTCCCGCCAATTGACCCCATACATCGCCCAACCCTACAGTTAAACGCTGGGAAGAAAGAGCTTCACCTGAGTGCAGAGTAAGTTTCGGAAACATGAGTGTTGCTAGTGCCAACGAGAACGTCGATTTGGTGCCAAAGAAGGGCGCATCTTCAGTGGTATGGCAGTAGTTAAAAAGGTCAATAAAACAATGTTGGTTTTGCGTTCAGTTAGCACAGTTTGTATAAATTCATATGATCTCATTTTAGAAGTGATGTTTTCTACCCTGACTCTTGTTTTAACCATGTCTGATGGAATTACCAAGTTTTCAACCAAGTGTTTGAAAATCGCAACTGATAATCTCAATTAATCACAGATAATCGCAATATCTAGTCCAAAAATAAATGATGTAACCGACTGAAAGGCTGCTACCGCGCAACACCGCTAACTAGCTAGCCATTTCACATCCGTTACACCAGGATGATTTTGAGACAATGAGAGCTTGGGAGTAGAACAATCCATCTCTAGTAAAACACATTGTTGTTTATGTAATGGTGTGTTTAATTCATTTGTCAGGTCAAGCCATCTCTGGTGACCATACACCCAGATTAGCTGCAGGGAACTAGAGTGGAGACCATAAAAACACAGACACTAGTAGGACAGAAATGTCTTACTATTAGTTAAATATTAATTGTTAACCATTAATATCAAATAGATCAGGTAAATATGTAATTTTTATACCACACGTCTTGGTCAGTTTAGCTCGGAAAATGCTGCCCTCATCAATCTGCCGCCCTAGACGGCCGCTTAATCCTGCCTAATGTGAGGTCCGGTCCTGTTTGCATTCACATTCTTGTTTGATCTCCTGGCTCACCAGACATGCACCTAGTTAATCCTGGTGCCAAGAAATTAGATTTTTTAAAATTTTGTTCTGTTTGTCAATATGTAGAACACTGGCATCTGGATATTGTTAATTAGCGTTTATCTTTGTGTGTGTTAGGATGTGTATCTTGAGATCTCCTACATGTATGATGACGATGGCTACCAATCGTACTGTACCGTGTGCTGCGGGGGCCGCGAGGTACTACTGTGTGGGAACGCCAACTGCTGCAGGTGGGACTCAACACTCACTTCTTAAACTGTGACTCTGTATTCTACTGTGTGTGTTCCAAATGACACCCTTTTCCCTTTATTGTCAACTACTAAGTAGTGCACTATATAGGGAACACAGACTGTACCTCTACTGTGTCTTAACTGTAATCTACTGTATCTTAGTTAATTTTTAACTTATGTATTTTCAGTCAGCTTCTACATTCTCTTTCACCTGTTGATTAGAAGTATTTTTTTTCTCTCGTGTCTCCTTTTTTTACCACTAGTTCCTCCTGTCTCCTATCGTTGCTTTCCATCTGTCTCCCCCCCTATCCCCTCCCTTATTCATCCATCTCCCTCTCTCCCCTCCTTCCCCCTCAACCTTATTTCACACATCTCCGTCTGTCTCCTTCCTCCCCATCCAGGTGTTTCTGTGTAGAATGCCTGGACATTCTGGTAGGCGCGGGGGCGTCGAACAGTGCCCGTAACCTGGACCCGTGGCGCTGCTACATGTGCCAGCCCCTGCAGCCCTACGGTGTGCTCAAACAACGCCACGATTGGAGCATGAAGCTGCAGGAGTTCTTTATCAACGACAACGGCCAGGAGTTTGTGAGTCCCATCAAGATACTTTAGTTAACTCCTCACATTGGCCCATGTCACAATACTGATCACAAACCAACTTAGCTCATACAGTATCTAGGGCCTGGCATTCTCCTTGCTCAGGTCACAGGGTCTGGAAAACCTCAGGGTCCTACTCATAGCAACATTACTACATAGCTGTGGTTGTTTATATAAACATTGTGATTTGGTCTATATGTTTCTCAGGAAAGCCCAAAGATCTACCGGGCTGTCCCTGCGGATCAGAGGCACCCCATCCGCGTGCTCTCATTGTTTGATGGCATCGCCACTGGTAAGTGTGCGCGTAGGTGTCAAGTGTAATATTCAGAGGGCCTCCCGAGTGGTGCAGCGGTCTAAGGCACTGCATCACAATGCTTGAGGCGTCACTACAGACCCGGGTTCGATCCCAGGCTGTGTCACAGCCGGCTGTGACCGGGAAACCAGTGAGGCGGCGCACAATTGGCCCAGCGTCGTCCAGGTTAAGGGAGGGTTTGGCCGGCTGGGATTTCCTTGTCCCATTGCGCTCTAGCGACTCCTTGTGTCGGGCCGGGTGCTTGCAAGTTGTGTGCAATGCCAAGAGTGTGCAAAGCCTTCATCAAGGCAAAGGGTGGCTACTTTGAATTACCTCAAATATAAAATATATTTTGATTTATCAAACACATTTTTGGTTACTACATGATTCCATGTGTGTTATTTCATAGTTTTGATATCTTCACTATTATTCTACAATGTAGAAAAACGCTTGAATGAGTAGGTGTGTCTGAACCTTTGACTGGTACCGTATATTTCCATGTGTGTGGGTGCATGTGTCTAGGCTACTTAGTGCTACGAGACCTAGGATTCAAAGTGGACCATTATATTGCATCAGAGGTGTGTGAGGATTCCATATCGGTGGGGGTCGTCCGACATGAAGGAAGAATCCAGTACGTGCACGACGTGCGCAACATCACCAGAAAAAATGTAAGCAGAACACATCTCTTTCCCTGTCTCTCTTTCTCTTCGCATTACTGACAAATGGATGGGCAGAGCAAACTTAATCTGAGTCAAGTCAAATAGAGGGAGGAGTGAGAGGGGATAGTAGAGTACAAAGTTTGTCTCTATAGCAAAAATCCAATCCCTTCCCCAATGACTGATTTTGTTGTTGTGTAAAGCAGGTGCTTCATGAAACATTTCTTTCTAGTCCTTCTCTTTATTCAACATATGAGGATTATCAACTGAACTGGTCTACATTATTCATATTATTTATCATATGGGAATAAATTGCCAAGGACCAAGGGCTAGTGCCTTTGTCTCATGGAGTAGTCCTCAGTGTCTTTCGAAATGCAAACATTTGCACATACATGACACACCCGTTTACTGCTTTTTCTGTGGGCTATTGCCTGTCCAGACAGGACAGTAGTACCTTATTGTAGCTTAAAGAGCCTCACCTGTTATAGTGAATGCTCCCCTGCCCTACTTTATGTGGATCCACAATTAAACATATACAGACGCATGGGCTCTTGAGGGCTCTTTTGAGTGCTTCAACACAACACAACACAACACAACACAACACAACACAACACAACACAACACAACACATACACATACACATACACATACACACAACATTAACCACACAAACCTTGATCCACCCAGCTTTCATCTCTGTTCATAACAAAACACAACTTCCCCCTCTACTCCCAAGTCAAACCTAAACACATAGCTCCGCCACAGTGGCAGAGAGGGGCGCGCTGCCGGGTCGCATGCGAGTCCTTGACGTCATCTGGACAGCCTCTTGTCAGAGTAAATCCCCCAGAACTCATTCATCCCGTTGTCACTGATTCAGAGCACTCCTCAAAGAAGGTCCGGGCCCGAAGAACCTACAACCCCTCTCACATAACTCTTAGGCAGTAGGTAGTCAATGCCCCCCCCCCCCTCGAAGTTGCGTAAGAGTCTCAGAAGCACAGTATCTCTCTCTCTCTCTCTTTCTATCTATCTATATCTATCTATATATAATTCAATGGGCTTTATTGACATGGGGAAAATGTTTTGTATTTTTTTTTTTACACCTTTATTTAACTAGGCAAGTCAGTTAAGAACACATTCTTATTTTCAATGACGGCCTAGGAAAGGTGGATTAACTGCTTTGTTCAGGGGCAGAACGACAGATTTTTACCTTGTCAGCTCAGGGATTCAATCTTGCAACCTTACGGTTAACTAGTCCAACGCTCTAACCACCTGCCTCACGATGAGCCCGCCTGTTACGCGAATGCAGTAAGAAGCCAAGGTAAGTTGCTAGCTAGCATTAAACTTATCTTATAAAAAACAATTAATCAATCATAATCACTAGTTATAACTACACATGGTTGATGATATTACTAGTTTATCTAGCGTGTCCTGCGTTGCATATAATCGATGCGGTGCGCATTCGCGAAAAAGGACTGTCGTTGCTCCAACGTGTAACTAACCATAAACATCAATGCCTTTCTTAAAATCAATACACAGAAGTATATATTTTTAAACCTGCATATTTAGCTAAAAGAAATCCAGGTTAGCAGGCAATATTAACCAGGTGAAATTGTGTCACTTCTCTTGCGTTCATTGCACGCAGAGTCAGGGTATATGCAACAGTTTGGGCCGCCTGGCTCATTGCGAAATAATTTGCCAGAATTTTACGTAATTATGACATAACATTGAATGTTGTGCAATGTAACCGGAATATTTAGACTGATGGATGCCACCCGTTAGATAAAATACGGAACGGTTCCGTATTTCACTGAAAGAATAAATGTTTTGTTTTCGAGATGATAGTTTCCGGATTCAACCATATTAATGTCCTAAGGCTCGTATTTCTGTGTGTTATTATGTTATAATTAAGTCTATGATTTGATAGAGCAGTCTGACTGAGCGATGGTAGGCACCAGCAGGCATTCATTCAAACAGCACTTTCATGCGTTTTGCCAGCAGCTCTGCTGTTTATGAATTCAAGCCTATCAAGTCCCGAGATTAGGCTGGTGTAACCGTTGTGAAATGGCTAGCTAGTTAGCGGGGTGCGCGCTAATAGCGTTTCAAACGTCACTCGCTCTGAGACTTGGAGTAGTTGTTCCCCTTGCTCTGCATGGGTAACGCTGCTTCGAGGGTGGCTGTTGTCAATGTGTTCCTGGTTCGAGCCCAGGTAGCGTCGAGGAGAGGGATGGAAGCTATACTGTTACACTGGCAATACTAAAGTGCCTATAAGAACATCCAATAGTCAAAGGTATATGACATACAAATCGTATAGAGAGAAATAGTCCAATAATAACTACAACCTAAAACTTCTTACCTGGGAATATTGAAGACTCATGTTAAAAGGAACCACCAGCTTTCATATGTTGTCATGTTCTGAGCAAGGAACTTAAACGTTAGCTTTCTTACATGGCACATATTGCACTTTTACTTTCTTCTCCAACACTTTGTTTTTGCATTATTTAAACCAAATTGAACATGTTTCATTATTTATTTGAGGCTAAATTGATTTTATTGATGTATTATATTAAGTTAAAATAAGTGTTCATTCAGTATTGTTGTAATTGTCATTATTACAACAACAAAAAAATCTGCCGATTTAATCGGTATCGGCTTTTTTTGGTCCTCCAATAATCGCTATCGGTATCGGCGTTGAAAAATCATAATCGGTCGACCTCTAGTCAGGATGCTCTCGATGGTGCAGCTGTAGAACCTTTTGAGGATCTGAGGACCAATGCCAAATCTTTTCAGTCTCCTGAGGGGAAATAGGTTTTGTCTTGCCCTCTTCACGACTATCTTGGTGTGTTTGGACCATATTAGTTTGTTGTTGATGTGGACACCAAGGAACTTGAAGCTCTCAACCTGCCCCACTGCGGCCCCGTAAATGAGAATGGGGGTGTGCTCGGTCCTCTTTTTCCTGTTGTCCACAATCCTCTCCTTTGTCTTGAGCACGTTGAGGGAGAGGTTGTTGTCTTGGCACCACATGGCCAGATCTCTGACCTCCTCCCTATAGGCTGTCTTGTCGTTATCGGTGATCAGGCCTACCACTGTTGTCATCGGCAAACTTAATGATGGTGTTGGAGTCGTGCCTAACAGGGAGTACAGGAGGGGACTGAGCAAGCACCCCACAGCTATTGTGTTGAGGATCAGCATGGCGGATGTGTTACCTACCCTTACCACCTGGGGTGGCCCGTCAGGAAGTCCAGGATCCAGTTGCAGAGGGAGGTGTTTAGTCCCAGGGTCCTTAGCTTATTGATGAGCTTTGAGGGCACTATGGTGTTGAACGCTGAGCTGTAGTCAATGAATAGCATTCTCAATTAGGTGTTCCTTTTATCCAGGTGGGAAAGGGCATTGTGGAGTGCAATAGAGATTGCATCATCTGTGGATCTGCTGGGGCAGTATGCAAATTGGAGTGGGTCTAGAGTTTCTGGGATAATGGTGTTGATGTGAGCCATGACCAGCCTTTCAAAGCACTTCATGTCTACAGACGTGAGTGCTACTTGTCGGTAGTCATTTAGGCAGGTTACCTTAGTGTTCTTGGACACAGGCACTATGGTGGTCTGTTTAAAACATGTTGGTATTACAGACTCGGACAGGATGAGGTTAAAAATGTCAGTGAAGACACTTGCCAGTTGGTCAGCGCATGCTCGCAGTACACGTCCTGGTAATCCATCTGGCCCTGCAGCCTTGTGAATGTTGACCTTACTCACATCGGCTGCGGAGAGCGTGATCACACAGTCTTCCGGAACAGCTGGTGCTCTCATGCATGTTTCAGTGTTATTTGCCTCGAAGTGAGCATAGAAGTAGTTTAGCTCGTCTGGTAGGCTCGTGTCACTGGGCAGCTCTCGGCTGTGCTTCCCTTTTGTAGTCTGTAATGGTTTGCAAGCCCTGCCACATCCGACAAGCATCAGAGCTGGTGTAGTACGATTCGATCTTAGTCCTGTATTGACTCTTTACCTGTTTGATGGTTCGTCGGGGGGCATAGCATGATTTCTTATAAGCTTCCGGGGGTGAGTCCCGCTCCTTGAAAGCGGCAGCTCTAGCCTTAAGCTCAGTGCGGATGTTGTCTGTAATTCATGGCTTCTGGTTGGGGTATGTACGTATGGTCACTGTGGGGTCGATGTCATCGATGCACTTATTGATGAAGCCAATGACTGATGTGGTGTACTCCTCAATGCCATCAGAGGAATCCCGGAACATATTCCAGTCTGTGCTAGCAAAACAGTCTTGTAGCTTAGCATCTCCTCTAATTTTTGCTTGTAAGCAGGAATCAGGAGGATAGAATTATGGTCAGATTTTCCAAATGGAGGGTGAGGGAGAGCTTTGTATGCATCTCTGTGTGTGGAGTAAAGGTGGTCCAGAGTTTATTTTTCCTCTGGTTGCACATTTAACCAGCTGAAAGAAATTTGGAAAAACAGATTTAAGTTTCTCTGCATTAAAGTCCCTGGCTACTAGGAGCGCCGTCTTTGGGTGAGCGTTTTCTTGTTTGCTTATGGCAGAAATACAGCTCATTCAATGCTGTCTTAGTGCCAGCCTCTGACTGTGGTGGTATGTAAACAGCTATGAAAAATACAGATGAAAACTCTCTAGGTAGATAGTGTGGTGTACAGCTTATCATGAGACTTCCTTAGATATCGTGCACCAGCTGTTATTTACAAAAATACATAGTCCACCGCCCCTTATCTTACCAGATGCCGCTGTTCTATCCTGCCGGTACAGCGTATAACCAGCCATCTGTATGTTGATAGTGTTGTCGTTCAGCCACAACTCTGTGAAGCATAAGATATTACAGTTTCGAATGTCCTGTTGGTAGTTTAATCTTGCGCGTAGGTATTTGATTTTATTCTCCAAAGATTGCCGTAGCACGCGTTCCAGCAGGTATATCTCTCAGGTCACCCCCAAAGCCAATTCCTCCATTGGCCGCCTCTCCTTCCAGTTCTCTGCTGCCAATGACTGGAACGAACTACAAAAATCTCTGAAACTGGAAACACTTATCTCCCTCACTAGCTTTAAGCACCAGCTGTCAGAGCAGCTCACAGATCACTGCACCTGTACATAGCCCATCTATAAATAGCCCAAACAACTACCTCTTCCCCTACTGTATTTATTTATTTATTTATTTTGCACCCCAGTATTTCTACTTTGCACACTCATCTACTGTCAAATCTACCATTCCAGTGTTTTAATTGCTATATTGTATTTACTTCGCCACCATGGCCTATTTATTGCCTTTACCTCCCTTATCTCACCTCATTTGCTCACATTGTATATAGACTTATTTTTCTACTGTATTATTGACTGTATGTTTGTTTTACTCCATGTGTAACTCTGTGTTATGTGTCGAACTGCTTTGCTTTATCTTGGCCAGGTCGCAGTTGTAAATGAGAACTTGTTCTCAACTTGCCTACCTGGTTAAATAAAGGTGAAATAAATAAATAAAATAAAAATTGTGCGTTTGCGAGCCGAATGGAAGGAAGTGGGGCTTTATTTGATCGCCTAAGAATTCTCAGAAGGCAGCCCGCCCTCTGGCCCTTTTTTATCCGCCTCCTCTTCATGGAAATCACGAGGATCTTGGCCGGTTCCCGAGAAAGCAGTATATTGTTCGCGTCGGGCTCGTCAGACTCGTTAAAGGAAATAAAGGATTCTGCCAGTCCGTGATGAGGAATGGCAGTCCTGATGTCCAGAAGTTATTTTCAGTCATACTAGACGGTACAAAATAAGTTTAAAAAACAAGTTACAAAAGACGCTAATAAACGAGCAAAAAAAACAATCGGTTGGGTACACGTAAAACGTCTGCCTTCTTCTCCGGCGCCATTATAATGCCATACATATTGTACATATGTACAGTGTTGTAACAATGTGAAAATAGTTAAAGTACAAAAGGGAAAATAAACTGATTCAAGTATTTTTAGCCAGATCCTAGTTGGGATGTTGAATTTTATGTTCCATTTGATGGCTTAGAAGGCCCTTCTTGCCTTTTCTTTCAGATCGTTCACAGCTTTGTGAAAGGTGCTGTTTTTATGTGCTCTTGGGCAACAGTGTCTAGATGGAATTTGTATTCGTGGAACTTTTTTGGAACATTTAATCTCAGGGCCCAGGTCTGACAGAATCTGTGGAGAAGATCTAAGTGCTGCTTTAGGTCCTCCTTGGTTGGGGACAGAAGTACCAGATCATCAGAAAACTGATTCTAGTTGGGTGAGGTCGGGTGCTGCAGACTGTTCTAGTGCCCTCGTCAATTTGTTGATATATATATGTTGAAGAGGGTGGGGCTCAAACTGTCTCCCTGTCTCACCTCACGGCCCTGTGGAAAAAAAGGTGTGTTTTTTGTCCATTTTAACTGCACACTTGTTGTTTGTCTACATGGATTTTATAATGTTCTCCAACAGCGCTTTCCATCAATTTGTATAGGAGACCCTCATGCCAAATTGAGTCAAAAGCTTTTATGAAATCAACAAAGCAATGGAAAACGTTGTTTTTGTTTGTTTGTTAGTAAGGGTGTCCAGGATGAATATGTGGTCTGTCGTATGTTAATTTAGTAAAAAGACAATATGACATTTGCTCAGTACAGAAAATGTAAGTGTCTGCTGTTAATGATAATGCAGAAGGTTTTCCCCAAGGTTGCTGTTGACGCATATCCCACAGTAGTTATTGGGGTCAAATTTGTCTCCACTTTTGTGGATGGGGTGATCAGTCCTTGGTTCCAAATATTGGGGAAGATGCCAGAGCTGAGGATTATGTTAAAGTTTTTAGTATAGCCAATTGGAATTTGTGGTCTGTATATTTGATCATTTCATTTAGAAATCCATCAACACCACAGGCATTTTTGGGTTGAAGGGTTTGTATTTTGTCCTGTAGTTCATTCAATGTAATTGGAGATTCCAGTGGGGGTTATATACTATCCTATGTTGGGGTTGTTTGATCATATGGATGGGGAGTCAGGGGGGAGGTGACGCTATGTAGGGATAGAGTAGAGGGGATTGGGAATGAGAATGTTGGGGCATTGACTTGTGTTACACTCAGTCTGACAATAGGTGGTGCTGTTGTCTCACACAGATAGAAGAGTGGGGCCCATTTGACCTGGTGATAGGAGGAAGCCCCTGTAACGACCTATCTATTGTCAACCCCGCCAGGAAGGGACTGTACGGTAAGAAACTTCATAAAAAATGATCAATTAATCTTAATCAAACTTCAATAAATGTGTTACGAAGCATGCTTCACTTCACTCCAATTACACTCTATAAAATCCATGCCAAGTGTTACAGGCTGAAATGGCAGGGAAGTAGTTCTTATCAAATGTTATTTCTATACATTCTCTCTTATATGCACAGTATAAACTTATACCTTGTTTTCCATATACATTGAAGGTACAACAATCAAAGAGATATTTGCAATTGATATATATTATTATTCAGTCGACTGTATTAAAAATCTCCTAACGTGTTCTCCTCATCCCTCGTCTGTCTGTCCAGAGGGCACAGGGAGGTTGTTCTTTGAGTTCTACCGCCTGCTGAGTGAGGCCAAGCCCAAGGAGGGCGAGGACCGCCCATTCTTCTGGATGTTCGAGAACGTGGTCGCCATGGGCGTCAACGACAAGAGGGACATCTCTCGTTTCCTCGAGGTTTGTTATATCCACAATATCAATACAATACAGGTGACAATCTGAGGTCTTTGGCATTACTTCATTAGAGCGTTTCAAAAGTTGTTGTAGTCTTTATATGTCGTTGCGGACTCACAACATAACACAAAGGCGTTGTGAAGAGCGAAAATGTATAACCCATGATAGATAGCTGTGGTATGTTAAATGAAACACCTACCTGTGTGTGTGTGTGTGTGTGTCCGTGTCCGACAGTGCAATCCAGTGATGATCGATGCCATTGAGGTGTCTGCGGCTCACAGGGCTAGGTACTTCTGGGGCAACCTACCAGGGATGAACAGGTGTGTGATGCCCACAGTCTACTTGTTTTCCTATAATAACACAATCTTTCATATTCCTGTTTTTAATTTACAATACAAAAATGACCTAATTGCATGGTTGGTAACTACACAGTTATATCTTATGAATTACTTTTACTTTGGTAGTTGTCAATTGTGTTGAAATAAAGTAAATGCCAGAAAGTACACATTGTTACCAATTGAAATCTAGTGGAAACAGTACCGTAAAATAAATGGCCATTTATGGATATCTCTTGGCGTATTCCATATCACATTCCCATTGTTCATGTGCCAGGCCTCGGTGTGCATCTGGGATGGACAAGCTAGAGCTACAGGACTGTCTGGAACATGGCCGTGTGGCTAAGGTAACACTATCTACCTTTTCTTCACTCAGTGGAACTGGTCAAAAATCAATAAGTGGTTTTATTTCAGTATATTACAATATACACTCAGTGGCCAGTTTATAAGGTACCGGATGGGACCCCCCTTGGCCTCCAGAACTGCCTGAATTCTCCGGAGCATTGACATGTTGCTCAATTGGTATTAAAGGACCCAGCGTGTGCCAGTAAAACATTCCCAACAACATTACACCACCACCACCAGCCTCTACCGTTGATACCAGGCAGGATGGGGCCATGGACTCATGCTTACGCCAAGTCCTGACTGCCATCAGCATGACGCAACAGGAACCGGAATTCGTCGGACCAGGCAATGTTCTTCCACTCCTCAATGTCCAGTGTTGGTGATTGCGTGGCCACTGGAGCCGCTTCTTCTGGTTTTTTAGCTGATAGGAGTGGAACCCAGTGTGTTCGTTATTTGCCTGTTTGTGGCCTGCCAGTTAGCTTGCACGATTCTTGCCATTCTCCGTCGACCTTTCATCAATTAGCGGTTTTGGCCCGCTGACTGGATGTTTTTTGTTTGTAGCACCATTCTCGGTAACTCCTGTCGTACATGAAAGCCCAGGAGGCCGGCCGTTTCTGAGATACTGGATCCGGCACGCCTGGCATAGACGATCATACCACGCTCAAAGTTGCTTAGGTCACTCGTTTTGCCCATTCTAACGTTCAATCGAACAGTAACTGAATGTCTCGATGCCTGTCTGCCTGCTTTATATAGCAAGCCACGGCCACATGAACCATTTTCGTGAATGGGATGATGTAGCCAATAAACTGGCCACTGAGTGTATATTTCACAATATCCCACAGAAAACACACACTACATGACCAAAAGTATGTGGACACCTGCTCGTCAAACATCTCATTCCAAAATCATGGGCAATAATATGCAGTTGGTCCCCCCTTTGCTACACTAACAGCATCTACTCTTCTGGGAAGGCTTTCCCATAGATGTTGGAACATTGCTGCGGGGACTTGCTTCCATTCAGACACAAGAGCATTAGTGAGATCGGGCACTGATGTTGGGCGATTAGGCCTGGCTTGCAGTTGGCATTCCAATTCATCCCAAAGGTGTTTGATGGGGTTGATTGAGGTCACGGCTCTGTGCAGGCCAGTCAAGTTCTTCAACACCAATCTCAACAAACCATTCCTGTATGGACCTCGCTTTGTGCACTGGGGCATTGTCATGCTGAAACAGGAAAGCGCCTTCCCCAAACTGTTGCCACAGAGTTGGAAGCACAGAATCGTCTACAATGTCATTGTATGTTGTAGCGTTAAGATTTCCCTTCATTGGAACAAAGGGGCCAAGCCCAAACCATGAAAAACAGCCCTAGACGATTATTCCTCCACCACCAAACTTTACAGTTGGCACTATGCATTGAGGAAGGTCCGTTTTCCTGGCATTCGCCAAACCCAGATTCGTCCGTCGGACTGCCAGATGGGGAAGCGTGATGAGTGATGAGTCCAATGGCAGCGAGCTTTACACCACTCCAGCCGACGCTTGGCATTGCACATGGTGATCTTAGGCTTGTGTGCAGCTGCTCGGCCATAGAAACCCTTTTCACGAAGCTCCCGACTAACAGTTCTGGTGCTGAAGTTGCTTCCAGAGGCAGTTTGGGACTCGGTAGTGATTTTTGCAACCGAGGACAGATGATTTTTAAACGCTACGCGCTTCAGTACTTTCTGGTTCTGTTCTGTGAACTTGTGTGACTTCGCGGCTGAGCCATTGTTGCTCTTAGACGGTTCCACTTCACAATAACAGCACTTACAGTTGACCGAGGCAGCTCTAGTAGGGCAGAAATTTGACGAACTGACTAGTTGGAAAGTGGCATCCTATGACGGTGCTACGTTGGAAGTCTCTGACCTCTTCAGTAAGGCCATTCTACTGCCAATGTTTGGCTATGGAGATTGCATGGCTGTGTTTCTTAATTTTTATACACCTGTCAGCAACGGCTGTGGCTGAAATTGCCTAATCCACTAATTTGAAGGGGTTTCCACATACTGTATATTCTATTACAGTACAGATATTAATAAAACCACACTCAGACTGTGTCTCTTTCAATATATACAGTTCCGGTCAAGAATATCTTAAATAAGACATCTTAATCATATCCCCCACCAAACATTTTTTTAAATAGCACTTGTCCTTTCCTACTAGCACTGACTTTGCTGATAACTTCTTTGAGGTAAATTTTACTTTCTACAATTGTGATATGTGGTTGTCTCACCTAGCTATCTTAATATGAATGCACTGTAAATCGCTTTGGATAAGATTGTCTGCTAAGTGACTAAAATGTAAAGGTCAAATGTCATAGTCCCAAGGTCCAGAACAGACTATGGGAGGTGCACAGTACTACATAGAGCCATGACTACATGGAACTCTATTCCACATCAAGAAACTCATGCAAGCAGTAAAATTTGATTTAAAAAACTGATAAAAATACACTTTATGGAACAGCAGGGACTGTGAAGAAACCAGAGGTGGGACCAAGTCATTGTTTTACAAGTCACAAGTAAGTCTCAAGTCCCAAGTCAAGTCTCAAGTCCTAAACTTTGAGTTTCGAATCCTAAACAAGTCATAATGTGCTCTTCACCAAATGTAATACCTTTTCATATTAGTAATAGTTAGTATATTACATTTACGCAAATAATGAATGCTTTTAAAAATATATTTATTTATTACTTTCCAAATAAACGTTATATTTCCATGGAAATATATGGGTAGCCATGAGAAAGACCATGAGAAAGACCCCACCCCCCAATAGCGATCGACTATCGAGGATCGCTATGAGGCGCAATCGGGCGATGTAGGCTTGTACACAATTGCCCAACCTAACACACACATCCTCTCTGTGTGTGGTTACAGTAGGCTAACGTATGTCAATGGTTTTAGGAACAGCAGTAAAGTCAGGCAGGATTTAGGCTACCAACTTCCTAGCCAGTTGTAGCTCAATCTTGGGTGCAATGATCACGTTCCCGCACTGACTGACTGTGTGGAGGCTCATTGATTTAGCGTTACGTTAGCCTACATGCTACACTAGCAAAGTTATAAATTATATAGCTGTCGGCTATATTAGCCACGACTTACCGTTCTTTGTGCAGCTTCAAATGTTGAACAAAGTTGGAAATTGTTATGCCGCCGTCTGTAATTTTCTTCCTGCATGTTTTGCAAGTTGCAATCCGTTTTTTGTTGATACAGCATAGTCTTTATATCTGAAAATAATAATTTGAGGTATCTTTCCAAGCGCTCCATCTGAATTCACCCGCCGACGTTCCTCTGCACTGCCACGTGCAACTTTTTCTCAGCTGGCACAATTTGATTGGCTGCTGTCCAGTTCAAACTGTAATCTGTTAAATGAAGAGTTGGCGCGCTGCACACTTTTTTTTTTTTATAGCATCATTTTTTATATTTGGGCTTGGGGAGGGTATCAAGTGAGTTCGAGTCAAAAGGCTCAAGTCCAAGTTAAGTCACGAGTCATTGGTGTCAAAGTCAGGTTGCAAGTCATCATATTTCTGACTCGAGTCCAATTCATGTGACTCGTGTCCACACCTCTGGAAGAGACTCAAACACAGGCACAGACACATGCATACACACACTTGATAACATACGCACTATACACACACGTACACATGGATTTTGTATTGTAGATATGTGGTAGTAGAGTAGTGGCCTGAGGGCACACACTTAATGTAAAATTATATAACTGCCTTAATTTTGCTGGACCCCAGGAAGAGTAGCTGCTGCCTTGGTAATTTCCACTTATTTTAGAAGAAATAGTGAATCGAGCAAGAGGGCCAATATTTTGATCGCATCTGTATAGTGTTAATATGAGTGTGTATTTTCTCTGTCCTGTAGTTTGGAAAGGTGCGCACCATCACCACACGCGCCAACTCCATCAAGCAGGGCAAAGACCAGCACTTTCCCGTCATGATGAATGGCAAAGAGGACATCCTGTGGTGCACCGAGCTGGAGAGGTGAGACCAATGATGTGTATAAACACTGGATGACTAACAGGAAGAGCTGTATTGAAGCCACGCGCAGCCATCTTGGTACTCCTCCTCAATTGTAAAGAAAGATTTTGGAAGCTATAGAAATGCTTTTATTAATGTCTACATTCGTTTTTGACACATTTATTCTATTACAAACACCTTCATGTATGCTTTTAAATTATATTATGTGAGCTAAACATAAAAATAAAAAATTATTAAAAATATAAAAACATTTTCCTTAATGTATTTTATAGAGTACTAATGTTACTGTCCCCTCTACAACAAACAAAAAACTTAAATACACATAATTTTGTCCTTAGAATATTTAATTAAAATACTGTAGAATTCCATGTATTACTATGGAGGACTGCTCCTAAAAGGGTGTGCCAATATGGCCAACCGGTAGCTTCAAAGCCCCTCATTGGCTAATACATAGCATTAGCAATCCAGGTTTTATAAATATCATTGGGTGAGACCAAGACCCACAATTCTATTCAGACTGTCACATGTTTAGAAACTGTTCTAATCCTCTGTTCCCTCCAGGATCTTTGGCTTCCCGGTCCACTACACAGATGTGTCCAACATGGGCCGCGGTGCCAGGCAGAAGCTTCTGGGCAGGTCCTGGAGCGTACCTGTCATCAGACACCTGTTTGCCCCTCTGAAGGACTACTTTGCATGTGAATAGTGCCCTCCCTAACCAACCTCTCTGTAGTTCCACACCTCCCTCTACTGCTACCCCATGAGGAGGATCTGCAAATCAAATCAAATGTATTTATAAAGTCCTTTTTACATCAGCTGATGTCACAAAGTGCTATACAGAAACCCAGCCTAAAACCCCAAACAGCAAGCAATGCAGGTGTAGATCTGCACCCTTTGGCCTCCTCCAATCATGAGGCTGAGGAGTAGGACACAAGATCGTGCGGGTACACATGGTGACTCCGCTCTCACCCCTCTCCGTTCAGCCATGATGTTTTCTTCCAACACTCTAAAAATACCCTACACAAAAAAATCGAAGGAGCCAGACCTGCCTTTCACTGAGCGAAACCAGCACTGATAAGGGGACCATTTGAGGGTCTTACTTTTATAGCCTTCCTTTTAACAAAAGGCTGGTCTGAGAGTGACATGGAAAGTACCACTGATTGTCAATCAGAAGTGCCAATGCTAAGTTAGACAATCTTGTTATCCCCTGGTAGGCAAAAGCCAACGTGTTATTTTAGGGTTTTAAGGCTTTATACACTGCTTTTACTTCTTAACAAATTACTTCCCCTCATGTTGTCTTTGAGTGGATTTGTTGTGATCACAAAGTCAGACATATATTTTTTTTAAATATTTTATTTTTGCATTTTCCAATTAAGAACATTCAAGACAAAAGTGAAAAGATATTAGACAACAATAGGACAAAGTGACAGTAACAGACGAGCGTAACAAAGAAAAAATAAAACAAATTATAATTATATATACAAACATCCAGTAAAAAAATAAATAATAATGAGACATTGGGTCATATGGTCACCTGCCGTAGGCTACATATTATACATTACGTGTGAAACATTATATAAGGATTATATAGAGATTCAATCAATGTGATGTGGGGGGAGATTCTCCATATAGTCAAAAGGTTGCCAAATTCTGGGCCTCCCGGGTGGCGCAGTGGTCTCTGGGTTCGCGCCCAGGCTCTGTCGCAGCCGGCCGCGACCGGGAGGTCCGTGGGGCGACGCACAATTGGGCTAGCGTCGTCCGGGTTAGGGAGGGTTTGGCCGAATCGCGCTCCAGCGACTCCTGTGGCGGGCCGGGTGCAGTGCGCGCTAACCAAGGGGGCCAGGTGCACGGTGTTTCCTCCGACACATTGGTGCGGCTGGCTTCCGGGTTGGAGGCGCGCTGTGTTAAGAAGCAGTGCGGCTTGGTTGGGTTGTGCTTCGGAGGACGCGTGGCTTTCGACCTTCGTCTCTCCCGAGCCCGTACGGGAGTTGTAGCGATGAGACAAGATAGTAATTACTAGCGATTGGATACCACGAAAATTGGGGAGAAAAGGGGATAAAAAAAAATAAAAAAGGTTGCCAAATTCTGTAAAATGTCTAACTTATTCCTCAAGCAGTTATGCCACACTGATTTTCTAAAACTAGAGAAACTTTTATATAAGAATTTATAGATCTCTTTATCAATGAGTAGACATTTTTGTTTCATTTTCATGATGTCAACATTGGGAAATGTACATGTTCTTCTCCCAAATGCCAATGTGACGTAATACTTGAATCAATACAAAAATGTCCAATCGAGCTGAGAGACAGAATGAAGAAGGCTCCGTTCTCAGCCATGCCAAAATACATTAAAAAATGTACTGTAAAATCAATACAAAGACGTAAAGACATCTCAATATTGGACATTTTGACATTTGTCATGTGCTACTGTTCTAAAGTATCCATATTCTTTAACTGGAAGTTAGTTTTTGCTTTCACCAAATATAAGTGAGAGTTACCTCATCATCCAGGGCATCTGAAAACCATCTTGGCTATCTGTACAAAAAGTCACTGGAATGTTTTATAGAAATGGTATACTTCATTTTTATACTGTATATATGAAAATGTTTACAAGATTTAAAAAATATTTGATTGGACTTTGGGAGTTTCATTGTCCTAATGTCATCTTAAATTTATATTTTTAAATCTGTAAATTTAAGTGGTTGATAAACCCCAGTATGGTGCATAGATATCCTTCACCATTGTTAAAGTGCTCTGGACTTCAGATTGAAGTACAATATACACTTATTTTGTCTACTCATTTTGGCTACTTTTGTAGCCCTTTTTTGTTTTGGTAAATGAATGTGGAGAGTTTGCTGTGCAGTTTTAAAATACTGGACATTTTTTTTACATCGCATATGTTCACAGTGGAGACCTGCCAGTTATTTGTTTTTTACTGAGTACTACTCAGTACTACTCACTCGTTCATGGTGCCTTTTAGCAGTCTGTTCAAAGAGCTTACTTTAGTAAAACACTGACTATATGTCATAACCAGCACTTGCTTTACTTCAAAGGTTATTTTACTAAGATACCAAAATACACAAGATGTTTACATGCTTTATTAATAGCACTGTATCCTTTTAATTTTGATAAATGTCATGCTTTTGATTTTGAATATTCAAAATGTTTTTTCTATTATTTTAATGGCTTTTTATAACTACACCTTCAACATTTTTTGTTTTATATACTCAGATCTTCTGCTTACTTAAAACAAAATCTGAAGTAGTAGCACAATATATACAGTGCCTTCAGAAATTATTCATACTCCTTGATTTATTCCACATACTGTTGTGTTACAGCCTGAATTCAAAATGGATTCAATCGATTTTTTCCCTTACCCATCTACACATAATACCCCATAATGACAAAGGGAAAACATGTTTTTAGACATTTTTGCATGAAATAATAATAAATGAAATAATCAATTTACATAAGTATTCACACCCCTGAGTCAATACTTTGTAGAAGCACCTTTGGCAGCGATTACAGTAAGTATTTCTGGGTAAGTCTCTAAGAGACACTCTCCACATCTAGATTGTGCAACATTTGCTCATTATTATTTTTTAAATTCTTCAAGCTCTGTCAAATTGGTTGTTGATCATTGCAAGACAACCATTTTCAGTGTCTTGTCATATATTTCCAAGTAAATTTAAGTCAAAACTGTAACTCGGCCACTCAGGAATATTTGTTATTTTCTTGTCAAGTAACCAGTGTAGATTTGGTTTTGTGTTTTAGGTTATTGTCCTGCTGATAGGTGGAGAGCAGACGGAACCAGATTTTGCCTGTGCTGAGCTCCATTCTGTTGATTTTTTTTTTTTTATCCTGAAAAACTCCCCAGTCCTTAACGATTACAAGCATACCCATAAGATGATGCAGTCACCACTATGCTTTGAAATATGGAGAGTGGTACTCAGTAATGTGTTGTATTGGATTTGTATTCAGGACAAAAATGTATTGCTTTGCCCACATTTTTTGCAGTGTTACTTTAGTGCCTTGTTGCAAACAGGATGCATGTTTTCAAATATTTTTATTCTGTACAGGCTTCCTTCGTTTCACGCTGTCAATTAGGTTAGTATTATGGAGTAACTACGATGTTGTTGCTCCATCCTCAGTTTTCCTTCCTCTGCGGCAACTGAGTTAGGAAGAATGCCTGTATCTTTGTAGTGGCTGGGTGTATTGATACACCATCCAGAGTGTAATTAATAACTTAACCATGCTCAAAGGGATATTTAATGTCCCTTTTGTAAGCACATTTTTATTCCTGAACTTATTTTGGCTTGCCCTAGCTAAGGGGTTCAATACTTAATGACTCAAGAGATTTCAGCTTTTCAATTTTAATTAATTTGATTAAACATAATACCACATTGACATTATGGGGTATTGTGTGTAGGCCAGTGATAAAATGTGTAAAAAGTCAAGGGGTGTGACTACTTACTGAAGGCACTGTATAAGGCTTGCTTGTGATGTATTATTTTATCAAGCGTTTTAGAACAAGATTAATCAATAGGCTTTTTTGTATGTTAGATTTGCAACATCTTTTTATATATATATATGATTTATATTTTGTGAAAAATACTTTCTCCAATAATACTGTACTTCCATTGTGCATTCAAATGTTTTTAAACTAAACGTGTTTGAAGAGGGAGTTATTCAAAAAGATCTGTCTCCTATTTTTGTACTTGTGTACTGTTTGGAAAGGCAGCAAGAAAGTATTTCTTTGTACTCGATATATGTTACTTCTATTCAATAAAAACGGCTTTAATTATGTTCTTTACTATGTTGGTTTTCCTTGTAATTTCAACAGTAAAACATTGTAGAATCCACCTTAAAATACCTTAAATGTGTTTTACAGCATTAATGCTGTAGATTGCACTGCATATGGGTATAATGCTGAAAAATACTGTTATTAACTGTAATTGTAAGCCTCCTGTAAAAATGACTAACTTACTGTATTTCTTTACAGTAGTATCTGCTAAGAAAAGCAACTTCTGCTAGTCAAAACCACCAGACCTGCCCTGAGAACAGTCTTGGTTTCAACTATGGGATACAACGCTCTTTCTCTCTCTCACACACACACCACAGATGTTTGGCGCCGCATTCATTACTCATGCAAAAAAAAACATAGAAATGTGGCGAACTACAGTTTTGCTTGTGGGGTAGAGTGCCCTTGCACCAAAGCATCACAACTTGTTACACTACCCCGACCTCATCCTGCAATTTGGGTGACTCATTCGTTTGTGGACACCAAGGTTTGAGAGCAAGCACTCCTACTTCAAGGAGTAAGCCAGAAAACTTGTCTGAGAGCCACCAGTTACTCCAATCTTACTTATGCAGCGGCCAATTGTTTCCACATAGTATTGAAGTTGTTGGTGTCATTAATTAATTTGAGGAGCAATTATTTAACAATGCCATTCAGGGACCTCTTCAGTCAAAAGTGTTCACAAAGCAAAGCACTGTAGAGATGTTCAAAATTGTATACAAAGTAAAAACATACACTAAAGGCCTTGTTGTAATGGGAGAAAATGATGACGGATACATATTTGGAAAGATCTCACTGATTCTGGTCAGAGAATCACAGGTTAATTTTATTGTTGGGGTATCAGTCTGTGTCACTGGTTGATCTCAGGGTTCATTTTATACCAGATTCTCTTGATTAATTATGTGTGTGTTAATGAAGATAGTTTGATTAATTATTACCCACTACCAGTTTATAAAGTGTCAGGTTTCTCTGTTGTTTCCCTGCATCACTCAGTGTGTTCTCCTTAAACCAGTGTCAGGATGGAGGGTCTTCAAGATGCAATTAAACACCAACTGCCCGAGTTGGAGACCGAGATGGTGAGATCTTTGTCGGCGCATCTGAGGGCAAATGTTGGAGTGGAGAATATTAACGACCTTGAATATGTTCAGCCGGAGGACATAAAATACCATTTGACGCCAACATAGTGCCGGGAATTGCTTCAGTCTTTCAACCAAAGAGGTGCGCTCTTGATTGATAAATGTAACATATTTATGTCATTGTATTGAAAAAAGGTGCTATCTAGAATCTAAAATGGTTATTTGGCTGTCCCCATATGAGAACCCTTTGAAGATCACTTTTTGATTCCAGGTACATGTATAACCTTTTTGGTTCTAGGTAGAAATCTTCTGGGTTCCATTGTGGAAAGGGTTTCCAGACATTTCTGGGGGGAATGACCCTAGCCCTCACCCTCCGATCCAACAGGTCCCAGACGTGCTCAATGGGATTGAGATCTGGGCTCTTAGCTGGCCATAGCAGTAACACTGACATTCCTGTCTTGCAGGAAATCACGCACAGAACGAGCAGTATGGCTGGTGGCATTGTCATGCTGGAGGGTCATGTCAGGATGAGCCTGCAGGAAGGGTACCACGAGGGAGGAGGATGTCTTCTCTGTAACGCACAGAGTTGAAATTGCCTGCAATGACAACAAGCTCAGTCCGATGATGCTGTGACACACCGCCCCAGACCATGACGCACCCTCCACCTCCAAATCGATCCAGCTCCAGAGTACAGGCCTCGGTGTAACGCTCATTCCTTCGACGATAAACGCGAATCCGACCATCACCCCTGGTGAGACAAAACCACGACTCGTCGGTGAAGAGCACTTTTTGCCAGTCCTGTCTGGTCCAGCGACGGTGGGTTTGTGCCCATAGGCGACATTGTTGCCGGTGATTTCTGGTCAGGACCTGCCTTACATCAGGCCTACAAGCCCTCAGTCCAGCCTCTCTCAGCCTATTGCAGACAGTCTGAGCACTGATGGAGGGATTGTGCGTTCCTGGTGTAACTCAGGCAGTTGGGCTCCCAAGTGGCGCAGTGGTCTAACATGGAACCCAAACCGGCTGCTCGCGTGCGCCATCATGCATAAATGTATTTTGTACCCCCACAACAAACGCGATCATGACACGCAGGTTCAAATATCAAAACAAACTCTGAACCATTTATATTAATTTAGGGACAGGTCGAAAAGCATTAAACATTTATGGCAATTTAGCTAGTTAGCTTGCACTTGCTAGCTAATTTGTCCTATTTAGCTAGCTTGCTGTTGCTAGCTAATTTGTCCTGGGATATATAGCCCCGTGTGGCTCAGTTGGTAGAGCATGGCGCTTGCAACGCCAGGGTTGTGGGTTCGTTTCCCACGGGGGGCCAGTACAAAAAAAAAATATATATGAATGTATGTACTTGTAAGTCGCTCTGGATAAGAGCGTCTGCTAAATGACTTAAATGTAAATATAAACATTGAGTAGTTATTTTACCTGAAATGCACAAGGTCCTCTACTCCGCCAATTAATCCACACATAAAACGGTCAACCGAATCATTTCTAGTCATCTCTCTTTTTTCCAGGCTTTTTCTTCTCTTGACTTTATATTGCGATTGGAAACTTTCATAAATTAGGTGCATTACCGCCACTGACCTCGTTCGTCTTTCAGTCACCCATGTGGGTATAACCAATGAGGAGATGGCACGTGGGTACCTGCTTCTATAAACCAATGAGGAGATGGGAGAGGCAGGACTTGCAGCGCGATCTGCGTCAGAAATAGAACTGATTTCTATTTTAGCCCTTGGCAACGCAGACACTCGTTGGCGCGCGCTAGCAGTGTGGGTGCAATAATTGAATAACAAAGATTTCTAAATTTATTTTGCAACGCTCGCGTACGCGACGTGGGTGGTGTAGTCAGCCTTTAAGACACTGCATCTCAGTGCTTGAGGCGTCACTACAGACAACCCGGTTCAAATCCAGACTGTATCACAACCGGCCGTGATTGGAAGTCCCATAGGGCGGCGCACAATTGGCCCAGCGTCGTCCGAGTTTGGCCGGGTAGGCCGTCATTGTAAATAAGAATTTGTTCTCAACTGACTTGCCTAGTTAAATAAAGGTTAAATTTAAAAAAAAGTTGTTGCCATCCTGTACCTGTCCCGCAGGTGTGATGTTTGGATGTACCGATCCTGTGCATGTGTTGTTACACGTGGTCTGCCACTGTGAGGATGATCAGCTGTCCATCCTGTCTCCCTGTGGCGCTGTCTTAGGCATGTTCACGCAGATGAGCTTTTGGTGTTTTTCAGTAAAAAGGCCTCTTTAGTGTCCTAAGTTTTCATAACGGTGACCTTAATTGCCTACCGTCTGTAAGCTGTTAGTGTCTCAATGACCGTTCCACAGGTGCATGTTCATTAATTATTTATGATTCATTGAACAAGCATGGGAAACAGTGTTTAAACCCTTTACAATGAAGATCTGTGAAGTCATTTGGATTTTTACGAATTATCTTTGAAAGACAGGGTCCTGAAAAATGGACGTTTCTTTTTTTGCTGAGTTTAGTTAGTTTGCCCTCAAAATAAATGGTTTATGCTATGAGGGAGCAAGAAATATGCAATAAAATGGACGGAAATTACAAAAGTACATAAAAGTACAGAAATATTCAAATGTTTCTGAAAATTAATTGTTTGTCCTCTTGTGCTGGTATGGAGTGCAGCGCATAGCCTAACAGAGTTTTTTTTCTTTGTATTTTTTAAAAGAAAATGAAGAATGGATAGGATCTGTAACAATGGACACTTGTCCTCCTCTAAGCATCATTGACCTCCAGGAACAGTGGCCTTTCCTTTTCACCAAGTTATGGCTCTGCAACCACTTCAATACTCGTGATTGACAGTCACCTGACTCAAGCTCTCCTGAACAAGGGTAAGAGAATTTTCAACTTTTTTAAAAGCCGAAAGACAAAGTTGAGGAGAGAGATCCAGTGCCTGCTGAATGAAATCGATGGTTACATAAAAGGCAATGACGATCTAACAGCCACTGCTGCCATTCTTTTGTTGATGACCCACTTCAAAGAGAAGGACAAGTCTCTGTTCCTCTTGGCAGATGTAAGGAATAGTGTTTTTATACTTATAAAGTTAATATGATTAATGGTGTTTATACTGTCCTATTACACATGATTTGAATATTTTCGTTTTGTGATTTTAGGTCACTGCAACTCGGGTTGATGTCGAGGCACAAATTCCTTTGCCAGACACACCAAGGATGATCATGCTTGGTAATACATTTATTTGATTTAAGGTGGAACAGAAATATATAGTATTGTGGTACCTATCTAGAGATGTCTAGTAAGTATACACTAACAGCCTTACTTTTGTGTATTTCAGGAAATACTCTATTGGGTTCCTCAAAATGGATGGTGTCGATCGAGGGGAGAGTGGTCTGTGTTTTGGACAGTGAGTCCAACTTTGCTGCTGCCCTCTCTGTGCTCTTCAGCACTTTCCATGTTTTTAACATAGAATACCAGGAGTCGACCTCTGCAACCTTGAAGCTGATACAGAGGTAAGCATTGAACATTCATTAATCCAACACTTACATTTAGCATTTGTTAGTTACATTGCAATGATATTCCTTATTGTTTGTGTACTTTTTCCACTCAAACTCGTTCAGGTCTGCGAGAAAGCGTGTAACGTGGGTCAATTGGCAATGGCTTCCTCTGAACGACCTTTCCGGTCTTGCGGCTCACTTCTGCTTTCGCTGTGCATTTGGTTCCTTCAGGGTTTATTCGAACCAGAAACCTGCACAAACCAACATAGAATATATTACATCAGTTGAGGCATTGAAAATGATCTGCTTGCGCCATCCCAGAGACTGTGTTGGCTTGCGGTAGCGTGCTTCTCTGGCTCCAATCTAGCCCTGCTCGCTCCTTTCTATCCGTCCTTCTCTCAGACCCTTTTTCTCTCGATCTCTCTCTCTCTCTCATTTCTCTCTCAAAGACAGGCAGGCAAGCAGTTCTTGTTAGTTTTTTGTCAAAATGTCTCCATGTTCTACTGTTGTTTTCCTATTTTCCATTGATCTGTTTAGATTGTATTTTTTTCTTACATAATCCTGTATTTTCAAGATTGCCCTATTCTGATGTGTTAGTTTGTGTATGGTGAAGTACAATATTGGCTAGTATTTGTCAATGTTCTTATCACTGTATCTCTCTCTGTCTCCCTCTCTCCCCTACTATCTTGTTACGCTCGTTGTTTGAGTGAGGAGACCAAGGTGCAGCGTGGTAGGCGAACATCTTTCTTTTATTGATGACACCGAAAAAACAACAAATACAATACGAAACGCACAGTTCTGTAGGGTTGGAAAGCAACAGTACAAAAACAAGATCCCACAAACTAAAGGTGGAAAAAGGCTGCCTAAGTATGATCCCCAATCAGAGACAACGATAGACAGCTGCCTCTGATTGGGAACCATACCCGGCCAACAAAGAAATAGAAATACTAGAATACCCACCCAAATCACGTCCTGACCTAACCAAATAGAGAAATAAAAAGGCTCTCTAAGGTCAGGGCGTGACATATCTGGAGTTGTAATGTTGCTCTTTTCAAATGTTGTTCTTTGTGGTTAAAGTGCAATTCATGTGAAATTCATATTATGAATTTGAATAAATATATATATATCTGTACACATTGTTTTTCTTACAATATTACATTTCAGGGAGCTGTCTTCTAAAGACAACCTGCAATGCTGCTTAGTACTGTAAAATAATTGTATATTACTGTAGGTATTTCCCTGTAAATTTACAGCATTATACTGGCACCACAGTTGCCAGTTTAATACTGTAATTTTGCTTTACAGCAGTGATGCTGTAATAGTTACCAGCATGATTTTCCTTACTGTAAAACATATTACAGCATCCCTGCTGTAAATGTACAGCTGGGATGCTGTAATATGTATGTCACATAAATCATGCTGTAAACTATATTACAGCATTACTGCTGTAAAGCAAAATTACAGTATTAAACTGGCAACTGTGGTGCCAGTATAATGCTGTAAATTTACAGGAACATTTTTACAGTGTACAGTCTCATATGGTGGGTTCCAATTTAGAACGAGGAACAGATATAGCCCTTGGTTCTCTCCAGACCTGACTGCCCTTGACCAGCACAAAAACATCCTGTGGAGTTCTGCATTAGCATTGAAGAGCCCCCGTGATATGCAACTTTTCAGGGAAGTTAGGAGCCAATATACACAGGCAGTTAGGAAAGCTAAGGATAGCTTTTTCAAGAAGAAATTTGCATTCTGTAGCACAAACTCAAAAAAGTTCTGGGACACTGTAAAGTCCATGGAGAATAAGAGCACCTCCTCCCAGCTGGCAACTGCACTGAGGCTAGGAAACACTGTCACCACCGATAAACCTACGATAATCGAGAATTTCAATAGGCATTTTTCTACAGCTGCCCATGCTTTCCACCTGGCTACCCATAACCCGGTCAACAGCTCTGCACCCCCCACAGCAACTTGCGCAAGCCTCCCCCATTTCTCCATCACCCAAATCCAGATAGCTGATGTTCTGAAAGAATCTGGATCCCTACAAATCAGCTGGGCTAGACAATCTGACCCTCTCTTCCTAAAATTATCAGCTGCAATTGTTGCAACCCCTATTACTAGCCTGTTCAACCTGTCTTTCGTATCGTCTGAGATTCCCAAAGATTGGAAAGCTGCCGCGGTCATCCCCCTCTTCAAAGGGGGAGACACTTTAGACCCAAACTGCTACAGACCTATATCTATCCTATCCTGCCTTTCTAAGGTTTTCGAAAGCCAAGTTGACAAACAGATTACCGACCATTTCAAATCCCACCGTACCTTCTCCGCTATGCAATCTGGTTTCAGAGCTGGTCATGGGTGCACCTCAGCCACGCTCAAGGTCCTAAACGATATCATAACCGCCATCGATAAGAGACATTACTGTGCAGCCGTATTCATTGACCCTCATAAAACTGACCATCCTACCGATCCTTGACTTCGGCGATGTCATTTACAAAATAGACTCCAACACTCCACTCAACAAATTGGATGCAGTCTATCACAGTGCCATCCGTTTTGTCACCAAAGCCCCATTTAATACCCACCACTGCGACCTGTACGCTCTCGTTAGCTGGCCCTCACTTCATACTCGTCGCCAAACCCACTGGCTCCAGGTCATCTACAAGTCTCTGCTAGGTAAAGCCCCGCCTTGTCTCAGCTCACTGGTCACCATAGCAGCACCCACCCGTAGCACGCGCTCCAGCAGGTATATCTCACTGGTCACCCCCAAAACCAATTCCTCCTTTGGCCGCCTTTCCTTCCAGTTCTCTGCTGCCAATGACTGGAACGAACTGCAAAAATCACTGAAGCTGGAGATTCATATCTCCCTCACTAGCTTTAAGCACCAGCTCACAGATCACTGCACCTGTACATAGCTCATCTGTAAATAGCCCATCTAACTACCTCATCCCCATACTGTATTTATTTATTTATCTTGCTCCTTTGCACCCCAGGACCTCTATTTGCACATTCATCTTCTGCACATCTACCATTCCAGTGTTTAATTGCTATATTGTAATTACTTCGCCACCATGGCCTATTTATTGCCTTACCACCCTTATCCTACCTCATTTGCACATACTGTATATAGACTTTTTCTACTGTATTATTGACCGTATGTTTTTTATTCCATGTGTAACTCTGTGTTGTTGTATGTGTCGAACTGCTTTGCTTTATCTTGGCCAGGTCCCAGTTGCAAACGAGAACCTGTTCTCAACTTGCCTACCTGGTTAAATAAAGGTGAAATAAAAATAAATAAATACACCCTCTTATGGGTCAAGCCCTTCAGGAAGACCACATGAGACATACACTACATGACCAAAAGTATGTGGACACCTGCTCATTGAACATCTAATTTCAAAATCATGGGCATTAATATGGAGTTGGACCCCCTTTGCTGCTATAACAGCCTCCACTCTTCTGGAAAGGATTTCCACTAGATGTTGGAACATTGCTGAGGAGACATGCTTCCATTCAGCCACAAGAGCATTGGTGAAGTCGGGCACTGATGAAGGGCGATTAGGGCTGGCTCGCAGTCGGGGTCCAATTCATTGCAAAGGTGTTTGATGGGGTTGAGGTCAGGGCTCTGTGCAGGCCAGTCAAGTTCTTCCACACCGATCTGTACAAACCATTTCTTTATGGACCGCTTTGTGCATGGGGGCATTGTCATGCTGAAACAAGAAAGGACCTTCTCCAAACTGTTGCCACAAAGTACAGAATCATCTAGAATGTCATTGTATGCTGTAGCGTTAAGATTTCCCTTCACTGGAACTAAGGGGCCAAGCCTGAACCATGACAAACAGCCCCTGACCGTTGTTCCTCCTCCACCAAACTTTACAGTTGGCACAATGCATTGGGGCAGGTAGCGTTCTCCTGGCATCCGCCAAACCCAGATTCATCTGTCGGACTGCCAGATGGTGAAGCGTGATTCCTCACTCCAGAGAATGTGTTTCCACTGCTCCAATGGCGGCGAGCTTTACACCACTCCAGCCAACGCTTGGCATTACGCATGGTGATCTTAGGCTTGTGTGATTCCTCACTGCTGGGCTATGGAAAACCTTTTCATGACGCTCCGGCCAAACAGCTCTTGTGCTGACATTGCTTCCAGAGGCAGTTTGGAACTCGGTAGTGGGTGTTGCAACCGAGGACAGACAATGTTTACGCACTTCAGCACTTGGCGGTCCCGTTCTGTGAGCTTGTGTGGCCTACAACTTCCCGGTTGAGCTGTTGTTGCTCCTAGAAGTTTCCATTTCACAATAACACCACTTACAGTTGACCAGGGCAACTCTGGCAGGGCAGAAATTTGACGAACTGACTTGTTGGAAAGGTGTCATCCTATGACGGAGCCACGTTGAAAGTCACCGAGCTCTTCAGTAAGGCCATTCTTCTGCCAATGTTTGGCTATGGAGATTGCTTGGCTGTGTGCTTGATTTTATACACCTGTCAAAAACGGGTGTGGCTGAAATAGCCGAATTCACTCATTTGAAGGGGTGTCTGTTATGCTGGTGAATGAGGACCCAAAAGCGACGTAATAGTAACAGAGTCTTTATTCCAGTATTAAACAAATAATGATTCTCCTGGATATTATCAATGGTCAATCCAAAACAGGAAACTGAAATCCTCTCGTCAACAGAGAGGAACGACTGGAGACGCGACCACAGACTGCAGGTCGCTTCAGGAAGGCACTGGCCGTAGCTGACATTGACACCTGCTCACACGCAGCATCTGAAGAAGGCAAAGAACACGACAGGGCGGAACAAGGACACAGGAACAGCAAACGTCAAACAAGAATCCGACAAGGACAGAAGCGGAAAACAGAGGGAGAAATAGGGACTCTAATCAGAGGGCAAAATAGGGGACAGGTGTGAAAGAGTAAATGAGGTCGTTAGGAGAATGAGAAACAGCTGGGAGCAGGAACGGAACGATAGAGAGAGAGAGCGGGAGAGGGAGAGAGGGAGGAGGAGAGAGAGAGAGAGAAAGAGGGAAAGAACCTAATAAGACCAGCAGAGGGAAGCACAGGGACAAGACATGATCAAAGACAAAACATGACAGTACCCCCCCACTCACCGAGCGCCTCCTGGCGCACTCGAGGAGGAACCCTGGCGGCAACGAAGGAAATCATCAATCAACGAACGGTCCAGCACGTCCCGAGATGGAACCCAACTCCTCTCCTCAGGACCGTAACCCTCCCAATCCACTAAGTACTGGTGACCACGTCCCCGAGAACGCATGTCCATGATCTTCCGTACCTTGTAAATAGGAGCGCCCTCGACAAGGACGGGGGGGGGGGAGGGAAGACGAACGGGGGCGCGAAGAAAAGGCTTGACACAAGAGACATGGAAGACAGGGTGGACGCGACGAAGATGTTGCGGAAGAAGCAGTCGCACAGCGACAGGATTGACGACCTGAGAGACACGGAACGGACCAATGAACCGCGGAGTCAACTTGCGAGAAGCTGTCGTAAGGGGAAGGTTACGAGTGGAAAGCCACACTCTCTGACCGCGACAATACCTAGGACTCTTAATCCTACGTTTATTGGCGGCTCTCACAGTCTGCGCCCTGTAACGGCAAAGTGCAGACCTGACCCTCCTCCAGGTGCGCTCACAACGTTGGACAAAAGCCTGAGCGGAGGGAACGCTGGACTCGGCGAGCTGGGACGAGAACAGAGGAGGCTGGTACCCAAGACTACTCTGAAACGGAGATAGACCGGTAGCAGACGAAGGAAGCGAGTTGTGAGCGTACTCAGCCCAGGGGAGCTGTTCTGCCCAAGACGCAGGGTTTCGAAACGAAAGGCTGCGTAATATGCGACCAATCGACTGATTGGCCCTTTCTGCTTGACCGTTAGACTGGGGATGAAACCCGGAAGAGAGACTGACGGAAGCACCAATCAAACGACAGAACTCCCTCCAAAACTGTGACGTGAATTGCGGACCTCTGTCTGAAACGGCGTCTAACGGGAGGCCATGAATTCTGAACACATTCTCAATGATGATTTGTGCCGTCTCCTTAGCGGAAGGAAGCTTAGCGAGGGGAATGAAATGTGCCGCCTTAGAGAACCTATCGATAACCGTAAGAATCACAGTCTTCCCCGCAGACGAAGGCAGACCGGTAATAAAGTCTAAGGCGATGTGAGACCATGGTCGAGAAGGAATGGGAAGCGGTCTGAGACGACCGGCAGGAGGAGAGTTACCTGACTTAGTCTGCGCGCAGTCCGAACAAGCAGCCACGAAACGACGCGTGTCCCGCTCCTGAGTAGGCCACCAAAACCGCTGGCGAATAGAAGCAAGCGTACCCCGAACGCCGGGGTGGCCAGCTAACTTGGCAGAGTGAGCCCACTGAAGAACAGCCAGACGAGTAGAGACAGGAACGAACAGAAGGTTACTAGGACAAGCGCGCGGCGACGCAGTGTGAGTGAGTGCTTGCTTTACCTGTCTCTCAATTCCCCAGACAGTCAACCCGACAACACGCCCTTCAGGGAGAATCCCCTCGGGGTCGGTAGAAGCCACAGAAGAACTAAAGAGACGGGATAAGGCATCAGGCTTGGTGTTCTTATTTCCCGGGCGATAGGAAATCACGAACTCGAAACGAGCGAAAAACAACGCCCAACGAGCTTGACGTGCATTAAGTCGTTTGGCCGAACGGATGTACTCAAGGTTCTTATGGTCAGTCCAAACGACAAAAGGGACGGTCGCCCCCTCCAACCACTGTCGCCATTCGCCTATGGCTAAGCGGATGGCGAGCAGTTCGCGGTTACCCACATCATAGTTGCGCTCCGATGGCGACAGGCGATGAGAAAAGTAAGCGCAAGGATGGACCTTATCGTCAGAGTGGAAGCGCTGAGACAGAATGGCTCCCACGCCCACCTCTGAAGCGTCAACCTCGACAATGAATTGTTTAGTGACGTCAGGAGTAACAAGGATAGGGGCGGATGTAAAACGCTTCTTGAGGAGATCAAAAGCTCCCTGGGCGGAACCGGACCACTTAAAGCAAGTCTTGACAGAAGTCAGAGCTGTGAGAGGGGCAGCCACTTGACCGAAATTACGAATGAAACGCCGATAGAAATTAGCGAAACCGAGAAAGCGCTGCAACTCGACACGTGACTTAGGGACGGGCCAATCGCTGACAGCCTGGACCTTAGCGGGATCCATCTGAATGCCTTCAGCGGAAATAACAGAACCGAGAAATGTGACAGAGGAGACATGAAAGGCGCACTTCTCAGCCTTCACGTAGAGACAATTCTCTAAAAGGCGCTGGAGTACACGTCGAACGTGCTGAACATGAATCTCGAGTGACGGTGAAAAAAATCAGGATATCGTCAAGGTAAACGAAAACAAAAATGTTCAGCATGTCTCTCAGTACATCATTAACTAATGCCTGAAAGACAGCTGGAGCATTAGCGAGACCGAACGGCAGAACCCGGTATTCAAAATGCCCTAACGGAGTGTTAAACGCCGTTTTCCACTCGTCCCCCTCTCTGATGCGTACGAGATGGTAAGCGTTACGAAGGTCCAACTTAGTAAAGCACCTGGCTCCCTGCAAAATCTCGAAGGCTGACGACATAAGGGGAAGCGGATAACGATTCTTAACCGTTATGTCATTCAGCCCTCGATAATCCACGCAGGGGCGCAGAGTACCGTCCTTCTTCTTAACAAAGAAAAATCCCGCTCCGGCGGGAGAGGAAGAAGGCACCACGGTACCGGCGTCGAGAGAAACAGACAGATAATCCTCGAGAGCCTTACGTTAGGGAGCCGACAGAGAGTATAGTCTACCCCGAGGGGGAGTGGTCCCCGGAAGGAGATCAATACAACAATCATACGACCGGTGAGGAGGAAGGGAGCTGGCTCTGGACCGACTGAAGACCGTGCGCAGATCATGATATTCCTCCGGCACTCCTGTCAAATCACCAGGTTCCTCCTGAGTAGAGGGGACAGAAGACACAGGAGGGATAGCAGACATTAAACACTTCACATGACAAGAAACGTTCCAGGATAGGATAGAATTACTAGACCAATTAATAGAAGGATTATGACATACTAGCCAGGGATGACCCAAAACAACAGGTGTAAAAGGTGAACGAAAAATCAAAAAGGAAATGGTCTCACTGTGGTTACCAGATACTGTGAGGGTTAAAGGTAGTGTCTCACATCTGATACTGGGGAGAAGACTACCATCTAAGGCGAACATGGGCGTGGGCTTCCCTAACTGTCTGAGAGGAATGTCATGTTTCCGAGCCCATGCTTCGTCCATAAAACAACCCTCAGCCCCAGAGTCTATCAAGGCACTGCAGGAAGCAGCCGAACCGGTCCAGCGTAGATGGACCGACAAGGTAGTACAGGATCTTGATGGAGAGACCTGAGTAGTAGCGCTCACCAGTAGCCCTCCGCTTACTGATGAGCTCTGGCTTTTACTGGACATGACAAAATGTCCAGCAGAACCGCAATAGAGGCAAAGGCGGTTGGTGATTCTCCGTTCCCTCTCCTTTGTCGAGATGCGAATACCTCCCAGCTGCATGGGCTCAGTCTCTGAGCCGGTGGGAGGAGATGGTTGAGATGCGGAGAGGGGAAACACCGTTAACGTGAGCTCTCTTCCACGAGCTCGGTGACGAAGATCTACCCGTCGTTCTATGCGGATGGCGAGTGCAATCAAAGAGTCCACGCTGGAAGGAACCTCCCGGGAGAGAATCTCATCCTTAACCTCAGCGTGGAGTCCCTCCAGAAAACGAGCGAGCAACGCCGGCTCGTTCCAGTCACTGGATGCAGCAAGAGTGCGAAACTCTATAGAGTAATCCGTTATGGATCGATCACCTTGACATAGGGAAGCCAGGGCCCTGGAAGCCTCCTTCCCAAAAACTGAACGATCAAAAACCCGTATCATCTCCTCTTTAAAGTTCTGATAATCGTTAGAACACTCAGCCCTTGCCTCCCAGATAGCTGTGCCCCACTCCCGAGCCCGACCAGTAAGGAGTGATATGACGAAAGCGATCCGAGCTCTCTCACTAGAGTACGTGTTGGGCTGGAGAGAGAACACAATATCACACTGGGTGAGAAAAGAGCGACACTCAGTGGGCTGCCCAGAGTAACATGGTGGGTTATTAACCCTAGGTTCCGGAGACTCGGAAGACCAGGAAGTAGCTGGTGGCACGAGACGAAGACTCTGAAACTGTCCAGAGAGATCGGAGACCTGAGCGGCCAGGGTCTCAACGGCATGACGAGCAGCAAACAATTCCTGCTCGTGTCTGCCGAGCATTGCTCCCTGGAACTCGACGGCAGTGTTGAGAGAATCCATAGTCGCTGGGTCCATCTTGGTCGGATTCTTCTGTTATGCTGGTGAATGAGGACCCAAAAGCGACGTAATAGTAACAGAGTCTTTATTCCAGTATTAAACAAATAATGATTCTCCTGGATATTATCAATGGTCAATCCAAAACAGGAAACTGAAATCCTCTCGTCAATAGAGAGGAACGACTGGAGACGCGACCACAGACTGCAGGTCGCTTCAGGAAGGCACTGGCCGTAGCTGACATAGACACCTGCTCACACGCAGCATCTGAAGAAGGCAAAGAACACGACAGGGCGGAACAAGGACACAGGAACAGCAAACAAGAATCCGACAAGGACAGAAGCGGAAAACAGAGGGAGAAATAGGGACTCTAATCAGAGGGCAAAATAGGGGACAGGTGTGAAAGAGTAAATGAGGTCGTTAGGAGAATGAGAAACAGCTGGGAGCAGGAACGGAACGATAGAGAGAGAGAGCGGGAGAGGGAGAGAGGGAGGAGGAGGGAGAGAGGGAGGAGGAGAGAGAGAGAGAGAAAGAGGGAAAGAACCTAATAAGACCAGCAGAGGGAAGCACAGGGACAAGACATGATCAAAGACAAAACATGACAGTGTCCACATACTTCTGTATATATAGTGTACGTGGACAACACCTGCCAAGTCACTGGTCTCAGAACAGAGGTCAGTTGTCATGAACAACAGAGAGCTATTGCATGCCATCATCTAGCGCATTGCGCCGCCATAAGCATAATTTAACATATTTCCTCTCAAAGGAAGTAGATTTCCCTTTGGGTAATGTAAAACAAATTGGGGACGTAATAGCATACTATTAGTGATAAGCACCGATATGGAAAGTCTATCAATAAACATATATACAGTGCATTCGTAAAGTATTCAGGCCCCTTGACTTTCTCCACAGTTTGTTACATTACAGCTTTATTCTAAATGGATCAATCTACACACAATACCCTATAATGACAAAGCAAAACCAGTTATTTTTTTGCTAATGTAATTCAAAAGAAAAAAAACTTAAATAGCTAATTTACAAAAGTATTCAGACCCTTTACTCAGTACTTTGTTGAAGCACCTTTGGCAACGATTACAGCCTTGAGTCTTCTTGGGTATGACACTACAAGCTTGGCATACCTGTATTTGTCCTGTTGCCCCAGTCTGAGGTCCTGAGTGCTCTGGAGCAGGTTTTCATCAAGGATCTTTCTGTACTTTGCTCTGTTTATCTTTCCCTCGATCCTGACTAATCTCCCAGGCCCTGCCACTGAAAAACATCCCCACAGCATGATGCAGCCACCACCATGCTTCACCATAGGGATGGTGCCAGGTTTCCTCCAGGTGTGAAGCTTGGCATTCAGGCCAGAGTTCAATCTTGGTTTCATCAGACCAGAGAATCTTGTTTCTCGTGGTCCATCTTGTTTCTCGTGGTCTGAGAGTCTTTAGGTGCCTTTTGGCAAACCCAAAGCAGGCTGTCATGTGCCTTTTACTGAGGAGTGGCTTCTGTCTGGCTGCTCTGCCATAAAGGCCTGATGAGAAGAAAAATAACAATTTAATAAATTTCAGAATAAGGCCATAACTTAACAAAATGTGGAAAAAGTCAAGGGGTCTGAATACTATAACTTATAACTTTCCACCGCCATTTCCCGCATAAATAATATTAATCACAAAAAGATCTCACCATGTTGAACGAACAAATTAGGCCCATCTGTCGGCATTTATAACAATTACACCAAAACTTTCCATCAGCTGTCGTGTTTTTTTATACGATATGACTTTACTCACATACAAACTGTGGATAGAAACGTGGATAATGTTAATCCATTCGTTTAACAACTAAATGACTCGGAGTTTGAGTCGAACCCAACTGAGCTTAGTTTCGACCGTCGCCATTTTAGACCCGATGGAGCTGCCATTTGACAACAGAAAAACTAGGCTACTGTAGGCCTATGCACAGAATGGTTCAACTAAATAGGACGGAATGGTCAAATTACTACACTAGATTTAACCTGTCCAGATTTAGGCATATTTCGGGAACGAAGGCGTTATGTTTCTATCAAGAAAGTACAACCCTGTGGTCCCCCTACCTACCCCCATGGTGTTTTTATAGTCTTAAATGTTGTTTTGTCGTGGAACGTGATGAATATGTGGGTACATTCGGTTACTTCCTTTTAGTGGCCACACTAGAAAGGTTCGATCATCTAAGATGCTGAGTAAATTTCGCCTAGATCCGTTTTGATGGGCATTATGGCTTTATAGTCTGCAACACCTTGTGGCTCTCAAAATGTCGTAAACACAACCCTACAATGATACAGCAATAGATTACGATGTTTCGCCTACGATTCTGACTTGGAAACTGTAAAACAGTGAGTGTTTCCATTGTTTCGATGGTTGGCGGGCGCAATTAGCTATAGCCTAGTTTGCGGGATCCGCTGTTTCACGTTGTCCAACCCCACTCAACATTAGCATAGAGAGATCATTGGTTGGAATCCGGCGGACGACACATAGCTATGGGGCTTCTGAACAGTCGCAGCGAGTTAAATATCCCGTATTCTCGGAGCCAAAGGGGTGAGTAGCTAGCTTGGCCAAACGACAGACAACGAGTTTGGGACATTGACAACGCCATGGAAAGGAAAGGAGAGCGAGGTGAGCGCACATGTCTGAACAATATTGAACATTTTCGATATATCGTAAGCAAATAGACAAGTAGCCTAGCTCATAGCCTCACATTAACTTTTACCAGGTTGTATTGTACTTTTTACGTTCACCAAGCTTTATAAATAGCATAGGTTACACATAAAACAATGTAATTGAAGGATATATACTTTTCTTTTACCAATATGTCTAAATAAATTATTATTGCTTGGAATGCTGAGAAATATATGTTTTGCCATTTTGGCTACAGTTTACCAGCCTTGTTGAAAACACTAGTCAAATATTGTTTATAACAACGTTCTAATAACATGTGGGACACCTGAACTAACACTTCTGCGTATGTTCTGTCCCCTCACGTTTTCTCTCAACACTGCATGGTTACTATACACGTGGCTGCTTGGGTCAGCATTGGTCCAAATACAATACATTCCTTCGGTGTTTTTGCGGGAAAAGAATATTAGCATGCGTAAATTTAGCCCTTGGCGATTTGTGTAAACATTTAAAATCAGAACATTTGATGACTATAGTGACTGTTAATATAGGCTATTTGAACATTCAGGAAGTTAACGTGAAGCACGAATGCACAAACCAAGAGCGCAGATGAATCGACACAATGTTACAACACCCGGAATCGTTCGAGAGCGATACAATGTTGCAGCAGCTATATCTAA
Source organism: Salvelinus namaycush (assembly GCF_016432855.1). Taxonomy (NCBI): domain Eukaryota; kingdom Metazoa; phylum Chordata; class Actinopteri; order Salmoniformes; family Salmonidae; genus Salvelinus; species Salvelinus namaycush. The sequence continues at coordinate 27,721,583 of NC_052322.1, forward strand.
TACACTGTAGCGATAGCTTACTTTTATTGTAATTGCGATGTTCGATTCCTTCCCCCAACCTTTACAATACGCAAATGGGTGTTTACGTTGATGTTTACCAGTGCCTGAAAGTAGTCTTTTTGGTGGAGCTGAGTGTGCACTCCGTACTGAATATCAATTCATGCATTTAACACATACTATCACTTATACAAATACTAGGATCCTTGTTTTTGTTATTAAGCTACATTGTTATTGATGTGTGGTTTTGTTACAGGTGGAGACTTGGAGATGGCAGTGAATGTCCAAGTCAAGCCTGGTGAGAAACACAACCGCTATGAGCTGCTGGCTTGGCTCAATGAATCTCTACAGACCAGGTTCACTAAGGTGGAGCAAACATGCTCAGGTAGGCTAGATGCTCATTGTACACACTGTTGACAAGTTCTCTAGGCCTATGTATTGTCTCTAGATAATACACTGTTTTGTGTCTGATGTCATACTTAGAGAACATTCCTCTACATCAATGTTTTTATTTATTAAACTTTTATTTAACCAGGTAGGCCAGTTGAGAACTAGTTCTCATGTAAAACAATCATAGTTAGCTATTTTGTATGATTTCCAGGCATGGGGGTATGACTCAAAATGTGTGTGTTCCAGGTGCTGCGTTCTGCCAGCTGATGCATTGGCTGTTCCCTGGTTCTGTGGACGTACAGAAAGTGAGGTTCCAGGCCAGTGATGAGGTGGATGCCCTTCACAACTACAGTGTGCTGCAGGCCAGCTTCAGGAGGAGTGGGGTGATCAAAGTGAGTTACACTCTACAGCCATACACCCGTTCATGATATACTGCAGTCTAGTAGGACTGTGTGTAATCTGCACACAACGTCTTCATTCCATTGCTCTTATACATGTGTAGCAACACTGCAATTACTCTAGTAACAACATGGTGTTATGTAATTACAATATGTAATTTAGTACTTATTACATTTTATAACATGCATATTGTTACATGTAGTGATTTAATAATGCTGTGTAAAATCTCTCCTTCCCCAGTCAATCCCAGTGGAGGGTCTGATCGGAGGGAGCTCTGAGGCGAGCCTGGACTTCCTACAGTGGTTCAAGGTGTTCTTTGACTCCAACCACAAGGGCCAGGAGTATGATGCTCTGGAGTGGCGGGCTGGACAGAGCATGCCGCCTGCTAATGCTGCTAAACAGCCACAAAGACCCAAAGCCCTGACACAACTCAACTTCTGTGAGACTCAACTTCACGCTCTCTCTGTTCTATTCTTTAGTTTTTTTGTGTGTGAATTGCTAGTATGAAATTCTAGTCCACTGTATCCACTTTATTTGTGTTTTGGTTGCTCAGTGTTGTCATTTTTGTCACCCAAAGCTAGGGAAGTGGAAATGTCTGAGGGGCCCTGGCAGAACCAGGAAATGGCACTGGATGTTCAAACAGCAGAGGAGAAGGAGGATACGTTTTCCCCTTTCAGCCCCAGCCTGCTGCAGCTCATCCAGAAGCACTGGCCCAGCCCAGCAAAGCGCGGGACAGAACTTACCCAGGATCAGGTAGCCAGACACGTTCTGGGTCAGAAATACCCTCGGGACATCACCGCCGCCTGCTTCCAGACCCCCTACTGCCTCTACCTGTACCGAGGTGTGGAGCTGGGAGGCGATGGAGACCGGGAGACGGCCAGTGTGCTCCTAATGGGCTACTTTGACCAGGGGTCAGGGGTCAAACACGTGCGCCTGCTAGACACCCTTCAGCCCAGGGATGCCACAGTGTCAGCTGGTACAGCTGAGCTGAACTGTCTGGTGGAGACTCTGAGGAGGTTTGAGCTCCCCTTGGCGAACTTGGCTGTGTTCTACTGTGGAGACTCAGGGCTGAGCCAGGTGTTGGTGACCGGGCTCAGGGCCCTGAACCCTGGGCTGGTGTCCCTCTGTGATCTCCCTGGCCTGGCTGGACGGGCGTGTCACGTGGGCGTGACGGCGCTACCGGAGTCGGTCCTGGAGCTGGTTAGAGACATCCACCACCACTACTCCACCTACCCCACCACCAACGACAACCTCAAGGAGATATTTGCCGATGTGGCACCCTTGGACCCTCTCCTTCCCCTGTCGTCCCAGTGCCTTTTCCTGGGCAGGACGGTGCAGAGGATGGCAGACGCCTGGCCCGAGCTGCTCCAGTACTTTGAGTCCCGGGGCAATGAGGGGGACGCGGAGCAAGTGTGTGCCCGTCTAAGGGACCTAAAAGTCAGACTGGGCCTGCTGTTCCTGGGGCAAGCCTTGGAGCCCCTCTGTGCCTTCCAGGAGCTCCTTGAATGGGGCGACTCTGACGTGGCCAACATCCTACAGCAGGCCTCCAGCCTGGTGCACTCTTATGCAGCCAGCTTCCTCTGCTCGCCCGCCGTGGACCGCTTCCTGAGGCGGCGGGAGCCCAACCTCCTTGCCAACGAGAAGGACCACCTCCTGAGGGTGGAGGTGAACACGGGCGCCCGCGTGAAGGACTTCCTGTCGGAACATCAGGCAGAACTCAAAGACGATGTCGTTGACTCTTTCCTGGAGAGCAGTGTCTCCTTCTACAAGGCTACCACCTGGAGCCTGATGGAGAGCCTGCCACTGCCCAACGTGGCCCTGAAGAACATTCCCATCCTGCTGAGGCCTGCTGGGAGGCTGGAGGTGACGGGTAGGGTGGTGGCCGAGCTGGGGTCCCTCATGGGGCTGTGTGGAGTCCCGGGGGACATGGCCCTGCTGACCGATGAGTTCCTGGAGTATATGATCTCAGAGGGTGAGAAGCCTACCGTCGATTCTCCCTCCCCTGGGCCCACGGTGGAGCAGCACTGGAAACAGGTACTGAGGACCATGGGGAAGACATCTATCCTACGGAGGCTGATCTGCAGCCTGCTTACTCTCCCCTCTGGCTCTCTGCAAAGGGACAAGGTCTTCGCTCAGGTGTGTAGCTAACTGGACTAGACGGCACTGTTTGGGATATTATGTTGATGTGTTAGCTCTGCTGTAATGTATGCTACTACTATAGTCACATTGTTTTGCAATGTAGAAAAAAATGAAATCTGTTTTGTTTCTGTCTGTTAATATGTGTTGGTATGGATGTCTTTATATGTGTCCAGGCTACCTTGCTTGGTGTTGGTAGTCGGGATGAGGATGACTGGCTCACAGAAGAGACAGAACACAGTGAGGACGAAGGCATACCCTCATCACCCTCAAGTCCTCTGAAACAGGAGAGCAACTCATCTGGTAAGATTGTACTACATATTTACCGGAATGTGACACTTGACAAACTGTTTATTCAGAGCAGAGGTCTCCAACTCTATTTCTGTGTGCAGGCTTTTGTTCCAGCCCAGCAGTAACAGACTCAATTCAACTAAGCCTCTCCAGATTGAAGACCATTATTTGTTGTTCATTTGTAACAAGTGTGTGAGTGCTGGGCTGGAACAAAAACATTGCATACCCTGTAGGTGAATACGGATATACTGTATATTTAATAATTCCGATTGTTCCTATTGTTCAAGATTTGATTGACATCACAGAGCCTGCTGAACCCAGGCCTGTTCAGACAGACACAAGACCAGGTAAGGATAGCACTGAGCATCACATACACTCATTAAAGGATCATTGTCAGACAATTGTATCAATATTGTATATTTATATGTCCTCCAAAAAATATTGACCTCCTCATTGCAATTTGCCCACAATGGCAGCGCTAAAGATGACTGAGTCTATTGACGTTATTGATCTCGGTGACAGCGATGACAGCGATGATGACGTTATTTGGACTGCGACCACACAGCACAAGGTACATTATATTTTTGTTTAAATCTATTTCCTTTTTTTATATAAAATATGTTTATGTGCAGTGCATATATTATGGAAGCATAATATAAGTGTTTCTCTCACTGACCTCCAGCTTAAAGATGACAATGCCCTGCTGATGGCCACATCCACCCCTGATGGAACATCTAAGGCATCCTCCTGCCTGTACGAGGTAGGTACTGTTGACTCCAACAACAGATTGTCACTGTTATTATATTATACTGTTATATGTCTGTACAGTGGCAAGAAAAGGTATGTGAACCCTTTGGAATTATCTGGATTTCTGCATAAAGTCACAACAACAGACAAACACAGTCTGCTTAAACTAATAACACACAAACTATTGTATTTGTCTTGTCTATATTGAATAGATCATTTAAACATTCACAGTGTAGGTTGGGGAAAGTATGTGAACCCCTGGGCTAATAACTCAGGAGTCAGCTAACCTGGAGTACAATCATTGAGACGAGAATGGAGATGTTGGTCAGAGGTGCCCTGCCTATAAAAAACACTCACAAAATTTGAGTTCGCTATTCACAAGAAGCATTGCCTGATGTGAACCATGCCTCGAACAAAAGAGATCTCAGAAGACCCAAGATTAAGAATGGTTGACTTGCATAAAGCTAGAAAGGGTTACAAAAGTATCTCTAAAAGCCTTGATGTTCATCAGTCCACGGTAAAAGAAATTGTCTAAATGGAGAAAGTTCAGCACTGTTGCTACTCTCCCTAGGAGTGGCCGTCCTGCAAATATGACTGCAAGAGCACAGCACAGATTGCTCAATGAGGTTGAGAAGAATCCTAGAGTGTCAGCTAAAGACTTAAAGAAATCTCTGGAACATGCTAACATCTCTGTTAACGAGTCTACGATACGTAAACAGTAAACAAGAATGTTGTTCATGGAAGGACACCACGGAAGAAGCCACTGCTGTCCAAAAAAACCATATCTGCACGTCTGAAGTTCACAAAAGAGCATCTAGATGTTCCACAGCGCTACTGGCAAAATATTCTGTGGACAGATTAAACTACAGTTGAGTTGTTTGGAAGGAACACACAACACTATGTGTGGAGAAAAAAAGGTACAGCACACCAACATCAAAACCTCATCCCAACTGTAAAGTATGGTGGAGGGAGCATCATAGCTTGGAGCTGCTTTGCTGCCTCAGGGCCTGGACAGCTTGCTATCATCGACGGAAAAATGAAATCCCAAGTTTATTAAGACATTTTGCAGGAGAATGTAAGGCTATCTGTCCGCCAATTGAAGCTCAACAGAAGTTGGGTGATGCAACAGGACAACGACCCAAAACACAGAAGAAAATACATCTTCTGGAGTGGCCCAGTCAGAGTTCTGACCTCAACCCAATTGAGATGCTGTGGCATGTCCTCAAGAGAGCGGTTCACGCCAGACATCCCAAGAATATTGCTGAACTGAAACAGTTTTGTAAAGAGGAATTGTCTTGTATACTCCCTCTCCGGCCTCTAGGTCATCAGGCTGCTGATTATCCCGCACACCTGTCACCATTGTCTCGCGCACCTGGACTCCATCATCTCCTTGATTATCTTCCCTATATCTGTCACTCCCCTTGGATCTTTCCACAGGTGTTATTGACTCTGTTTTCATGTCGGTGCGTTGTTTGTGTTATGTGTTCATTGTTTCTTTTATTTATTAAAACACTCACTCCCTGAACTTGTTTCCCGACTCTCAGCGCACTCGTTCCAGGAATGGTCCAAAATTCCTCCTGACCGTTGTGCAGGAACTACAGAAAATGTTTGGTTGAGGTTATTGCTGCCGAAGTAGGGTCAACCAGTTATTAAAACCAAGGGTTTACATACTTTTTCCACCCTGCACTGTGAATGTTTACACGGTGTGTTCATTAAAGATATGAAAACGTTTGTGTGTTATTAGTTTAAGCAGACTGTTTGTCTATTGTTGTGACTTAGATGAAGATCAAATTGTATGACCAATTTATGCAGAAGTCCAGGTAATTCCAAAGGTTTTATACAATTGTTAAGTAGTATTATGTCATTAGTCTTGAAATTCTCTCTCTGCTTAGCTGAAGTGTGTAAAATAATCCTTTCTCTTTTCTGATTTACATTATCATGACAGTTAGCTTTGAGGCTAACAATGGTACATATCAGTGCATTTCGATGTTCAATCTCACCAGATGTGTTTTGCGGTGTATGGCTGACTGTGTGCTGTGCGTTTCCCTGTAGGATGAGAAGGGCTACAATGTGGGGGATCTGGTATGGGGACAGATAGAGGGATACTCTCTGTGGCCAGGGATTGTCCAACCCTGGAAGGGACGGCAGGCAGCCGAAAGCATCCGGAAAGTCGAATGGTTTGGGGATGGCATGTTTTCCGAGGTGAGGGGGGGAGAGGACATCATGTTTTTGTTGTTTTCAGTGTGTTTGTGTGAGTTATGAGTGTCCATATTTGATGGACAATAATGTTTTTTAAATTAGATTGTAAAGGTGAATTGTTGTGCCTATCACTCAGTGAAATTCTGTCTGTTTCAGATAAACACCCAGGGACTGCTGCAATTTGGAGCGTTTGCACAATTTTTCTGCGCAAATAGCTTCGCCACCCTCGTCACGTACAGGGATGCTATATTCCAATCTTTACAGGTCAGTCTGTCTATCTCTGCTTGTGTGTGAATGTCTGTGCTGTATGATTGTCGATTTGTATGTGTGTATCCCATCTGATTGTGTGTTGTTGATATGTAACCGTGTAGGTGGCTGCTTCAAGATGTAGGAAGGTGTTTTCCCCGGGCTCAGAGGAGCGGGAGGAGCACCTCAGGGAAATGGTGGACTGGGCCTTCGGCGGTTTCAAACCCACTGGCCCAGATGGGTTCCAACCACCACTCCAGACAGAGGGTAAGCTAAGAGGCTGACTAACATATCATTCTGTATCTACCCACTGGGCACACACTGGTTGAGGCAATGTTGTTCCCACGTCATTTCAATTAAATTACGTTGAACCAATGTGGAATAGACGTTGAACTGACGTCTGTGCCCAGTGGGTATTACATACATGATCCCTCTCTTTCATTTTGAAGATGTTATAACAACTTGTATGGGGAAAAAATAGATGTATTTTGTGTTAATGGTATACAGTATTTTGATGATGTTAATGATTTTACAGCTAAAGGGATTGCTAATGGGAAGCAACCGGACCAAAAAAAGGCAACATCCATCAACAGCAAACTGCACAACCTGCGCCAGGTGTCTGTGTGTCTCACCAAGCTCTCGCTGAACCTGGACAACGGCACCTTCAACCTCAGGCAGGAGGAGGATACAGGTGCCTCGTCCAACAAGGGGAAAAATTATCAAAATCCAGACTGCCAGCCAACACTCAAAATACAAAAGCAGCGGTACAACAAAAAAAAAGACCCAGGCTACGTCTATGAACATCCGGACCAGAAATACAGAGGTGGGCCTTCTCTACTTTTTCTTCACGCTGATATATCCTCTGTTACTAATTGTGTTTCAAATCACTTCCACCAGTGGTATTTCCTATTTGTTTACTTTTCTCAATGCACTGACACTCTCTGCCCACTCATTTAATATACTGTATTTTGTATCTTTATTTTCTCAGAGAAGATGGTTCAAAGGGTACAGAAAAAAAGACTGGACATTGAAGGTGAGAGCTTGTGCTGACATGGACGCACTTTTGTATTAAATAGTGGTATTGTGTTGGAAATCTGGTTCATTCATTGTTTTGTACACTCACTTTGTAATTTTCTATCTCCCAAAGCTTTCTGCCTGTGCTGTATGGCTGACGATATAGAGATTTTCCATCCACTGTTTGAAGGAAGCCTTTGCCTTAAATGCAAGGTAAAGCAAAACATATATTCATCTTGTGGTTCTTGCTACATTTCACCATGTTGTACAGGTCGGAGAGGTTACAAAAACATACAGTACCAGTCAAAAGTTTGGACACACCTACTCATTCAAGGGTTTTTCTTTATTTGGACTATTTGAGATTCTTCAAAGTAGCCACCCTTTGCCTTGATGACAGCTTTGCACACTCTTGGCATTCTCTCAATCAGCTTCACCTGGAATGCTTTTCCAACAGTCTTGAAGGAGTTCCCACATATGCTGAGCACTTGTTGGCTGCTTTTCCTTCACTCTGCGGTCCAACTCATCCCAAACCATCTCAATTGGGTTGAAGTCTGGTGATTGTGGAGAACAGGTCATCTGATGCAGCACTCCATCAATCTCCTTCGTGGTCAAATAGCCCTTACACAGCCTGGGGGTGTGTTGGGTCATTGTCATGTTGAAAAACAAATGATAGTCCCACTAAGCGCAAACCAGATGGGATGGTATATTGCTGCAGAATGCTGTGGTAGCCATGCTGGTTAAGTGTGCCTTGAATACTAAATAAATCAGACAGTGTCACTAAAGCACCATCACACCTCCTCCATGCTTCACGGTGGGAACCACACATGCGGAGATCATCCGTTCACCTACTCTGTGTCTCACAAAGACAAAAATCTCAAATTTGTACTCATCGGACCAGAGGACATATTTCCACCGGTCTATTGTCAATTGCTAGTGTTTTGTTGGCCCAAGCAAGTCTCTTCTTCTTATTGGTGTCCTGTAGTAGTGGTTTCTTTGCAGCAACACAACTGATTGGTTCAAACGCATTAAGAAGGAAAGAAGTTCCACAAATTAACTTTTAACAAGACACACCTGTTGATTGAAATGCATTCCAGGTGACTACCTCATGAAGCTGGTTGAGAGAATGTCAAGAGTGTGCAACACTGTCATCAAGGCAAAGGGTGGCTACTTTGAAGAATCTCAAATATATTTTGATTTGTTTAACACTGTTTTGGTTACTACATGATTCCATATGTGTTATTAAAGAAAACCCCTTGAATGAGTAGGTGTGTCCAAACGTTTGACTGGTATTGTATATGTTAAACAAAATGTATATTGGGTGTGTTGCCTCCATTTTTTCAGATGGTCATGTCTTCCCTAGTTGTGCCAATTTCTAAATCTTTATATGGGAAGTTATAACACTGACTACTCTTCCCTACAGGATAACTTCACTGAGACTCTCTATCGATACGATGAGGATGGCTACCAGTCATACTGTACAGTGTGCTGTGCTGGCCTGGAGGTCATCCTCTGTGGGAACGACAGCTGCTGCCGGTGAGTAACAGTATTTGCTACTAACGCTCTCTCCAGTGGAGGCTGGTGGAAGAGGGACCGTCCTCCCCATTCTCACTCCACCAGCCTCCTTTGTCATTGTTTACCCTAAACCTTCCAGACATGGATCATGGTCTAACATATATGTCTTCTCCCAGCTCCTACTGCTTGGACTGCCTAAACATCTTGGTTGGCCCAGGTACCTTTGACTCTCTGAAGGAGGTGGATCCATGGATCTGCTACCTGTGTGAACCACACAATGCCCACGGTGCCCTGAAACCCCGTCTTGACTGGAGCATCCGTGTCCAGGAGTTTTTTGCAACTAACAGTGCCTTTCAGTTTGTGAGTGGCCCCGCAATTCATCTTTTCTTGTAGAGCTACCTTAGAATGGAATGCTTTTTGTTTTGATTTGATGTATTAGTAACATTTATTTACATACCGGTACTGCTCTTATTGGTCAATAACCAAATGAGTGTGCTTAACCTTTGCCCTCTCTAGGAGCCCGATCGGGTATACCTGTCCATCCCTGCCAACCTGCGTCGACCAATCAGCGTCCTCTCACTGTTTGATGGGATTGGCACAGGTTAGCTGCAGTGCCGGAATTCCTCCATTCTAATTCTACTCTGTGTTGTCCTGGTTCTGCTGACAAAAATACTACTGTATTTTGTGTTGTTTTAATTCTACTCTAATTTTGATTCCACTATTATTTGTTTTGCTTCTACTATGAAGATCTTACTGTGAATATTTGACTATTCCATTTGATTCTAATTCTACTGTTTTTCTACTGTTCTGATTCTACTGTGAAAATTATATTATACTCCTTTAAGGTCTAACGAGAAGAGGAACTTCAATAATCAGAGACTTTGCACAGTAGCACTTAACCAGATTATGAAGGAGGACATCTGTTTTATTTGACCCTTAGGTTACTTGGTGCTGAAAGAGCTGGGATTCAAGGTGGACAAATATGTGGCCTCGGAGATCTGTTCGGAGTCCATCGCCATTTCCGAGATCAACCATGAAGGCAAGATCATACATGTGGATGATGTCCGGCTCATCACCAAAGAGCACGTACGTCTTATAATGTGAGCACAGCGCTTTTACTGTCGATTTGAAACATTGGTCAGTACTAAAACAGACCTCACTACTCTTGTCCAATGCAGATCCTAAAGTGGGGTCCGTTCGATCTGCTCATTGGTGGGAGCCCTTGCAACGATCTGGCCATGGTGAACCCAGCACGGAAGGGACTGTTTGGTATGTCTGGGACTTGAATAGTTTACCTTGTGAGATCAACAGAGTAAAAATATATTTTAAGTATTTTCTACACATTTTGTAGTGTGGCTTATAGACATTACCAGCAGAGTGCAGTGTACAACAGCGTGGTTAGTTTGGAATAGGCAAGTAGAGTGCAACATTTGTGTTAGCTCTAATGTGGATATCAGCTCTGCAATGTTGTTCACTGCCTAGCTACAGTGCATAACCCAACTTCCCCGACTATTCCCCTGTGTAATGGGTGCTTATTACATCTCTGTCATTCTGTCTGTAGAGGGAACGGGGAGGCTCTTCTTTGAGTATTACCGGCTTCTTCACATCATGAAGCCCAAAGAAGACGACCAGAGGCCGTTCTTCTGGTTTTTCGAGAACGTGGTGTTCATGAACAACCACCACAAGGTCGACATCTGCCGCTTCCTGGAGGTTAGCTAGCCCCATTCACTCTCCTCTTAGAACAGTTGTATCGTGCTGTGTACATTTTTGTCTCCAAACATTGGGAATTCTAATGGGAAACTTAGGGTTCAAGCTTAAAACGAAATTTTGGCGCTTATATTTCTGGGTCTTTCTGGTTTTGGTCTGGGTCTCAGAATGAACTATTTTGAAGTCAGAAAATATAATAATGCACATGAACACAGCACCAGATCTCTTGATTTGTATACAAATCATACTGTCTAAATGTTCTCTAGTTTAGAACCCAAATAACTGACAGTTTGTTCTCAGTGCAACCCGGTTCTGGTGGATGCGGTGAAAGTGAGCCCGGCCCACAGAGCGCGATACTTCTGGGGCAACATCCCTGGGATGAACAGGTACGTGTCTGCACCCTGGACCAAACTAAACCACTCAGCTGATCCATGATCCTTTCTCATCAACCCCTTTGATTATTGAAACCTTAGATGAAAATGATTTATTCAGTGCAATTGATCTCTATAGTCTACTGATATGTGGGTCTTCGCAAAAACCCAGGACCACACCAGTATGACAACATCTTTAGGCCCATCTCTCTGTGATAATAATATTTCACGTTTATTTAACCAGGTAGGCCAGTTGAGAACAAGTTCTCATTTACAACTGCGACCTGGCCAAGATAAAGCAAAGCAGTCCGACACAAACAACAACACAGTTACACATGGAATAAACAAACATACAGTCAATAATACAATAGAAAAAGTCTATATACAGTGTGTGCAAATGTAGTAAGATGAGGGAGGTAGGCAATAAATAGGCCATAATGGCAAAATAATTATAATTTAGCATAACTCACTGGTGACCCCGTCTGTCTGATTATCTCCTTGGTGATGGGTCTGCTTCCTGCCTTTAGAAATCTTCTTAGGTTTTGTTCAATGTGTCTGATTCTGTTCTAGACCCATCATTGCATCCCAGAACGACAAGGTTATTCTCCAGGACTGCCTTGAAAGGGGAAGAGTTGCCAAGGTCAGAAAATGTTTCAAATGAATTTTCTATTGAATCTTCATTTAACTAGGAAGTCCCAATCTGATCCTCTTTGGTTGTTTTCAAATGTTGTTGTCCTGTTTTTTTATTTGAGTTAGTCTACCCATCTTTCTTTAGAACCTGTGACTGTTTGTATCCAAGCATTTCCTGGTGTCTTACTTTCTTGTTTTCCTTTGTTTATTTTGTATTCTATTGTACAGTTCACAAAAGTGAGGACCATCACCACCAACCCGAACTCCCTCAAGCAGGGCAAGGACGTGAGCAAGCTCCCTGTATCAGAGAAAGGCGTGGATGACAACCTGTGGATCACGGAGTTAGAGAAGTAGGCATTTTGAAATATGGCATTTAATTTTTTATCACTTATTTTCATATATTTTTTTGAAATTCAGTGGAAATTAAAGATGTTCTCTTCTCTTCTGCCTTTCACTTCAAGGATCTTCGGCTTCCCCAAGCACTACACCGATGTAAAGAACATGAATCGCCAGCAGAGGCAGAAGGTGCTGGGGAAGTCCTGGAGTGTGCCTGTGATCCGCCATCTCTTTGCCCCACTGAAGGACTACTTTGCTTGTGAACAACTTCCCCCGGTCCTTTCACAGCCATGGGGGAGGGGTCAATCATGGTGTAGTCCCCAGGAGTGACAGTCAGGTTCAGCAAGGGCGCTTACCCTCCACCCTACGGGGCTGTGGCCAATAAGAGAGAACAAAATTAACAAAACAAAAAAATCTACTTATCTGATCTTTTTAATCTTTTAATTGTTCTACTTAAACCCTTTTATGCATCTCTTTTATTATTGTTTGTTCACACTGATTTTTTCTTACCTGACACAAAGGCCAAGCAAGAAGAAATGGATCGAAAGAGCAGACACATCTTACTAAGACAAAGCTTCTTCATCATCATCGTTGGGTTCACAATCTGATTGTGTTAATAGTTCTGAGTTGGATAATCCTCTCATTGGGTTATTATTAATTTATGTCTCTATTTTTATGGAAAAATTACTTGATATTTGGCCTCTATTAGATGGCTTGAGATTTCATGTATGTTCGTTTTTTAATGAGGTCATGTGATGTCAATGGCCTCCCTACTATGAGCACTGTCACTTTCTGTCCAAGTCAAAGCTGTGACATGCAGGGATGTTCTCAACAAAGATGGTTAGATCCAGCAAGACTACCTCTGTGTTGCTTTATGCCAGCCATATGAGAAACACTCAAACATATCTGCTGCTAACAAGCCACCTTCTACTGTAAATATAATGTAACTTTGTAAATAGAATTGAAGTTGTTATGGTATGATAATACTGTAAATAATTTGGTCAGATATTGGATGTTTTTATAAGATTCCTTTATTGTGTGAAAGGAGGCAGACAATCATGTTCATTTTTTAAATCTTTCTTAAAAACTGATTGCTATTGTGTTAAGCCAAGGGCTATATAGTGATGTCTTATTTAAAAATGAATAGTACAAATAACATTTTTATGAAATGTTTAATATGATGTCATGGTTGCGTTTTATTGTATCGTCAATCGTCAAAAATATGCATTGGGTGATTTTGCAAATGGTGATTGTAGTATGTGATACAAATGTAATCCAAATAGATTATTATAATAATTAGTATAAATTAAAGATAGACTCAGTGATATGACGTAGATGCAGAAAGTAAACAGCATAGTGGGTCGATTTCCGCAACAACTAAGAGCGTTGAAGCGCGAGGCTCAACTTCTCAGCTGTTTTGATGCCCTGGCTACCACGCTGTGAACCCGTGCACAGATACTGTGTGTGACTGTGAGAGTAATGTCTTGCATCTCGCTCATCTCAATATCTGCAGTGCTGCTCGTGGCAACATCATTTCACTGAGTCTACCTTTAAACTACAATACTTGCCCAAAAGACCATCGGGTCACATATTTACATTTCAACCAGGCCTACCTCAAAGCAGCGAACCGGTCAGCACTGGGAACAACCACTGGTCTTTCATCCTAATGAGCTCCAACATGTATTTTTTGTCAATCGGGTTCGGGTCTGATTTGTTCTTGAGACTAGTAGTATCACATCTAGTAATAAACACTACCAACATTTTGCACCCAAGAGGACCTCTAGTGCATACATTGCTTTGTAAGTGTGTAGTTTGTGGTCAAGCCTTTAGTGAAAAAAGCCCATTCAGAAGAAATGGCCCTTTCATATCACAGAGGAGCCTTTGGTGACAACATTACAACCATCTACATTCTAGAATAAAAGGATGAAGTCACTGTGATATTAAGTTTGAGATACAAATTTAGCGGTTTATCCTACCCCATGTTGGATTGGAGGGAATCATGCAAGTAATTGTTAATTTACCAATCGACCAAATACTTCACACTAGAAGAAGTTAAGCTACTTTGAAATAGTAGTTCACTACATCCAAGCTACTTCAGGACAAATTATCATATCTAAAGCCGAAATGTCATAGGCTACAAGAATGTGTAATTTGCCATATTAACACAAAAACTATGTTTCAAGTGAGAATTAAGCTGTTCTGTTGCTGAAAAAGAAAGAAAATGTTTGCTTATTTCCCCCATATTTTCTTCTCTATATAAAAAAAGTATTATGTAGTTCCAGTAGTTAGCTACAACGCATCATGGCAAAAAAGTAATAAGCTCCTTAAAGCAAAATTTGAATTTAGTTTAACGACCACAAACCTACTGAAAAATTTAGTTTAATTACTAGTTGAACTACATGTAGTTCACTATTCCCCAACACTGATGCCTGTACTAATAACCAGCATAAGTCCCACAGTTGTAAAGTTTAAATAAATGGTGTAAAGCAAAAGTGTAAAGAAATCTGTTAATACATTTTTTTTCCAAAATTTATTATGTTGCAAAATAACATGTTCCCTTTAGTAATTTTTTAAATGTAACCTTAATTTAAACTAGGCAAGTCAGTTAAGAATACATTTTTATTTACAATGACGGCCTACCAGGGAACAGTAGGTTAACTGCCTTGTTCAGAGGCAGAACGACAGATTTTTACCATGTCAGCTCGGGGATTCGGTGGCCAAGCACTCTAATCCCGGCTATTTCTTCACTTTCTCTTCATAAAATGCGATTTTAAACCTAACCCTAACCTTAATAAAGATTAAAAACCAAATTGTTGTTTTCATGATTTGTTTTTATTTATAGCCATTTGTGGAAAGTAGTAATAAAAAAGACGGAAGAGGAAGCAAGCCACCCAACTAGCTGTGTTTATTATGGATCCTCATTAGCTGTTGCCAAAGGTTGAGCAAAATTAAAGCAGTTTCACAACAGATTAAGTGTGCACCCTCAGGCCAATACTCTACTACCACATATCTACAACACAAAATCCATGTGTACATATAGTGCGTATGTTATTATGTGTGTGTGTGCATGCCTGTGTGTGTGTCTCTTCACAGTACCCGCTGTTCCATAAGGTGTATTTTTATCAGATTTTTACATTTGATTTTATTGCTTCCAAGAGTTACTTGATGTGGAATAGAGCTAGACCTAGAATAGGTCTCTTTGGTACTGTGCGCATCCCGTAGTCTGTTCTGGACTTGGGGACTGTGAAGAGACTTCTGGTGGCATGCATGGGTGTCCGAGCTGTGTGCTAGTAGTTTAACCAGACAGCTCGGTGCAGTCAACATGTCGATAGTTCTCACAAATACAGGTACAGTCGTGGCCAAAAGTTTTGAGAATGACACAAATATTAATTTTCACAAAGTCTGCTGCTTCAGTTTGTATGATGGCAATTTGCATATACTCCAGAATGTTATGAAGAGTGATCAGATAAATTGCAATTAATTGCAAAGTCCCTCTTTGCCATGCAAATTAACTGAATCCCAAAAAACATTTCCATTGCATTTCAGCCCTGCCACAAAAGGACCAGCTGACATGTCAGTGATTCTCTCGTTAACACAGGTGTGAGTGTTGACGAGGACAAGGCTGGAGATCACTCTGTCATGCTGATTGAGTTAGAATAACAGACTGGAAGCTTCAAAAGGAGGGTGGTGCTTGGAATCATTGTTCTTCCTCTGTCAAACATGGTTACCTGCAAGGAAACACGTGCCATCATCATTGCTTTGCTCAAAAAGGGCTTCACAGGCAAGGATATTGCTGCCAGTAAGATTGCACCTAAATCAACCATTTATCGGATCATCAAGAACTTCAAGGAGAGTGGTTCAATTGTTGTGAAGAAGGCTTCAGGGCACCCAAGAAAGTCCAGCAAGCTCCAGGACCATCTCCTAAAGTTGATTCGGCTGCGGGATTGGGGCACCACCAGTACAGAGCTTGCTCAGGAATGGCAGCAGGCAGGTGTGAGTGCATCTGCATGCACAGTGAGGCAAAGACTTTGAGGATGGCCTGGTGTCAAGAAGGGCAGCAAAGAAACCACTTCTCTCCAGGAAAAACATCAGGGACAAACTGATATTCTGCAAAAGGTACAGGGATTGGACTGCTGAGGACTGGGGTAAAGTCATTTTCTCTGATGAATCCCCTTTCCGATTGTTTGGGGCATCCGGAAAAAAGCTTGTCCGGAGAAGACAAGGTGAGCGCTACCATCAGTCCTGTGTCATGCCAACAGTAAAGCATCCTGAGACCATTCATGTGTGGGGTTGCTTCTCAGCCAAGGGAGTGGGCTCACTCATAATTTTTCCTAAGAACACAGCCATGAATAAAGAATGGTACCAACACATCCTCAGAGAGCAACCATCCCAACCATCCAGGAACAGTTTGGCGACGAACAATGCCTTTTCCAGCATGATGGAGCACCTTGCCATAAGGCAAAAGTGATAACTAAGTGGCTCGGGGAACAAAACATCGATATTTTGGGCCAGGAAACTCCCCAGACCTTAATCCCATTGAGAACTTGTGGTCAATCCTCAAGAGGCGGGTGGACAAACAAAACCCCACAAATTCTGACAAACTCTGCTGCCATCAGTCAGGATGTGGACGAGAAGTTAATTGACAGCATGCCAGGGCGGATTGCAGAGGTCTTGAAAAAGAAGGGTCAACACTGCAAATATTGACTCTTTGCATCAACTTCATGTAATTGTCAATAAAAGCCTTTGACACTTATGAAATGGTTGTAATTATACTTCAGTATTCCATAGTAACATCTGACAAAAATATCTAAAGACACTGAAGCAGCAAACTTTGTGATAATTAATATTTGTGTCATTCTCAAATCTTTTGGCCACGACTGTAGTGATGAAGTCAATCTTTCCTCTACTTTGAGCCAGGAGAGATTGACATGCATACTATTAATGTTAGCTCTCCATGTATATTTAAGGGCCAGCCGTGCTGCCCTGTTCTGGGCCAATTGTAATTTTCTTAAGTTCCTCTTTATGGCACCTGATCACACGACTGGGAAGTAGTCCAGGTGCCACAAAACTAGGGTCTGTAGGACCGGCCTTGTTGATAACGTTGTTAAGAAGGCAGAGCAGCGCTTTATTATGGACAGACCTCTCCGCATCTTAGCTACTGTTGCATCAATATGTTTTGACCATGACAGTTTACAATACATGGTTACTCCAAGCAGTTTAGTCTCCTCAACTTGCTTAATTTCCAGGTTTAGGGTTTAGTAAATGATTGGTCTCAAATACAATGCTTAGTTTTTTTGAATATTTAGGACTAACTTATTTCTTTCCACCCATTCTGAAACTGACTGCAGCTTTTTGTCAGGTGTTGCAGTGATTTCACTTGCTGTGGTAGCTGTCTTGTAAGGTACTGAGTCATCAGCATACATGGACATACAGGCTTTACTCAGAGCCAGTGGCAGGTCATTAGTAAAGATTTAAACAATTAAGGGGCCTAGACAGCTGCCCTGGAGAATGCCTGACTCTACCTGGATTATGTTGGAGAGGCTTCCATTAAATAGCTAGTTACTTTAGCTAGTTACCTTAAGTGCTTGACAGCCGTTGTGAGGTCAGAACGCTCAACCCTATGTCATGTAAAAATACAGTAGGCAATCTGGCCATGTGTGGGCTAAGGCGTCCATGCCCAAGGGGTTCTTGGACTCTGACAGACAGAACCAGAGGGAGCAGTGGGATGTTTCCTCTGAGGCGAACAGGTCCAAATGTGCTGTTTCAAACCACTGCCATATCATCTTCATTACTTGTGGGTGAAGTCTCCACTCCCCCAGGGGCGGTTTCTGTCGCAACAAGAAGTCTGCCACCTTGTTCAGAGATGTGGTAGGCTCGTAGGGAGGCCAGATGTGGTAGATGGTTGATGTGGAACACTGTTGACGTATTGTCTGATCGTATCAGGACATGTTTGTGTTTGAGAACCGGCAGAAAGTGATTCAGGATGAGGTAAACTGTCTGAAGTTCTAGCACGTTGATGTGCTCTTTCCTCCAGCGGGGGCACCTCTCTCCCCGTATAGACCTGTGTTGCCACACTGATCCCCAGCCTGCTAGTGAAGCGTTGGTCGTCACTACTTCCCGCCTTGCCGGAAATGATCCGAGAGGGACACCTGTAATCAGGTAGGCTCTCTTCCTCCACGTGAAGGTCGTTGAACCACACTTGTAGTGGCCTTAAAGACAGCAGGCCTAATGGTGTCACCCAGCAAGCATGCCCATCAGTTGTTGGAACATTCGTACCTTCACCAATGCATTCAACTGGAATTATTGCAGAAGAATTGTTTGCGGAAGCGCTACTGGGAGCTTTCTCAGCGTCCATCTGGAGTCATCGGACATTGGGACTTGGGCGAGCCAGACCTGGTGACGAGTCACAACAAGGGTGGACATCAGTCTGTCTAGCTCTCTGGTCATGAACGCAAATGCTTGAAGAGATGCGTCATTCAGGTTGCAGAGGTCCAGGTCTGCGTGGTCCGGCTGGAGCATACTGTTCTGTGCTAGCATGAGCACTGAAAGGGAGTTCCCAATGCGGGGTGATGTGTTGTAGGCCCGTGACAGTAGCTCATCTGTGGCCCTGCAATGAGGTCTGGGGCAACGGCCATCATCCTTCATCTAAGGAGAGCATCAGCTCTGCTATGCATTCATCCACCTTAGGCATATGGTCCAGCCCATGTTGTTTTGCATCGTGCATGGCAGATAGTGTCCTACTGTCCTTGCTATGGTGGGCGAGAGCCCGTGGGTCGGACCAGCATCTCTGAAGCTCCGTAACAAAAGCCGGTGAAGGTGGCACACTGAAAGGTGTAGCTGCCAGGGCCTTCTTAAAGAACGGGTTAGCTGCAGGAGCTGTAGCTTGAGGGTCATCAAGCTCTAGCCTAGCTAAGGCCACACGCAGGACAGCACATAGTGAGGCAGAGCTTTCTTCTGTGTGATCAGAGCCTCGGAATGACTCCTCTGACCCATCTTTAGCGTTGAGACTGAATGGGTCCACAACACTGGTTGGCACCTCCTTCACCATGTTGGGCGTGTCATCCTTCTGGTCACTAAAGTGGCGGTTGGATGCCCGAGTGGAGAGCAGGTCATCATCACGGCTATCTGAGTCCTCTGTTGCGTTCCCCATGCTGGAGGGAGTGCTAGAGAGCACCGACTCAGGGGGCTTGAAGAAATGCAAAAGTGTTTTTAGCTGCTCTATCTCAGAGGATAAGTAATAAACCTTCCGAGTGAGGCTCTTATTTTTAGACTGTTTTACCAGGGGGGCGCCATCGGTTTTGTGGGCTGTCCCTCTTTTGGTGGCCTTGGGTGGGTCCTGGCGAACACCGCCGAACACTAGTAAATTATCTGTGAAATCCAGGCCCTCAACCTTCACAGGCAGGATGGCGCAGTTAATGCAGGGGTCAGAAAGGGCCTCACGTAGGTGGCCAATGCCTAGGCAGGCGGGGCACAGGTCATGACCATCTTCTACTTGTAGAACAAGAGGAGCAGCCATGTATGCCCAGCATCATGGTGATGCAGTGTTCTCTCAGCTCAGAATGTGAATAAAATAATTTACAAAATATAAATATATAATATTTCTTATGCAATATGCAATATACTAATTCATCAAATTAAGTAATATAATAATAACCGGAGACTGTATACAACAGCTACCACAATACACAGTAAGGGTATACATTTACATTTAAGTCATTTAGCAGACGCTCTTATCCAGAGCGACTTACAAATTGGTGCATTCACCTTATGATACAATAGAGAGCTACAATAATCTGTTAGGAGCTGTACAGCACCCACAAAATAATTTCAGGTGAGCCTAGCTATGACCACAGGGCAACTGTGACCTGTGGGTCAGAGCGCGAAAATTGCCCTCCAAGGCTGTGTGACAGCTCATTCCTACCTCTCCCCTTTATGGGAGGATATCGGGCTTCCGTGTCTTCTGCTGACTTAGCCCACCAGCTAGTGTGTGTGATACTCAATTGGGCGCTCTAACAATAAAAATACATGTATTCAAAGAAATATGGAAGACAGTTGGGAGGTGGCGATAACAGGTGGGACCATTCTTGCCAATGAGGGCAGATACGAGTGCGTTATCAGGCACAACGCCGATATTTTTCTCAAAATTGCTGGGATGTCACGTGTCCTACTTATATCAGTACACTCGTAACAACCTAACTATGCATTACGAAACGTATATTTGATCAAATAAACCACACGTAGCAAATAATCCATGACATCTTTCGATAACTAAATTCGACACTCATTGGGCCCAGTTATCCATCTCTTCCCATATCCACCAGTGAGCTCCAGCATGCGTCTAGACTTTACGTCTTGGCGTCGTTTGACTTGAGAACAAACGCACGCAGTTGCGTTTAAAGAAATCACCTCACCCGTAGATTTCTCGAATGAACTGAGAGCAGTAAACATTGACGTCTGTTGAATTAATATATTGGCAACACCTACGCCAAAACAGGGTAAGTCATTTATACAGCAATATTTGCAACGTGTAATTTAACTAGCTAGCATTTAGTTAGCCAATGGCATGGATGGGGCGCAGAGGCCGGGGTTAGATTGAATGCATATGATATATGGGGGTTTAGTTAGCTAGCACGACTGAGTTGGGCGGGGGGAAATGTTACCAGACCAGCTAGTTAGCCACCCACAGATAGTTTGCGCACTATTAATATGTAACGTAGCTATCTAACATTACTTTGTCTTTACCAGCTCGATAAGCTAGCTGTTAGGTTGAAAATGACAACCTAGTTAACGTTAGCTAGCTAATTTTCATTACAAGCAGACTTCATGATATAGCTAACTAACGTTGGCACATTTATTTGATAGTAATTTCAGGGCCATTCTAGCTACTTAACTTGGGTAGCTTACACATCTGCAAGACAATGCTTACTTCCATCCTCGTAATTTCCACTCACCAATACGTCTGAATTAACTACCCAACGTTACGAAAGCTAGTCCAACTGAACTAAACTACCTAGTTAGTTATCTGATATAGTTAGCTAGCCAGTGTCCAGAAGTGATTCAGTCTTTGGTTAACAGAACTGGCTGCAACTTTTTTCAACTCCTCTTCTCCTGACCATGATCATTTCCCTTCGTTTCAGGAATGGTCCCCACTGAACCAGTAGTAGGCCCCCCCACCACCACCTGTTGTATCTCTGACATGATTATATGGCATAGAAATGTCCTAATAAAAATAATCACCTGTGTGCTTTTTCTAACGTGACATGAAGTTGAAATCAACATTTATCCTTTTGTGCTTCAACAGAAAATGGCTGTGAACGTTTACTCAACCTCAGTGTGTAGTGACAACTTGAGTCGTCATGACATGCTTGCATGGATCAACGAATCGTTACAGATCAACCTGACTAAGATAGAGCTGTTATGTTCAGGTAATTGGCAGGTTATGGATGGCACAACTGCATTTGTTCTTGCATTACTTCATAAGGTGGAGATTGCTTAGATGGTTAGGGAAAATTAAAGTAAATCCTGTAATTGATGTAGCCTGAAGGTTAAGCCTACTTTCCTTTAGTGTCAGTATATCATCATAGAGGAATAGTTCATTAGCATTTGTGTTGACCCCTGGTGTGCCTGTCTTCTCAAGGTGCGGCCTACTGCCAGTTCATGGACATGCTCTTCCCCGGCTGTGTGCCTTTGAAGAAAGTCAAATTTGCTGCAAAACTAGAGCACGAATTCATTCACAACTATAAGATCTTGCAAGCTGGCTTCAAAAGAATGGGTGTCGAAAAAGTAAGTAGGCTATTCCATTTTCCCTCTCAGCATGTCCTAGGCTCATAGCTCTATTTGCCAGGCTGATTATATTTTTTTGAACTGGTTGCTTTTGAAGCATATTAATCTATTGATCCTTTTGCTTCCGGTCTTTACCATGTGTTGGCTTGTAACATGATAACAATTCAACAACGGCGTGTTCTCTAATCCCAATCTTTGCCTTCTCCTTTGGATTTACACACCTGAGTTGCCCGTAGTGTGGGTTTGTCTGTGTGTGTACCAATGATGTCAGCTGCTGTATACTTCTCTGCCACTGCTTGCTAATTGTGTTTACTGCTGAGCTAGCATGGCCTCTCTACAGTGGCTCACTGATATTGACTTTCCTGTGCCCGCAGAGACAGGACTGTTGGCATCCTATACAGTCTCCACTCTTAGTCATTGGTTCTCATCCAGCAGTTAGATGGCGTATTTGTTGGATTTGGCTACTGCACAGTGAAGAGCTGTCCTCTCTTTGAGAGGGAGACAGAGAGCAACACACTTCAGAGCGAGAGTTTTGATTTTCTCCAATCCAGTGTCATGACAAAGTCCCTTAGAAATGGACAGTCCTCGTCTCTGTGTGTTATATCCACATCCCGACAGCATTTGTAACGGTAGTCACTACCTCTGCAATGCATGTTTAGTCTAAATCAGCTGTGTATGATGTGCACATCCACTAGTGTTAATTTAACCCTTTTTTTGTGGTGTTGAATCCACTTACCTGGTGCTTTGTTCTTCCCAAGATCATCCCTGTTGACAAGTTGATAAAAAGCAAGTTCCAGGACAACTTTGAGTTTGTGCAGTGGTTCAAGAAGTTCTTTGATGCCAACTATGATGGGAAAGAGTACGACCCTGTGGAGGCTCGCCAGGGCCAAGACTCCATGTCCAACCCCGCCATGTTGGCCCTCAACAAGCCCAAGAAAATCCTCAATGCTGGTGAGAATAGTGGCTGAGCCTGTGCAATGTTTTTATATATATATATATATATATATAATTATTTTTTGTTTCACTGTAGAATTACTTTTTAGGAGTGGTTCCCCTACAGAAGGTTCAAGGTGGGGCACAAAGACCCCAAAATCAACATCTTGAGACCTGTTGAACTAAAATTGTCAATTGAAAGCAACAAAATCAAAATTGTTTTAGTTTGGGGGGAGAATGGAAACACTGTAGGAGAAACACTGACTAGCAGCAAGAAATGGCTTCTGTAAGCAGTCTAGAGGTGATTTGTCTTTCCATACGTAAATCTACTGAGCTTGTCAATAACAACCTCTCCCCATCTCTTTTCTGACTGGTGGCTTGTTCCCATCAGCACCCCAGCGAGCAGCAGTTGCCAAGGTAGCACCCAAAATGGCGCCCAGCTTGGCGCGGAGACCAGGGGCTGGCGGAGGTGACGAGGAGCGGGCAGAACTCATCCAGGAGGTACTGTCATCCATCCTTCCATTCATGAATTCATGTGCCATGTCTTGTTAGAAATGATAACAATTGGTTTGACTGAAGCTCTACTCAAAGTTCAGAGATATACAGGTTGTATCATCTGTTGCCCACCTCCCTCCTCCCAGGTGAATATACTGAAGTCCACCATCCAGGACATGGAGAAGGAGAGGGACTTTTATTTTGGCAAACTGAGGAACATTGAGCTCATCTGCCAAGAGGAAGGAGAGGGTGATCCCACACTGCAGAGGATCGTGGATATACTCTACGCCACAGATGTGAGTTTAGTCAACATTACACACAGCCTCGACGGGTCACTTCAGCTTTTTTAGGTTTGAGGCCATGTGTTTTGGTTCAAACAACTGCTGATGCCTTAAAATTCAGTTTGTGGAATGGCATGCATGTAGCTCAAACGGAATGCTAACGTATGCTCATACAGCTTGTGCAGTTTCCTTCCATCAGGCGACGCATGATTGGTTCATTCTGTTCGAAATTCATGCGTGCTTAGATCAGACCTGCGTCGAATAAATGTCAAAACACTTGTGTGCTTGGTTTAGCTTACTTTGCACTTTTGGGACTATTCCAAAAATCATGGCCATTAATATGGAGTTGCCCCCCCCCCCTTGCTTCTATAAGAGCCTCCACTCTTCTGGGAAGGTTTTCCTCTAGATGTTGGAATATTGCTGCGGGGACTTGATTCCATTCAGCCACAAGAGCATTAATGAGATAGGACACTGATGTTGGGTGATTAGGCCTGGGTTGCAGTCGGAGTTCCAATTCATCCCAAATGTGTTTGATGGGGTTGAGGTCAGGTCTCTGTGCAGGACAGTCAAGTTCTTCCATACTGATCTCGGCAAACCATTTCTGTATGGACCTTGCTTTGTGCACAGGGCCTTGTCATGCTGAAACAGGAAAGGACCTTCCCCAAACTGTTGCCACAAAGTTGGAAGCACAGAATCGTCTAGCATGTCATTGACTGGCGTAGCGTTAGGATTTCCCTTTACATGAAAACCCATTTAATGAAGCTCCTGACAAACAGTTATTGTGCTGACATTGCTTCCAGAGGCAGTTTGGAACTCTGTAGTGAGTGTTGCAACCGAGGACAGGTGACTTAAAAAAAACAAAATTTAAATGACGGGCTTCAGCACTTGGCGGTCCCGTTCTGTGAGCTTGTGTGGCCTACCACTTCGCGTCTGAACCGGTGTTGATTCTAGACGTTTCCAGTTCACAAAAACAGCACTTACAGTTGACTAGTGCAGCTCTAGCAGGGCAGAAATTTGATGAACTGACTTGTTGGAAAGGTGGCATCCTATGGCGGTGCCATGTTTAAAGTCACTTAGCTCTTCAGTACGGGCCATTCTACTGTTGTTTGTCTATGAAGGTTGCATGGCTGTGTGCTTGTCAGCAATGGGTGTGGCTGGAATAGCCAAATCCACTAATTTGAAGGGATGTCCTCATACTTTTGGCTGTGTAGTGTATTTGACCCAGGTCAGACTTCGATCTCAATTTGAGTGTCTTTCCGCTACGTAGAGTCCTATAACCTAATATCTAACCTGATATCTTCCTCTTCATCCGTCTCTGTGATCTCAGGAGGGCTTTGTCATACCGGACGCTGAGTCAGAGCACCAGGAGGAATTCTAACGTTCAAGAGTGGATCATGCAGCTTTTAATACAACCCCTCAACCCACCAAACCCCTTCAATCAGCTACCACATCTCCATCCTCGCCCTACTTACAACACCCCCTCCAAAAAATGTATCATGTTATGTGTTCGTGGTCTCTGAGTGGACTGTATATCAAATGTTTTTTTTTCTGTAAAATCAAGTTGAAATAAGTGAAGTGTGTGTGTGTGTGTGTGTGTGTGAAGTACCTCCTCTTCTGAAAGCCCTTCCCTGGGTCATCCCATTGGCCCGTATCAGCATCATGTTGGTAGAAGGCAGCCATTTTGGCTCTATTTGGGTCCAGAAGAGTGAACTGTCCATCTGTAAGATGTCACTTTTTTTGTTTGCTTGTCTTTCCCCTCAATTTCTGTGTCTGTTCCGGGAATTGGCGTTACAAGTTCATTGGAACCTGCACTCACTTTTGTACATAGTATTTTTCTTATTTTACCTGTTTCCTAAATTATCACTGTTTTTGCCACGTGTAGCAATTGTTTTCTGGGTCTGAGCAAATTCACTTTGAGTTTCTACTTGCTTAATGTAGTGATCGTGGGACATTTTCTTTGCTTTACTAACCAACTGTTCATATCCCTCAAACCTAGTTGAGTTCACTACTTTCATTTGGTCTCCTCCTGTTTGGATATTAACCTTTTTTTAAACGGTGCAATCCTTTTTATTCCAGGAAAGTGGCATTTTTTTCTCAAAGATTCAGGTCAACGCCTCTTAGTGTGGCTGCAATTCTCGGGACAGCTCATAACAACCTGACGATATTTATGAAGAAACATGTTAGAAACTACAAGCTTATGGTGGAATACTTTGTGCGTGATTTATCTGTTTTGTTTGTCTCTTGGATGTTGGAAGGCATGTGCACTGTGGATGCCAGAAACGCTCTGGTCCCAAGCTTATCCCAAATTACCCACTTTTTTTTTTTTGTTGGCATTTCTCTTGTCTAAAATTGTTCAGTTGGCATGGGATAAAGTTTTAACTTGATTTAGCACCTCTAGTGTCAATGCATCTTCTTAGGGAATGCAAAAGGTGACTGATGTTTTTCTATTTTCTACCTTCATTTTTATTTATTTTTTTACTCCGGTCTTGCATCTTAATCTGTTTTGATTATGGAGCCACTGCACCATTGACAGGTTCTAGGCCCAAAACGCTGATGCGCAAATAGAACTGCCAGTCTCTGCACTGGAAGATCAGAGATTTTCTAAGTTTTATGAATTGCCTTATTCTTAAATACCTTTCATAACCTACATATGTGACTTTGTACTCTCTTTTTGGCAAATGTTTGTAATTCGATTGAAAGAATTGTCATTTCAGATCTTTTTTTTGTTCTGCTGCTCTGAATGGCCGTCTAGAGAATCTGTCAAATAGATGTTCAGTTTTCCAGTTAATACACTGCTCTGACAAAGACCAATTTACATTTGTACATCTTTGATGGTTCATTTGAAGTGTTCTGAACTTATTGGTGTACTTAATCTAACTCGTGCCACCCATCTGTTGGCTGAAATGACCCAGCTGATTAATTAGAAGTACATAACTGTCAAGTCCAAAGTCTTGCCTCCTTGCAGGGCCTGTTAAATAATGTGTATAATAAATTGAACAGTAATGCCACAACAATGTGATCTATAGCATCCTTTGGTTGTGCTGGTCGCTGGGCATTAGTTTTGCATGTCGTTTTTTTATGAAGGGGATTTTCTGATGCTGAATATGTAATGAATTGCCTATTGGCTTGAAGTCCACGTGGGAGCTGCACATAGATTTGACCATTGTGGTGTACTTTAGTTGTCTGGCACTAAAACGGAACCTTTCTAGGCAATGAAGGAAGTTTGAATGTCGTGCAAAAACCTTCCGAAATGCATGGGGATGCCTGGCTGTAATATTATTTTTACGTTTTGGTCCTCGTTACTTTCTTCTGGACCACAACCCTAATTTCATTTGTCTACTTTTTGGGATTACCATGTCCAAAACAGTTTTTCAAAATGTATTGGGATATGAATGTGTATGTGTAACACACAGAAATAATCATTGTGACTGTTAACCTTGAGTCCAGAAACATTTGTTTTGAGTGATAGTTTAAAAACATAATTGTCTTTTTTGAATTTGGCTTGTTTAAAGACTAAACTATCCTGGTGGCAGATTTGTGGGTATTTGGGTCTTAAACACGGGTCATGTTCCAGCAGTCTACAACCAATGGTTGTGTGCAACGTCATCGACTGCGCAGTCTATCAGTTTGCTATATCATATGTGGTTTGCAGATATTAAACACTTATCCATGAGTTGAGATCTGGCAGGCATCTACAATGTAGTCAGTCTGGAAGGTGGAAATAGTTTTGGTAAAGTGCATTTTATATGCAAGGCAGAACCCCGCAATGACCTGTTTCAATCTAACCTTGTGCCAATCTTGACCTTTTAACCATCGAGCAACTCCCTGTTAGCTATTGGTTCCTGATTGTATTATTTTCTAGATATTCTGAATGATTAGTGTGGTAATTGGAAGGAGCCCTTGCAGCTCTTGTGTTTTTGGGGTGTGAAAGATCAGTGGTGCTCATCAGATATCCCCTGTGACATAATAATCTGAGTTGACATTCTGGTACACTGTGGGCCTTGTGCCACCTTCTGCTCTCCTTTTTTTTCTGTTGATTTTTAATTTATTTTAATTTAAAAAAAACAATTAATTTACATTTTTTATTGATTTAAAAAAAAAAATCAGCGGGAAATGTGTTTTATTTTTTCTGATTTACTTAAATCATGTTTGCCGAATCAAGTTTCTTACAAACAATAAAACAGTATTTCAAGATTTCCCCCCCCCCCCTTCTGTTAATTTTTTTCTCTCCCTTTTCTCTAATATAAAGGTGATTATATGGCAGAAAAGGTCTGTTTATTCGGTATGGCAGAAAAGGTCTGTTTATTCGGTTGACAAAACAAGCAGTCCTAGTTCAGAATTTGAAATTCACATTTCCATTTCCAGGTCAACTTGCCAGATTGGAATTCCATTGCTGTGACATCATAAAGAGTGTGCATTATTCTGGAATGTCAATTATTTAGTGAAACTCAATTGTTGAAAACCCTGAGACAACAACAAACCAACCATATGGCTTAATGTTAGTCATGGGAAGTACTTCGCCCCAGGGCAGCAATACCAACATGATGAAGGTATCTTCAGAGGCCTGGTATGTGTATTGAGTGATAAGATTTCTGTCTAGCCATTTACACTGAGGATCATCATTTTGTAAATGTTTATCACAATTGTCTGCATAAATAACTTTGCTTCCAGGTCCCCTACTGATGGAGACAAGCACAAACAAAATGTACCACAGGTATAGTGTAAAGACCACTTGTGCGTTACAGACCCTTCTACTGTATTCTTCTTGGTCTGATTGTCTGGTTGTGAGAGATGTAGTACTGTTATTCCTTCTATCCCGTCCCTTGTTGTGTAGCCGACTGCTGGCAGCGGGTGCACCAAGAGTGACTCCCCTGAGGAGGGAGAGAAGAAGAACCAGGGACGTGTGGAGGACCAGATCAACGAGGAGCACCTTCAACGGATTGAGGCCATGTTCCATGAAGCAGACACCGACGGAGGGGGAGGTACATAGATTTCGTACCTCTCATCCACACCCCATCTCCTGTTGATCCAGTTCTGATAGAGAAATCCACTAGCTTGACGTCTTGTCTATATGCGGTAGAAATGAACCTGGAGACAAGGGAACCGTTCTGATGTCTCACTCCTCATGAAAGCCTCTTGACTATAGCAGTGCCATCGCTGTGCTCATTTTCAACACCGTCTGAAGATACGTTGTGGAATGATCAGAAATACAACCATGGTTCAACACTATTATCCTAATGACCCTCTTTTCTCCTCTCTTTCTCTCCCTCGCTGAAAGGATTGGATATGGAAGAGTTTCGTGAGGCAATCAAGAAGATCATGGGTGACATTGATGATGAAGATGTGGACATTATCTTTATGAAGGTGGACACCAACTGTGACGGCGGTGTGGACTGGGTGGGTGTCTGTCTGGCCAAGCTGGTAGTTTTCAGGACCGTAAAACAAAGGCTTTTTATATTTCTCAGGGTATGGGTTAATGGGTACACGGTGGGGCGTAATTGGGACTAGGAGGATGAAAAGAGTCAAATTACATCCTTCCTCAGGCTTTTTACATGTTCCGGTGGGTGTGTCCCAAAGAGTGACACTCGTCTCGCACAGTGAGCCCACTCTGCCTCAAACCCCCAGCTGCCACCCCAAACCATTATTTATGATGATCGCTCCCCTGTTACTAGACAGAGGGCCAGACCAGGGATGTCTGTGTGCTGAGACAGAGGGTGACTGTGGTGGGAATCTCTTATCTAAATGCCTGAAGACTGAATAACCCCAATATTGTTAAAACTCCACCTTTCTCCACATACTTAATGGCTGCATCCAAAATGAAGGCACAGAAATGCACACCTGCTTAGAAGAGGTGCTGGCTAATAGAGTAGAACACTTGAAAAAGAAAAGCAGAGCTGCACATTCAACGTAGCGTTTGATCTGAAGCTATTGTGTTTTTGCTATCATAAGTGTTTGTAGGCTTATGTAGCCAAATTGTATTTATGATCACATGTTATCCATTCATGACTTATGTCTATTGACATCTGTAAATCAACCAATGAAATCAAGCCACAGCTAGCTTTGATTATGGACACCGGTGTGTGCGTGTGTGTGTCCTTTCAAACTATATAAACTAGTGATCTGCAGTGTTTGTCATTATACTCTGATGAAGACAGCTTGGCTGTCGGAACATTGGTTATAAAATGATTGCGTCTGAGCTCCTAGAGTGCGATGCATCCAAAATGACACACTATTCCCTACTCTCTCTAGCGCACGTGGGGAATAGGGTGCCATTTCTTATTCGCCTTTGGACATACAGTAGCTCATGATGTGTGCCTGTCTGCCTGTAGGATGAGTATCTAAACTACATGCTGCTGGAGTACAGGGAGAAGGACTCCCTACAGAAGCAGAACCGTCCCCTCTACTTCCCCAAACCTCTAAAGATCGTCCCTGTGTAAGTGCTCTCTCACTTGGATCCTATTCATTACGGCACACCGTAGCAAAACGTTTTGCAATGGAAAACAAAAACAAGCATTTCTTATTGGAAAAGTCCAAGCAGTCCCTCTGTATTTCAGTCCATTAATTCGACCCTGGGTTAGGTGTGTTGTCATGGTACGGTGCCATGACTGGGAGACCGGAGAAGGATGGGATGCTACTGCTGTATGTGAGACGAGTGATGGCTCTCCGATAGACATGGATGGTTCCTATTATCGTTGGCTAGGACAACTACTCCCCAGTTGTATGTGTGTGGAGAGGGTGAAAGAGATGATTTGCATATAACAGCGCCTTTTGTAGTTTCACATGTAAATTATTCAAAGGGTCCAAGGATTTTTGCCATGAATCTCCCATACTTTCTAACCCCCACTCTTTACACCCACGCCCTTTGCATTCTTCTGTTCTCTCAAGTGTATGCTTTCTTTACTATTCTCTGTCTGTAGGGGTTGTGTGTGTGTGTGTCTGGTGTGGCCATGCATGCATCCCCCTGTCTGTCAATGACTCATGTCCATGGATGACACATCACTGCTACTCTCCTTACTCACGGTGTGTCTATCTGAGATCACTGGCATCCAGTCCCCGGGGGTCTATTTCTGACTGTAGGAGACATGGATATAGGCAGTCTATAAATATCACCAGAGAATGGCTAAGATAATGTCATTTAATGAAATCGTTGGAGAACAGGTCTTTAGAAATATTGCAGCTTGCCACTTTTTTTCTCATATGTATTTGACAAACAAAATACTCTGAATCCTAAATGTCCAATAATCCACACAGGTTTTGTTCTTTGACTGATGTCTTGGTGGTTTGTGAGGTCTGTGTCGTTTCTGTCTGGTTCTCTGCAGTGCCCACTGTGAGCCCATCGTTCGGCTGCAGTTCTACCCCTTCCAGACCCCCCAGGCAGAGAAGAACGGGGGGCAGGGCAGGGCCGTGCCCAAAACCCGCGCCCAGCTGGGACGCTACCTGTCTGTCAGCCGAGATGGCATCCTCAACTACTGGAGCGAGAGGTTCAAACTGACACGCACTGTCAA
This sequence comes from Salvelinus namaycush, assembly GCF_016432855.1. NCBI lineage: Eukaryota > Metazoa > Chordata > Actinopteri > Salmoniformes > Salmonidae > Salvelinus > Salvelinus namaycush. The sequence goes on from NC_052322.1 coordinate 27,752,555, forward strand.
CGTGAGTGTGTCTGTGTGTGCACGCCACTGTGTGTGTACAAGTGCATCTTTGTGTGTGCGCGCACTTAAAACACCAGAGTACTTCCCTTCAGAGGTTAGACTGAGGAGAGAGGAATTCAGTGCATTGCATGGTAGGATGAAAAAACATGAATTGAGTCGATGCTACTCTTCCATAGAGAAGGATGGATGTCCTGTCACCACCTAGTCTATTTTAAAGTTGGCCACAATGACTCATCCATGGATATAAAGTAGACACCTGCCATGGCAATAAATCAGACCGGCATAGTTCAGCTCCACGGGGACAGGTGGTGCCACACATCACCCGTCTGATTGGGCGGGCCACTGAGGACACCGAAGGCGGATTGCCTCGTCTCTCCATGGGTCTGTTAAAACCACTGCTTCTGTAAAGGCTGACCAAGATTACCAACATCTCAATATATCTAAACCCTCTGAATCTTGCATGGGATGCTATCTCTGTAATGTGATCCAGAAGACCTATGCACCAAGCAGGTGTTTTACTTAAACCTTGTTACATGGGATTAGTGGTCTATACACAGTATACACGGAGTATACAAAACATTAAGAACAGCTGCTCTTTCCATGACAGACTGACCAGATGAATCCAGGTGAAAGCTATGATCCCTTATTGATGTCACCTGTTAAATCCACTTCAGTCAGTGTAGAGGAAGGGGAGGAGACCGGTTAAAGAAGGATTGTTAAGCCTTGAGAAAATTGAGACATGGATTGTGTATGTGTGCCATTCAGAGGGTGAATGGGCAAGACTTCTATTTAAGTGCCTTTTGAACAGAGTATGGTAGTAGGTGCCAGGTTTGTGTCAACAACTGCAACGCTGCTGTTTTCTTTCACGCTCAACAGTTTCTTGTGTGTATCAAGAATTGGCCCACCACCCAAAAGACATCCAGCCAACTTGACACAACTGTGGGAGTCAACATGGGCCATCATCCCTTTTGGAGTACCACCCTCATGGAGTCTGTTTCTGACCGTTTGAGCAGACACATGCACATTTGTGGCCTGCTGGAGGTCATTTTGCAGGGCTCTGGCAGTGCTCCTCCTTGCACAAAGGCGGAGGTAGCGGTCCTGCTGCTGGGTTGTTGCCCTCCTACGGCCTCCTCCACGTCTCCTGATGTACTGGCCTGTCTCCTGGTAGTGCCTCCATGCTCTGGACACTACGCTGACAGACACAGCAAACCTTCTTGCCACAGCTCGCATTGATGTGCCATCCTGGATGAGCTGCACTACCTGAGCCACTTGTGTGGGTTGTAGACTCCGTCTCATGCTACCACTAGAGTGAAAGCACCGACAGCATTCAAAAGTGACCAAAACATCAGCCAGGAAGCATAGGAACTGAGAAGTGGTCTGTGGTCACCACCTGCAGAACCACTCCTGTATTGGGGGTGTCTTGCTAATTGCCTATAATTTCCACCTGTTGTCTATTCCATTTGCACAACAGCATGTGAAATTTATTGTCAATCAGTGTTGCTTCCTAAGTGGACAGTTTGATTTCACAGAAGTGTGATTGACTTGGAGTTACATTGTGTTGTTTAAGTGTTCCCTTTATTTTTTTGAGCAGTGTATATATGTACACTACCGTTCAAAAGTTTGGGGTCACTTAGAAATGTCCTTATTTTTGAAAGACAAGCACTTTGTTATATATATATATTATTTTCCCCCCATTTAAAATAACATCCAATTGATCAGAAATAGTGTAAACATTGTTAATGTTGTATATGACTATTGTAGCTGGAAACGGCAGATTTTTTATGGAATATCTACATAGGCGTACAGAGGCCCATTATCAGCAACCATCACTCCTGTGTTCCAATGGCATGTTGTGTTAGCTAAGTTTATCATTTTAAAAGGCTAATTAAACATTAGAAAACCCTTTTGCAATTTTGTTAGCACAGATGAAAACGGTTGTGCTGATTTATAGAAGCAATAAAACTGGCCTTTAGACTAGTTGAGTGTCTGTAGCATCCTCATTTTTGAGTTCGATTACAGGCTAAAAATGGCCAGAAACAAAGAACTTTCTTCTGAAACTTCAGTCAATTCTTGTTCTGAGAAATGAAGGCTATTCCATGTGAGAAACTGCTAAGAAACTGAAGATCTCGTACAATGCTGTGCACTACTCCCTTCACAGAACAGCGCAAACTGGCTCTAACCAGAATAGAAAGAGTGGGAGGCCCCCGGTGCACAACTGAACAAGAGGACAAGTACATAAGTGTCTAGTTTGAGAAACAGATGCATCACAAGTCCTTAACTGGCAGCTTCATTAAATAGTACCCGCAAAACACCAGTCTCAACATCAACCGTGAAGAGGAGACTCCGGGATGCTGGCCTTCGAGGCAGAGTTGCAAAGAAAAAGCCATATCTCAGACTGGCCAATAAAAATAAGTTAAGATGGGCAAAATAACACATACACTGGACAGAGGATGAATCTAAGTTTGAGGTGTTTGGATCATAAAGAAGAACATTCGTGAGACGCAGAAAAGATGAAAAGATGCTGGAGGAGTGCTTCACGCCATCTGTCAAGCATGGTGGCGGCAATGTGATGGTCTGGGGGTGCTTTGGTGGTGGTAAAGTGGGAGATTTGTACAGGGTAATAGGGATCTTGAAGAAGGAAGGCTATCACTCCATTTTGCAACGCCGTACCCTGTGGACGGTGCTTAATTGGAGCCAGTTTCCTCCATAAGTACAATGACCCAAAGCATAGCTCCAAACTATGAAAGAATTGTTTAGGGAAGAAGCATTTAGCTGGTATTCTGTCAATAATGGAGTGGCCAGCACAGTCACAGGATCTCAACCCTATTGAGCTGTTGTGGGAGCAGCTTGACCGTATGGTATGTAAGAAGTGCCCATCAAGCCAATCCAACTTGTGGGAGGTGCTTCAGGAAGCATGGGGTGAAATATTTTAAGATTACCTCAACAAATTGACAACTAGAATGCCAAAGGTCTGCAAGGCTGTAATTGCTGCAAATGGAGGATTATTTGACAAAAGCGAAGTTTGAAGGACACATATTATTTCAATAAAAAATCCATTATTATAACCATGTCAACGTCTTGACTATAATTCCTATTCATTTTGCAACTCATTTCATGTATGTTTTCATTGAAAACAAGGACATATCTAAGTGACCCCAAACTTTTGAATGGTAGTGTACAGTGGGGCAAAAAAGTATTTAGTCAGCCACCAATTGTGCAAGTTCTCCCACTTAAAAAGATGAGAGAGGCCTGTAATTTTCATCATAGGTACACTTCAACTATGACAGACAAAATGAGGGAAAAAAATCCAGAAAATCACATTGTAGGATTTTTAATGAATTTATTTGCAAATTATGGTGGAAAATAAGTATTTTGTCAATAACAAAAGTTTCTCAATACTTTGTTATATACCCTTTGTTGGCAATGACAGAGGTCAAATGTTTTCTGTAAGTCATCACAAGCTTTTCACACACTGTTGCTGGTATTTTGGCCCATTCCTCCATGCAGATCTCCTCTAGAGCAGTGATGTTTTGGGGCTGTTGCTGGGTAACACGGACTTTCAACTCCCTCCAAAGATTTTCTATGGGGTTGAGATCTGGAGACTGGCTAGGCCACTCCAGGACCTTGAAATGCTTCTTACGAAGCCACTCCTTCGTTGCCCGGGCGGTGTGTTTGGGATCATTGTCATGCTGAAAGACCCAGCCACGTTTCATCTTCAATGCCCTTGCTGATGTTAGGCTTTGTTACTTTGGTCCCAGCTCTCTGCAGGTCATTCACTAGGTCCCCCCGTGTGGTTCTGGGATTTTTGCTCACCGTTCTTGTGATCATTTTGACCCCACGGGGTGAGATCTTGCATGGAGCCCCAGATCGAGGGAGATTATCAGTGGTCTTGTATGTCTTCCATTTCCTAATAATTGCTCCCACAGTTAATTTCTTCAAACCAAGCTGCTTACCTATTGCAGATTCAGTCTTCCCAGCCTGGTGCAGGTCTACAATTTTGTTTCTGGTGTCCTTTGACGGCTCTTTGGTCTTGGCCATAGTGGAGTTTGGAGTGTGACTGTTTGAGGTTGTGGACAGGTGTCTTTTATACTGATAACAAGTTCAAACAGGTGTCATTAATACAGGTAACGAGTGGAGGACAGAGGAGCCTCTTAAATAAGAAGTTACAGGTCTGTGAGAGCCAGAAATCTTGCTTGTTTGTAGGTGACCAAATACTTATTTTCCACCATAATTTGCAAATAAATTCATTAAAAATCCTACAATGTGATTTTCTGGATTTTTTTCCCTCATTTTGTCTGTCATAGTTGAAGTGTACCTATGATGAAAATTACAGGCCTCTCTCATCTTTTTAAGTGGGAGAACTTGCACAATTGGTGGCTGACTAAATACTTTTTTGCCCCACTGTATGTGTGGTTCTAGTGGTCTACTGACTTTTGACCTTCCTCCTCTGTCTGTCCTCTATCAGTTGGACCAGCTGAAACGAGCCCCCCCCTCCACCTCCATCCAACAGATCTGGGTAACCGACATGATCTGCTTGAGCAACCTTAACCTCCTGGCCATCGCCTCCACCGGACGAGACGTTGGTGTGTATGCATGTGTGGAGCCTGCAGCAAGTGCATGTGAGGGTGTGTCTGTAAGAATTGTAATTAACCCTGAACAAAACCATGAACCAAATCAGACCAGATTCGGCAGTAGCAATTTAACATCCCTTGCTTTCACTTTGTATAGCTTTAGACATTATTTGATGTGTTTCTCTGTGTATTATGCCTGTCTGTGTGTTAGAGTTTTATGACATCAGCGCCAGCAAGTGTGACATTGTATTCTCTCTGACTGGACTGGAGGGCTACGCGGTTGTCATGGATTACTGGTAGGGCATTGGCAAGTGCATTGGATTTCCTGGCACCAGCTAGTCTAGTAACTTATATTACTGATAGGACAATGGCTATGTTTTTAGATTACAGATAGGCAGTGGTGGAAAGTACCTAATTGTCATACTTGAGTAAAAGTAAAGATACCTTAATAAAAAATTACTCAAGTGAAAGTCACCCAGTAAAATACTACTTGAGTAAAAGTCCTAAAAGTATTTTGGTTTTAAATATACTTAAGTATCAAAAGTGAATAATTGCTAAAATGTACTTAAGTGTCAAAAGTAAGTGTAAATAATTTCAGATTCCTTATATTAAGCAAACCAGATGGCACAATGTTCTTGTTTTTAAATTTACTGATAGCCAGGGGCACACTCCAACACTCAGACACAATTTAAAATGAAGCATTTGTGTTTAGGGATTCTGCCAGATAAAAGACGGTAGGGATGACCATGGATATTCTCTTGATGTGTATGATTTGGACCATTTTCCTGTCCTGCTAAGCATTTCTAAATGTACTGTTGGGTGTCAAGGAAAATGTATGGAGTAAAAAGTACAGATACCCCAAAAAACAACTTAAGTAGTGCTTGTAAGTATTTTTACATAAGTACTTTACACCACTGCTGATAGGGCATTGGCTAGGACTTTCAATTACTGGTATGACATTGGCTATAGGGCATCACACATTTAGATAAAACATCAGGTCAGTCGACGGGAGGATCTGTTAACGATACATTTTGTTGTGTATGGCTAATTTCCCACACTGTCTGTCTGTCTATATGTCTGTCCAGGTCAGATGGAACCAAAGCAGTGTTTTCGATAGGGGACATTGAGGGTTATGTGTCTGTCTTCATCTCCAGTGATGTGCTCCAGTATGGACTGTTCAACAGCGGGGCCTTTAAGTCTGGTACTAACCCTCCCTGTCCTGATCCAACACTCCCTTCACTGTACATTATCAAACCCTTCACTGTACATTATCAAACCCTTTCTCTTCACCTTATGATGGTTCTCAGCTAGTTGGGTGGATGGTTACCCTCTCTCTCTGTCTCAGGGGGGAATTGCCGCATCCCTGTCCCAGCTCTGTTGAAGAACACCTCCAAGTATTTCCTGTGTTTCAAAGTGGTACGTTACTCTACAAAGGCAATTATTCTGGTCAGTCTAAGAGCAGGAATCTGTGCATGGTTTTGTTATAGCCCAGCAGTAACACTTGATTCAAATATTTAACTAATTAAGGTCTTCACTTTACTTACAATTATGCTGAATTAGGGTCTGTTACTGTAGGCTTTTGAATGAATGTCTACCCACCAGTAGATCTTTAGGACTGGAATGAAGATTTGGGTGGACGGTAACCCTCTCTCCTGCTCCAGAGTTTTGCAGAGATGTAAAGGATTTGATGAAAATAACGTTAATGATAAGGTCTCTATTTTTTATAATAGTCAACACAGTTTTACGTCTGTTGGAGAGGAAGGAAAAAGAAAGGGATGACAACAGCATTGTGAGAGATGGAGAAGGGGATGGGGTTATGGAGAGAGTGTCTCTACCTCTGTGATGGATCAGTCTGTCACAAAGGGACTGTCCCATTACCCATCTGTGACCCTGGGGACATATCACTTGACTAATACATACTAATCAGGTCGAAGATGATAGTCTGCTTGTCAGGGGGGAGCCTGGGCTGGAAGATGGACTGATTGACTTCAGTAGACCTCATACTTCCATTAGACCACATGTGCCTTCATTTCCCTCTCAGCAGCCTTTATTACACTACTCTATTGCCTATTTATTACTTTGGTCTCTTATTTTATCAGTATCCCACCTTTTTCACGTCATTACTGTATCTCTTCTTTTCATGCCTCTGTGCCACCCCCCCAGGCCCTGCACAATAACTGGTGCCATCAGATCCGCTTTCTACCGGAGTTAAACGCTGTCGCCACCTGCTGTGCATCTGACCAAACTTCCATGGTTCTCACCACTGTGCCCCACTCTCAGAAGGCTAAAATCCAGTACGTTCACCATGCCCTTGCACACAGTGCATGTTCCTACATAGTGGTCCAGGAACTCTCTCTTCTACCTTATTCCACTCACACATATCTGTATCTCTGTCGACCTTACAGAGGAACAGGGCCCATATTCACAAAGCGTTTTTGAGTGCTGATCTAGGATCAGCTGCCCTTTAAAAGTCCTACTTTTAAGACACTGAACATTTTTAAGAGCCCTGATTGTTACAGTAGCATTTTGCTCATTTTCACAAAAGTACTAAATGTTTAGGAATACAATTTGTTTCTAGAAATACTAAATGTTTAGGGATACAATTTGTTTCCAAAAGTACAAAATATTTAGGAATACAATTTGTTTCCAAAAGTACTAAATGTTTTAGGAATACAATTTGTTTCCAAAAGTACTAAATGTTTAGGAATACAATTTGTTTCCAAAAGTACTAAATGTTTAGGAATACAATTTGTTTCCAAAAGTACTAAATGTTTAGGAATACAATTTGTTTCCAAAAGTGACTGTGTGCTTTCTCCATCATAGCAACTCATTCTTTCAGCTGAGGAAGGGAATCCTCTGCTTTGACTACTCTCCCGAGTTTAACATTCTGGGTAAGAGATTGATTAGGATGAATCCTCCTTCACTAAAGTCTAATAATAAGGCAATTAGTAATTTGCGTTATTTTCGTGCAAAAATATCAGCAGTCTTTTTTTCACCACCTGCATTTTTGTTTCTTACATTTTTTTTTACTGTCAAATCTTTACTTTGTGTAGATAAATGAATTACAAAGTTAAAAGAAGGGTTGTGTTTTGAATGTGAATCCCTGTCATAGTGACTGGAGGCTTTGACCGCATTGTGAGGATATGGAACCCCTACGTGAACAACTGTGCCACCTCTCAGATGAAGGGCCACTCCACAGCCATCACACACATCGTGGTCAACAGCAGCGACAACAAGATCATCAGCATCTCCAAGGACAAGGTCTGTCTGGGGACAAACCTGATCTACGGTCTCTGGTTCCTCGGTGATCAGGATTACTTGAAATCATGTTATGAGAAATGTGATGAGCAAGAATTGCCATGAATGTAAGAGAAGCACTGCTTGATTTCACGCACATGATCACACTGTTTTCTTTCCTATTCTCTGTCTGTGTCTCAGAATGTGCGTGTGTGGGACCTGCAGGACTGTGCCTGTCTCCAGAACATCCACTCCAGGAATGTGACCATGAGTCGCTTCCCTATCTCAAGTGTCCACTACAACAGAGACACCAACACCCTGGTGCTGGCCACCTTTCTGGTAGGCTCCCCACCTTGTTCATTCACATACTGTAGGACACATAAAAGGGGACTGATTGAAGTAATCAAAGCCCTAGGAAGATTAGCGCTGGCTAAGTGGTCCGCTAATGGGCATCGAGGAAGCCATGCAAATGCGATTTATCGTCTCACACAAATATGTTACAGCTACTCTAGCATCAACAGCTATGCTTTTTTTTGCCTATTATAACGGCAATCTTTGTGCAGATAGGGGTTCTACATGGAGTGGTGGATGATGTGGATACTGTTCACAAGCTGCAGACATCACATGAGCAGCCCCTGTGTACAGCTCTCTATAACACCAACTTCAAACAGGTAAGTTGTTGGGTATACTCTAAAACACCAGGTGGCTGGATGAATGAACAAATAACTAATTCATTAAGAGATGAAAGAACAATGTTCTGTCCCATTTGAACCCCAATGTGCCTGCCTTCTCTCTGTTCCAGGTAGTGAGTGGCTGTCATAACGGCGTGGTGAGTGTGTGGGAAATCCTGACTGGGGAGAAGGTCATGCAATTCCAGACATCCCCGGAGAAGGCGGTGGAGGTGACGGCCATGACGTTTGACGGGCCCAAGCGCCGCCTCATCACGGGGTCCAAGGATGGTAGCCTGCGCCTGTGGAACTTCAACAACGGAGCGCTGCTAGCTACACTCCCCATACTGAATGATAACGAGGTAGAAGTTACGCCTAACTACAGATCAGGGATCAGTAGCTAGCCTACCTTCGTTCAGCCTTATCCAATAGGGGGATAAGAAAATCTGACCCTGCTCTTTTTCCAGGTGACGGGGGTCATTTACATCAACCAAAGGATATATGTGTCCGGCTGGAGCAAAAGGGTCATGTGGTACTTGTGAGTACACCTCCCATCGACACCATGTGTCATTAAAGTCTGCAGGGTTAAATGTATACTGAGCAATGTGATGACATCATACACTGTGGAACAACTTCATGCTGGATGATGTTGTATTGCTGAGTGTACCTTTTTAAGGCTCCTCTGATGGAGTGTGGTTGTTGCTGTGGCTGCCAGGGATGTGAAGGAGGATATGGAGATGGAGTACCGTATCTGGAACCAGTACCATGCCGAGGATATCTACTCCATGCATGCCCACGGCAACAAGATGCTTGTGACCGCCTCCTACAGTGGTGACATCATCGTATGGAACATCGACTCGGGGCGAGCCTTCTGCCGCTTCAACGCCTGCGAGAGTTCGCGACCACTGCTGCCCAATCGGGTGAGGGGATAGTGATCATACTTACTTTTTGACCAATCCCCTAGAACAGGGGGTTTCAAACTGGGGTCCATGGCCCCCTAGGGTGCGCGGCGGTACTGCAGGGGGTCAGCGCAATTTTTTTTATTTATTTTTTTATTTTAAATTTTATCCCCTTTTCTCCCCAATTTTCGTGGTATCCAATCGCTAGTAATTACTATCTTGTCTCATCGCTACAACTCCCGTACGGGCTCGGGAGAGACGAAGGTCGAAAGCCATGCGTCCTCCGAAGCACAACCCAACCAAGCCGCACTGCTTCTTTAACACAGCGCGCCTCCAACCCGGAAGCCAGCCGCACCAATGTGTCGGAGGAAACACCGTGCACCTGGCCCCCTTGGTTAGCACGCACTGCGCCCGGCCCGCCACAGGAGTCGCTGGAGCGCGATGAGACAAGGATATCCCTACCGGCCAAACCCACCCTAACCCGGACGACGCTAGCCCAATTGTGCGTCGCCCCACGGACCTCCCGGTCGCGGCCGGCTGCGACAGAGCCTGGGCGCGAACCCAGAGACTCTGGTGGCGCAGTTAGCACTGCGATGCAGTGCCCTAGACCACTGCGCCACCCGGGAGGCCCGTCAGCGTAATTTTTAAAATATTTTTTTTATTATTTGGAGAAAAAGCATTATTTTATGAATATTGCTAGCTACAACAGAATGCCATTTTTATGTCTGCATCCAGTATGAAGGAAGTTCAATTAGCACAATTAATTAGAATCTACAGAAACAGTTAACATGCCAAAATCTCGAATTATCCGTCTAATATGGAGGAAATTGGTCACTAATTACATTTTTTTTTTCTGCATAGAACATTCTTAGGTGGCCAGTTTAAATGGTAATTTTCAGTGTTAACTTAAACGACCAAACCAGATAGAAAGCATCCAGAAAAGATATTGAACTATATATATTATTTTATAATACCATTTTTGAGAACTAACAATGCATACTATTGTAGGACTTTAAAACTGCAAAATTGTCTCTCAGCTCTATGCCAAACTGTGTAGAATTGCTGGATGTTAGCTTCAAAACTGCTAAATATTTTCTCAGCTGCCAAGATACCTTTCTAGCTAATAGGTTATGTTAGAGTTTACACTTCCTCTTCCAATTAAGTGTGTGGAGGTCAAAATAATGAAACTCTATTCATTTTAAAATGTTGATTACTTCTACTTGCCATTATCATTCACCTGATAATCAATCAAATGTATTTATAAAGCCCTTTTTACATCAGCTGAAGTCAAAGTGCTGTACAGAAACCCAGCCTAAAACCCAAACAGCAAGCAATGCAGATGTAGAAGCATGGTGGCTAGAAAAAACTCCCTAGAAAGGCAGAAACCTAGAGAAGAACCAGGCTCTGAGGGGTGGCCAGTCCTCTTCTGGCTGTGCCGGGTTGAGATTTATAACCGTACATGGACAAGATGTTCAAACATTCATAGATGACCAGCCGGGTATTATAATAATCATCATAATAATAATAATAATAATAATCATCATCACAGTGGTTGCAACAGGTCAGCACCTCAGGAGTAAATGTCAGTTGGCTTTTTATAGCCGAGCATTCAGTGTGAGAGACAGCAGGTGCGGTAGAGAGAGAGAGTCGAAAACAGCAGGTCAGGGACAAGGTAGCACGTCCGGTGAACAGGTCAGGGTTCCATAGCCGCAGGCTACAAGACGCAAGTTTATTTATATTTTGCTAACATATGATGAGGGTCCCTGGGTTGCCAGTTTGCCTGGGCAGGGGGTCCCTGGGCAAGTAAAGTTTGAAAACCCCTATGCTAGAAGGCTAAATGATCATGTTTTTGTTGCCCAATCCTGCCTTCCAGGTGATTGACAGGTCAGCTTTTGACAGATTTGAGGCGTCAGAGTCTAAGGGCTCGTTTGATGAGAGCGAATGGACAGATTCATCAGAGTACAGAGGGGAGGCCACAGTCTCCCATTCCAGCCAGGGGGTCTCAGTGGGGCCCGGTGCACCCCCACCTCATCCCCCCTCTCCTCAGGAGGACAAGGACAGCTCTTGCAGCAGCCCCCCTGAGATGATCCAGGTGAGACATTCTGACCCATAACTGCTGACCAGGGTTAAGATCCATTCATGAAGTGAATTGAAAAAATAAATCGCTATGTGTTTTCAATGAGAATGTATTATTTGCCTGAATTGAAAACTGAATTGACCTCAACCCTGCTTCTAACCCTCCCTTTGGCTTCTCTCTTAGTTGATATTTGACCTTGTTTGACCCCACCAGGAGGAGTCAGGCGCTGAGAAAGAAAATGAGAGAACTCATCAGAAGAAGTCGCCAAAGCAGCGGCACAAGAGCGGCAAACCTCAGCCGATCAGTGCAAAAGAGTTAGAGAAACCCAGACTGGCTGTGGAGAAGGTATGGGCTAATGGACCAGTCAGTGAGAGTCTGTGGACGCAGCATTGGACACCCTCAGACACTGAGCAATATTCCCACGACATCAGAGCAGATCAGGTCACAATGATGTAACAAGTACCAACAAAGTGGTTGAACACACACAAATCCCCTCCTTCACTTCCTCGCTCCCTCAGGCTCTTTTCCTGGGAACCAGGGAGCGGAGCCCTGACACAGCCATCCTGCTGACCAGTGCAGCTGACGGCTATGTGTACGCCTGGTCCATCCACCACCTGGGGGGGCTGCTGGGAAAGTTCCGGGCGGTCCACTCCGAGGGCACGGCCATCACCACCATGTCTACTGATCTGCAAGACCAGATGCTGCTAACTGGGGACAGCACCGGCTACATCATGGTTGGTCGGAAGAATCGTAGAGGATTAGTAGCGCAGACGTTCCCATATCAGAATATTACGATATATGAGAATATGGTTGTTTAGCTGCTAGCAGACGCTTATCTGAAGCAACTTGCAGTTAACACTTTCTATCCCCCTCCCCAGCTGTGGGACATAGAGAGGTACTGCTTCTGTATGCAAGGGGAGCGGGAGGGGATGGCCCCTCTGGAAAAGGCCGTTCATCTGCCCAGCCTCATCCCCAGGTACTGTAAGGTGACTGGGCCTCGCAGGATGAAGGTGGAGAAGAGAACCGAGGTGCAGCATAGAGAGAGAACATACTAGAGTAACACGTCATAAACCTTTCTAGCATTCTAATTTGGTGGGTGAGAGTAGGATGAGATAGATGGTTACAAAATCAGTCATGTTCTGTATGGCACACTGTAGTGAAATGTTTTGCAACAGAAGACCGATATCAGTGTTACGCAAGTTTCTGTAGCACATCCTCCATTTTAAAACGTTTTCTCTGCTTCGTGCCTACCGCACACAACCCTGTTCAGACAAATTTTACATGTTGATTTCAGTGGCTTTCTGGGAAATAAATATTGAAAATGCATAGCAACAAATCCATTGTTGCTTTTTCACTGACTAATTATTATACACTGAGTGTACAAAACATTAAGAACACCTTCCTAATATTGAGTTGCACCCTCTTTTGCCCTCTACAAGGTGTCAAAAGTGTTCCACAGGGTTGCTGGCCCATGTTTACTCCAATGCTTCCCATAGTTGTGTCAAGTTGGCTGAATGTCCTTTGGGTGGTGGACCATTCTTGATACACATGGGAAACTGTTGAGCATGAAAAACCCAGCAACGTTGCAGTTCTTGACACAAACCAGTGCACAATATTAAATATTTTGTCTTGCTCATTCACCCTCTGAATGGCACACATACACAATCCAATATTTCAATTGTCTCAAGGTTTAAAAATCCTTCTTTAACCGGTCTCCTCTCCTTCTACACTGTCATGGAAAGAGCATTTGTTCATAATATTTTATACACTCAGTGTACATGGATATATTATTTTCACCACATTATCCATTTCATTCCAATCAAAGAGGATTGTAGAGTTTATAACCCTGTCTCATTTATTCATTAATTCTTCACGGTTTCCACTTGTCCAGGTGGTGGATGGCTGGAGCGTCTCCCTCACCCCTCCGCCCCTCCTCAGCTCCTGGCGGGGTCACCTGAAGGGCATCGTTAGTCTGGAGTACGTGGAACGTTTCCGCCTCATTGTCACCGCCAGCCTGGATTGTAACGTGCGACTGTGGACCATCGCTGGCAGCTACATAGGTGTGGTGCTCTCATATGGGCCTGTTGCGGTCTCATTTTTACGTTTGACCAGATGCTCTTATCCAGAGCGACTTCAGGAGTAATTAGGGTTAAGTGCCTTGCTCAAGGGCACATCAAAAGTTTTCACTTAGTCGGCTCTGGGATTCGACTCGGCAACCTTTCGGTTACTGGCCCAACGCTCTTAACCACTAGTGTACCTGCTGCCCTGTGTGCTCTTGTTTCAAAAGCACCTAGATGAAAATTGTATCATTTCAAATCAAGTTTTATTTGACACATGCTCCGTAACAGTGAAATGCTTTTAGGACAGTGGGGGTCTTGCTATCAGTCTTTTTTTTTTAAATTTTATTTTTTTATTTTTTATTGAATCACATCTGTACAGTCAAATATAATCACAATACAATGTTTGAGCTATCAGTCATAATAGAGGATGGATGCGCATGTCTGGTTTGAGGCTAGGGTAGAGGTAATGTCAAGCTAACTAGAAGTGTTTCCTTCAGGCACATTTGGCCAGGCCCAGTGGTGTGTGGGAGACCACCATGCCTTCCCCTGGGAACTGCCAGTGGACCTGAGGAGGGTTGGCTCCTGCCAGACCCTCAAAGTGCTCAACCAGGGAACACAACCCCACTGGAAGTAAGTCTCAAACCCGAAAGGGCAAAGTGCAACCTGGGAGTTTTTGGTCTCACTGTGACTCCTCTATTGTGAGTGCATTGCTGAGCCATTGGTTTTTGACTTAAACATGTCCTACTATACAGTAAGCCTACATGCTTTTTAAATTTATTGTATTGTGTGTTGTGGCTCTATGGTTTTACATTTCTAATGCTGCACACATTGCCCACCTGTGACGATAAAGATTTACTGAACTGAGCCCAAAAAACTAAACAGCTGTGCCAAGCGTATCCTGGAGACACTGACCCAGCAGAAGCTCCGGCATACAGCCATGGCAAGCACTGCCTCTGACCTGCAGGAACTGGTGCCAGCCGACCCACGAATCGCCCAGTACAGCAACGACCAGATCGAGGAGACCTGGCAGCACTGGCAAGAGAAGGGCAAACAGGTGAGAGGCAGGAGGATGACAACGGGGTACTGGATAGTGGGGATACATAGGTGCTCCATATATATGGCCAGCTATATCACATTGAATTGTTAGTTCCACAATCTTACTTTCAAATCTTTGTGGTTATATTGTTCAAATTAATCAAGTTTAATTTGAATGTTATATAGCACTGTAAAGTGTGGTTGGGTTTAGGTGTGAGAGAGCATTACTTACTAATCTATATGTTGTATTTCCCCTGCAGACGAGTGCCATCCTGGGGCTTGCCTACAAGCAGAAAGTGAGGCACCGGCCCTCCTGTCCCCTGGACCTCCAGGTGTCCTTTAGCAGCCGAGAGCAGGTGGGTGCTTCCCATTTTTACCATGACCATCTCCTTGTTCCTCCGCATGAGACTATTAGGGTTGGGGTAAATTCCACAAATTCAATTCTTATTCAATTACCTCCCAGCTGTCACTTAACGTTCTGAGAACCGTATGTATCTTAGAGCTTGGTGAGCGTGTGGTTATCCTATGGTTATTTTGCATACAACCTTCCCACAGCATTCTGGGAATATTGCAGGATACCCAGCTAGCACATAACGTTCTGAGAACCATATGTTTCATAGGTGGGAATTTTGGTACTTCAAAACAAATATAATTTTATTTGTTACGTCGAATACAACAGGTGTAGACTTTACTGTGAAATGCTTACTTACGTGCCCTTTCCCAACAATGCAGAGTTAAAAAATAGTAACACAATAAAATAACGAGACTATATTCAAGGAGTACCGGTACCGAGTCAATATGCAGGGGTAAGAGGTAGATGTAATACAGTAAATGCAATGTTATCAACACATGGAAACCATGTATTTGATAGCATTCTGCTCCAGCCATTACCATGAGCCTGTCCTCCCCAATTAAGATGCCACCAACCTCTTGTGACATGTAGGTAGGGGTAGGCAATCAGGTTTGATAATAAACAGAGTAACAGCAGCATATGTGAAAGTGTGTGCGTGCATGTGGCGTCAATATGTGTGCGTGGGTGGGTGTGTGTTGGAGTGTCAGTGTAGTATGTGGGTAGAGTCCAGTGAGTCTGCATAGAGCCGGTGCAAGAGAGTCAGTGCAAATAAAAAGGGGGTCAATGCAAATATTCCGGGAAGCCATTTGATTAACTGTTGAGCAGCCTTATGGCTTGGGGGTAGAAGCTATTCAGGAGCCTTTTGGTCCCAGACTTGGTGCTCCAGTACCGCTTGCTTCAGCATAACGTTTCCTTGTGGTTCTATTTTAAAGTAATGTTCTCATTGTTCTGAGAACATTTAAGAAACAAAGTTTTTCTGTGGGAATTTCAGTACTTCAGCAGGTTTCCTCGTGGTTCTATTTAAAGTCATGTTGTCAGAACATTAAGAACTTTCCATAAAAAGAACATTCTAAGAATGCGATTTAAAAACATGCATTCCATTCTCAGCATCAACAAAACACTCTATCCTCCATCTTAAGTGTGTTTGCTGCGCCCACTAATTTGCCATGCCTCATCTTAGAGTGCTTATTTCCTTTTGAAATGGGGTCTGTTTTGAGTAGATTAAAATGAACAGCTTTGTATGAATTTTAAAAACACCATCCTGGTGGCACAGTGGACTAATTCCAGGTATATAGAAGAGATCATAGGTTTGAATCTCACTGACACGTGCAACAATAAAAAATAAATGTGTTTGCATGATTAATGCATAAGCAAATTAATTTGTGTGTCCTATCTGTGCTTGGAGTTAAACAGTTAACCCAAACAAAGTTAGCAGTGTTATTAAGTCTTATTGAAACATTCAGTGAAAGTTAAGTTATTCAAAAACCTTCAAATAACTTATAATTTCTGTTTTCAGAACGTTAAAACATTCTGGGAACCATAGTAAAATGTTCTGACTTCCCTGCAACCTACAAATGAATGTTCCCAGAACAGGCAAAACATCCATTCTCAGAACGTTTAAAAAAACGTTCAGTTTCACTGGTTATGAAACGTATGGCTTCGCTCCCTGAAACAATGGGAATCCAAAAACGTGCGTTCCCACAACTTTCAAGAAACCAAATGTGGTAGCTGGGCTCTCCCTGGAAATTCCATTTAATTAACTTAAAATTCTAGGTCAGTCTTTAAATTCAGAGATAATTAATTTCCTCTCAATTCCAATGTTGGGTCAATTCAAATAATTAAATTCCCAATTCAATATCCCCGACAATTCCACAAATCCTAATTAAATTCCCTCAGGCTTTCAGGCTGATCATGTCACTGTTCAGAATGCCTAGCTGGAAATATATAAAAACATGTTGAAATGATTTAACACCTGCAGTGAATTTTTTTATACTAAGGTCATTAATTCCAATTACTGGGAAATGTACAAATATTCAATTCCAAAGGTTAAATGTTTTTCCCAATTCAAGCAGTCTAATTTAAATTCCATAACTTGATGATTGTTAATTTGAATTGAATTCAATGTGAATTCTCCACTTCATTAGTGAATTCAACAATTGAATTTCTAATTAAACTGGAATTGACCCCAACCCTGGAGGATTTACCTCATAATGTAACATTATATACAGCAAGACTCAATGCTTGTCATAGATGTAAAGCCTCACAGGAGACACAAATACTAATTCTGTGTGTATTCAGCTCCTACTCTAACATTCTTCATTGTCCATTGCAGCTACGGGTGTACAAGTCGATGCCCTGCACATCCCTGCTGCCCATCATCCAGCCTCCGGTACCTGAGTTACTGAAGGAGCAGCAGCAGAAGACCCAGGACGGGGCTGACATGCTGGGCAAGCAGAAGAGGAACAACAAGCGTGGCGCTCATGTACGCTTCAGCTCGGCCAAAGGGGCGCGCAGGAAGTCTATTGCTCCCAAACAGCAGATCAGGGGAGGCAGCAGCATCGCCTAGGGAACTGAGTAGCTGTGATTGTGGCAGTGTCCATTGGTTTTACCTGTTATTTCTCCCTGTTTCTGAATTAACTGTTTCAATACACACTTTGTGTAATTACTGTCATGTTATTAAATTGTTTTAATTGGCACCAGTTTCACTGTCTACCACACAGTGGTGACAACCTTCGAGTGGACTTAGGGCTATCAGTTATCTCCAGTTGCATCCTCTTTATGACCTCATTAACACAAAACACTGACCCCTGGAGATGCATGCTCACACACTCTGCATTGTTGGGGCCAATAAGTAAGCATTTCACTTTAACTCCACCTGTTGTTTACAAAGCATGTGACAAATACAATTTGATTTGCACACATACCCACACACACACCTGATGAGAGGAAAGTTTATCAACAAAAATACCCTTTGGCTTTGGAGGAAGTGGAGGTATCTTTCAAACGTATTTAATGGAATCGTAATCGTTCTCCTCAAATATGATTGGCTGCCGCTCCGCCCATTTTAGGGCCAACCGGAGTTCAGTTTACCGTCATTCCTCATGCGCTCTTCGCGTTGTCTCTGTCTTCAAAAGACAACATTTGGACGAAGGGCAGACCACCTCCACTTCAGGGAAAACGGATACTTTTGCAGATAAACATTCCATGTTGCTTAATTTGAATGGAAGAAGGCGCCATCAAGTCAAGTGGTGTCCAACCTACCACTTCAAACAGAACGGCCTCGTCTCGCTCTCAAGTCAATCGTTTGCTACTTCCTTATAGTTATAGCAGCTAGATTTTTTTTTTTTTTTTTTACAAGGATTTGAACTCCAGCCAGCGGTGGGTCTAAGTTAGCTAGCTAACTGAAAACGCAGTTATGAACCTTTTGAATAGCAAGAAGTGGTTTATATTTTAAGCTATTTTCTAACGCGTTGAATAGCTGATGTCGCTAAAGTTAGCTAGCTGCTATCTCGTTTCTTTTGGGTTCCACTGCCTGGAAATATTGATTGGATTTGCAACCAGCTAAGTTAACGTTGGCTAGTTTGACAGTTAGCTAACGTCATTATCTCAGTTAACGTACTGTATTGCTTTCCTATGCATTAATCGAGATAGTCGACTTCTAAAGTAGCTAGGAGGCTAAAGAAGCATCCTTAAACAAGGAAGTAAGAATGAACTATGCCAGTTGTACCATTGTTTTTGTTCAATACCATGCAGTGAGAGGGTGACTCACTGGAGGCTTTTTTTAAATTGCACGTAGTAGTTTGAGCTGCAGTAAGCACGAACAAATAGCGCAATTTATCGTCAATACCATTTTTCGCAGCTTTGCCATCTTTTGTCTCGTATTTCGATAGTTAGGATAGATAGCTAGCCAGCTGACTCGAGGGCAAAATGATTCCAGACAAAGCACCGAAGGAGGATGTATTTCATGCAGGAGGAGACTTAAAGAAGGATGCTCATGTACCCAACTTTGAGAAGTACAAAGAACTCTACCTGAAATCAATTGAAAATCCAGATGGTAGGTTTATTTACAAATACATTTAAATCAAATTGAATTAGTCACATGCGCCGAATACAAGCGGTGTAGACCTTACAATGAAATACTTACAAGCCCCAAACCAAAAATGCAGTTTAAAAAATACGAAATAAAGGTAACAAGTAGTTTAACTAGCAGCAGTAAAAAAAAAAAAAAAAAAAAAAAAAATAGCGAGATTATGTACGGGTTAGTCGAGGTAATGTGTACTTGTAGGTAGAGTTATTAAAGTGACAATGCATATATAATAACGTGAGAGGGGGGGGGGGGGCAATGCAAATAGTCTGGGTAGCCATTTGATTAGATGTTCATGAGTCTTATGGCTTGTGGGTAGAAGCTGTTAAGAAGCCTCTTGGACTTAGACTTGGAACTCCGGTACCACTTGTCGTGTGGTAGCAGAGCGAACTGTCTATGGCTGGGGTGGCTTATCAAAGCCTTGTGGAAATAAAAGTATTGCATGAACAAAAACCTTTGACTTATACCAGCAGTAGGTCTTGTTTTACTTCAGACCCCAGTGTATAGATTTTGCCAGCATATCTTTCACATGTCTATGCTAGTGTGCTTGTCTTGCTTCATGTTTGCTTTTTTTCCTGTAACATGGTTTAGACATTTGGGAGAATCTTACTCGGAAGCTTTCCAACAACTGTGGGCATGTCAAGGAAATGTGACACAAGAAATGAATGTGTTTGTCATTTCTGTGTTCTCTGGTGGGGGAGGATGATTGTTCCTATCAGCCACCTGTCATGGGTCATCAGAATGGCCCTTCATTATGTTTCCTTGTTCCAGCGTTCTGGGGTGACATTGCAAAAGACTTCTACTGGAAGTCGAAGCACACGGGCCAGTTCATGGACTACAACTTTGACGTGACGAAGGGGGAGATCTACATCAAGTGCATGGAGGGGGCCACCACCAACATCTGCTACAACGTCCTGGACTGTAACGTTCATGAGAGGAGGCTAGGGGACAAAGTGGCATTCTACTGGTGTGTCAAATCAAATTTTATGGGTCACATACACATGGTTAGCAGATGTTATTGCGAGTGTTGCGAAATGCTTGTGACTCTAGTTCCGACAGTGCAGCAATATCTAACAAGTAATCTTAACAATTCCACAACTATCTAATACACACATCTAAGTAAAGGAATGGAATAAGAATATTTAAATATATGGATGAGCAATGACTGAGCGGCTTAGGCAAGATGCAATAGATGGTATAAAATACAGTTTATACATATGAGATGAGTAATGCAAGATATGTAAACATTATTGAAGTGACTAGTAATCCAGTTATTGAAGTGGCCAATAACTTCAAGTTTGTATGTAGGCAGCAGCCTCACTGTGTTAGTGATGGCTGTTTAAAAGTCTGATGGCCTGTGTATGTGTGTTGAAAGGGGTTATGGAGGCTGTCAAAGCACTCTCTCCTTGACATTGTATGGTTCACTGCTTGAGGAGAGTGCCCCTCTGGAACAATTTGATGGAATTCTAGGACAGGAGGCTGAATGCTTCTACAATGATCCTCGGTCCTTTGTATCTGATCTTGTCTGAAATGACTAGTGCTCAAAACCCCCGCCCCCCTCTTTTGTAAAGCCAGCCCCAGGTCAGAGATGTCCTCATGAATGAATAGTGAATCTATGAGGACGGATAGACTTCTAGTGCTGGGTGGGTTATTTAGGGATGTGGTAGCTACTTGTGTGTTTTGTTGGTATGAGTGAATAGGAGAGCTTTGAAGTTGAGACACAATACACACATGCTCTTTGCTCACCCCATTAACCACACCAGACTAGGTCATTTAGACCACAGGGAACTGACATCGATGTATGCTGCAGTTTTGATATGCTCTAGTCTCAAGTGTATGTGTCTTGCAAATTGTTGTGCATTTACCAGTTGATGTCTAATGATGAACAGCATTGGGCCTACACTTGACTTTGACTGCGTATGTTACTCGGAGGTCTCAACTTAACTGATTTTAGAAAACCGACTTCTCACTATAGGAGATGTTTTTTCTCACTAGTAGAATTTTGAAGTGTATTCCTTGCCGACAGGCTAGTCATTACAGTTATTAAAGTTGGGAGAGATTTTGCAAAACTTAGACATTTCTTTGTCCCACGTTGCTCTAGCGTAAAATGCAATGTTCTCTGCAGTCTCTTCCAGTGCTCATGACTCCTCAAGTGTGAATGTCTGTCCTATCAGTTCCAATGTACTGTCAGCCATACCATTAGATTTGCCCTGCTACTTCTCAGCTTATTCAATCCAATGGATATGTCCTTTTCTTTATCAAGTTACTTTTTGGTCTCGCAATGTTGTAATAGGCTAGCTTTTTGTCTGGGGATAGTCTACTTTAGCTGTTTTGTCCCTAAATTATCTAATTTGTATTATAAACTGGGTAGTTTGAGCCCTGAATGCTGATTTGGCTGAAAGCCGTGGTATATCAGACCGTATACCATGGGTATGATGAAACATTTATTTTTATAGCTCTAATTACATTGGTAACCAGTTTATAATAGAAATAAGGCTTGAGATATATGGCCAATATACCACGGCTAAGGGCTGTGTCTTAGCACTCTGTGTTGTCGTGCATAAGAACAGCCCTTAGCTTTGGTATATTGGCCATATACCACACCCCCTCGGGCCTTATTGCTTAACTATAGTTTGTTTATTTAGTGCATGTGTAGGTAATAGGCAGGCCTATGTTTTTGTCTGTCCTCTGCCAACCTCACAACAGAGTTGGCGTCTTTGTCATCTGTACTTTGACATCTTGAACGTGAGTGGAAAGATTTTTTTCTTCTGCTGACTATTTATAGGAGTGTGTGTGTGTGTTTCGCCACACTCTGTCACCACCAGAGAGAGGGAAACTGTTTGGATGACCTTGACCTACCAGCAATGGTGTAGTTTTCTGCCAATGAGCAGAATGCAGCTCACAAACATAAATCTAAAAGGGAGCAGTGGGCAGTCTCTAGTGAGAGATCCATGTTGTGTGAAAGCAGAGCTTTGCATGGGTATTTTCCTCCTCGCGCTCTTGCACATAAAACGTTGTGAGATAACAGTGGCCTTCTACAGTATCTGGGAGGCCTATTGTGTTGCACAATAGGAAAGACCAAACTCGGCCTTTCCTTTAGATTTCCTATTAGACACGGCTGTGTTTTGTTTATATTAAGCAATGTGTGTCCTGGACTGTAGAGGAGAACTCCAAATGCTATTAAGTTTATCATAAGTCTATGTGCTGTTTGCTCAAATGCATTTGCTACCTCAAATGAGAAATCCATTATCTTCTCTCCCACACTGATTTCTGTCTGGCAGAGTTACTTTCGTACTCAAATTAACAAGGTATGGCAGAGCAACTACACAATTAGTGATTGTTATCCTTGGGTGGAATGTGGGCTGATTGGGTGAACTTGGTTACAGTGAGTTTTGCTCTAATTTTGTAGAAGTCCCTAGGGGCTCTTGTTATGGGCCAGTGGGATAAGAGGGCCAACTGTGTAAGGGACACAGTGCTTTAACCTCAAAGTCTAAGCTGTTGGGTGGGGGTGGGGGACTAAGCTAACATATGGACTTGTTTCAAGATGGTCATACCATGGATGATTTAGCTATTTGATTTTGAATTTTTAGGACCACTTTAGGTATATATAAAAAATATTTGTTGCCACAAATCTACCTTCATCCTTCCATTCGTTTGTATGGGTTCCCTTCAGACGGGTCCTGTGACTCTTGTGAGGGTGTAGAGAACAACATGTTCGTGAGTTTCCCCTTTCCATAGAGTGGCCATAATAGTACTGTAGGCCAAACCGTTTGGACGTTACAGACGTTTTCGTGAAGACTGATATTCGGGATGTCTAACGAACACCGCTGTAGCGCGGCCATAGGCGGATGCGTTGGACTGAGACGTAGCCTATGCAATATCTCTCAAGCTGACATCTCTAGCTTAAACTGACCGTTTCTGAAGCAGATTTTTGTATTTTGATACTTCGATTGAAGCACGGGAGTCGATAGACTCTTAAGGATTAACAGAGGTACAATCATGCCCAGTAACCACACAGTCCCAAATTCTACCGTTAGTGCGCACACTGCCATTTTAAGAGCTTGTCCTTAGTTTGCCGGTCATGCGTTTCTCGTTTTTAAAGGTGATTCCAAGAGACAAATGATTCCACAGCTCAGGCACATTGCTGAGTAAAGCAGAGAGCCACAATGTCACAGTTTATTACTTTAACTGTAGGCACATGGGATACTTAGCTAGAATTTATCCACATTGAATATTAGGTTTGTGAGCATGTTGGTGTGCTTGAATGGTTTGAGTAGAAAGCAGGGGTTTAGTATTACTCGTCTTCAGAATTTTTGGGGGGATAACATCTACAGTGCCTTCAGAAAGTATTCGTACACCTTGACTTCCACATTTTTGTTGTTACACCCTGAATTCAAAATGGATTAAATCTTTTTTTCCCCGCACATCTACACAACCCATAATGACAGTGAAAACTTGTTTTTAGAAATGTTTGCAAATGTATTTCAAATTTAAATATCATATTACGTAAGTATTCACACCCCAAAGTTAATACTTTTGTAGAAGCACCTTTTGGCAGCGATTACAACTGTGAATCTTAAGAGCTTTCCAACCCTGGATTATACAACATTTGCCCATTTTATTCTTATTTAAAATGATTCAAGCGCTGTCAAGTTGATCATTGTCAAGTCTTGCCATAGATTTTCAAAACAGTAACTAGGCTACTCAGGAACATTCAATGTCGTCTTGGTAAGCAACTCCAGTGTATATTTGGCCTTGTGTTTAAGGTTATTGTCCTGCTGAAAGGTCAATTCGTCTCCCAGTGTCTGTTGGAAAGCAGACTGAACCAGGTTTTCCTCTAGGATTTTGCCTGTGCTTAGCTGTATACCCATAACATGATGCAGCCACCACCATGCTTGAGTTAGGAAGGACACCTGTTAATTAACTTCACCATGCTCAGAGATATTCGGCGTCTGCTTTTTTTCATTATTACACATCTACCAATCGGTGCCCTTCTTTGCAAGGCGTTGAAAAACCTTCTTGGTCTTTGTGGTTGAATCTCTGCTTGAAATTCACTACTCGAATGAGAGACCATAAAGATAATTGTATGTGTGGTGTACAGTGATGGGGTAGTTATTCAAAAATCATGTTACCCTCTATTGAACATAGAATGAGTCCATGCAACTTGTGGAATTGTTAGGCACAGTTTTACTCCTGAACTTACGTAGGCTTGACAACGAAGGGGTTGACTACTTATTGACTCGACAACGTTTAACTTTTTTTTTTTAAATAAACATTTCTAAAATGTTCTAACAAAATTCCACTTTGACATTAAGAGGATTGTGTGTAGATCAGTGACACAAAATCCCATTTTTATCCATTTTAAATTTAACCTTTTCTCCAGTCTGAGGTCCTGAGCGCTCTGGAGCAGGTTTTCATCAAGGATCTCTCTGTACTTTGCTCTGTTAATCTTTCCTTCAACTCTGACTAGTCTTCCAGTCCCTGCCACTGGAATACCCCACAGAATGATGCTGCCGCTACCATGCTTCACTGTAACGATGGTGTAAGGTTTCCTCCAGAAGTGATGCTTGGCATTCAGGCATAAGAGTTCAATCTTGGTTTTATCAGACCAGAGAATCTTGTTTCTCATAGTTTGAGAGTCCTTAAGTGCCTTTTGGCAAACTCCAAGTGGCTGTCATGTACCTTTTACTGGGGTGAGGAGTGGCTTCTGTCTGGCCACTCTACCATAGGCCTGATTGGTGGAGTGCTGCAGAGATGGTTGTCCTTCTGGAAGGTTTTCTGATCTCCACAGAGGAACTCTGGCGCTCTGTCAGAGTGACCATTGAGTTCTTGGTCACCTCCCAGACCAAGGCCCTTCTCCCCCAATTGCGGAGTTTGGTCGGGCAGCCAGCTCTAGGAAGAGTCTTGGTGGTTCCAAACTTCTTCCATTTTAAGAAAGCTGGAGGCCACTGTGTTGTTGGGGACCTTCATTTGCTGCAGATCTTTTTTGGTAGCTTTCCCCAGGTGTATGCCTCGGAGCTCTATGGAAAATTCCTTCGACCTCATGGCTTGGTTTTTGCTCTGACATGCACTGTCAACTGTGGGACCTTATATAGATAGGTGTGTGCCTTTCCAAATCATGTCCAATCAATTGAATTTACCACAGGTGGACTCCAATCAAGTTGTAGAAACATCTCAAGGATGATCAATGGAAACAGGATGCACCTGAGCTCAATTTTGAATCTCATAGCAAAGGGTCTGAATAGTTATGTAAATGTATTTCTGTTTTAAATTTCTAAAATCCAGTTTTTCCTTTGTCATTATGGGGTATTGTGTGTAGATTGAGGATTTTTATTTAATCCATTTTGGAATGAGGCTGTAACGTAACAATGTGGAAAAAGAGAAGGCGTCTAAATATTTTCAGAATGCACTGTATCTCTGTATGATATCTATGCTGTTGGTCCCCTTACAGGGAAGGGAACGAGCCTGGCGACGAGAGCACGGTGACATACAGAGAGCTGCTCCAGCAGGTTTGCCAGTTTGCCAATGTGCTCAAGTCCCAGGGGGTGAAGAAGGGCGACCGCGTGTCCATCTACATGCCAATGGTGGTGGAGCTGGTGGTGGCCATGCTGGCCTGTGTCCGCATCGGGGCTGTGCACTCAATCGTGGTGAGTAATTAACAACATACACCTAAACTGTCTGGATTAGGCAGATTTTCCGTGGCAAAAAATAAAACACGAAGCAGACTTTATGATCCTTTTAAAATCCTACTTTATGTAAAATATTGTGTGCTCTAGCTTGCGAAATAAGTGTGACTGGGTGACAACATGAGGCTGTGTTTTCCAACATTAGGACTGTTTTGCTCTAAGTCTGCTTCATGTTTGCTCCTTTTCTTCCTGACGTCATACTGGTATCATTGACAACCCTAAAACCTATAGGCACATCATACCAGCCGGATTTATACCGTCATTAAAGTGCACTTCAGCGACCTTGAATTAGTAGGTAAAGTGGCTGTAATACCCATTTTGCTAGCTTTTTCCTCATACAGACTTAGAAGGAACAGATCTATCTACCAACACCCTACAAGGCAAACAGAATAGGCAAACACTTTACAGTGCATTTGCACACAGTACACTGTGTATTTGATGTGTGTATTTCTATGTGTGTGTACTATCCAGTTTGCAGGCTTTTCGGCAGAGTCGCTGTGCGAAAGGATCCTGGACTCCCAGTGCTCGTTGCTGATCACGGCCGGTGAGACTGCAAACTAAACTGCAGTAATAAAGACACTCTTATTAGATTGGATTACAGTGCCACAGATTATCCCCTGACCCCCTAATCCACAGTGTTAATTAGCGTGGCTTTGTACTCATCATAGTGAGCCCAGCCCACTGTACAGGCCTACTGCATCACTGTACAGCTTTGGATTTGGAGTGACACTAATCGGATAACCACCATAACCTCTTTAGATGGTGACCCATTGTGAGTGACTGGGTGTGGTCCTGGGCAATTTTGGTCTATGGCTGAAGACTGTTACATGGGGAATTAAGGGAATTAAAAACGTTGCACATTAGCGACACCCGTTGGCTGCTGTTCAATTACACTAGAACCCAGACATGCATTCATTTGATATCCTAAAACATTTTGGAGCTGAGCACGCAATACTAAAATGTTTTGCTACATATGAATATAATCTAAGAATCATTCATTTTTGTTGTCAGCGGATTTTAAAATATCAATATGAAGATTGTTCCCAGGTTGTGACAGGTTTATGCCAATGCAGTCAGACCGACAGTACCAGTGAAGTCCTGTCGATAGCAAGCACTGCCCTGCCTTTCTCTCATTGATCGGTGTGCACCCTTTGACCTCATCCGTTCTGAACTCCCCCATCCCATCATACCCCCCCTCTCTCAGATGGCTTCTACAGAGGAGATAAGCTCATCAACCTGAAGGTGATCGCTGACGACGCACTACAGAAATGCAGGGACAAGTAAGGACACACTTTCTATCTGACTAGCCAGTCGCGTATACAGACTTCTACTCTCTCTTTGCTTGATATTTACAACACATCCTTACCGATAGATATCTGTATGTTTACTTGGAGAGGGTCATGCAGACTTTGTTCATGTGAATCACGACTCTGTCCTTTTACTTTGTCTCTTCTTCTACTCTTTCACACTGCCCAACTCTCTTTTCCATCTGTCAGGAGTTTCCCAGTACAGAGGTGTATCATGCTTAAACACCTGTCCAAGGAGGTGGAGGCCATTCCCCTCAGCTCTCAGTCTCCCCCAGCCAAGCGGCCCTGTCCTGACCTGCAGGTGAGACCACCAGCAAAAGCTCTCTCACGCGCCTCTGTCTCTACAGGGTTCTATTCATTAGAGCACACCACAGCAAACTGTTTTGCAACGGAAATTAAAAATGGGTGTTTGTTCTTGGACAATTACCCCTTTTTCTCCCCGATTTCGTGTTATCCAATTGGTAGTTAGTCTTGTCCCATCGCAACAACTCCCCTACGGACTCGGGAGAGGCGACGGTTGAGAGCCATGTGTCCTCCGAAACACGACCCTGCCAAGCCACACTGATTCTTGACATGCTGCTCTCTTAACCCGGAAGCCAGCCTCACCAATGTGTTAGAGGAAACACCGTACAACTGGCGACCGAAGTCAGCATGCATGCGCCTGGCCCGCGCGATAGGACATCCCAGCCGGCCAAACCCTCCCCTAACCAGGACGATGCTGGGCCAATTGTGCGCCGCCTCATGGGTCTCCCGGTTGCGAGACAGCCTGGGATCGAAACCGGGTCTGTAGTGACGCCTCTAGCACTGCGATGCGGTGCCTTAGACCGCTGTCCCTCCCTGTTAGTTTTTTCCGGTTGGTGCCTAATGAATACGACCACTGTGTTCATAGGGCAGGTCTCTCACCTTTAACATTTGCTACTGGGGCTACTGTTTAATTAATAAATACCTTATTTTCACTTTAATGTTAACTCCCTACTGTGTTTGTTTTTCACGTATCTCCAGAAACAGTCAACACGTAGATAGTCCTTTGGCGAAGCCTGTACGGCTTTGTCTCGATGTCATGGTTCAAATGACATGAAGCCACCTCTTTTTATGTTTGTTCAAATAGGCCTAACCATTTCCATTAACCCCTTCTAGCAGGAGAAACAGAAAGACAGAGTAAAGAAAATCCGTCCCGTCCCTCAGGTATTTCAGATTTCCCTGAGCTTGAATTCTCTCCATTTCTTGTCCTTTTCTTCTTAACACCTGTCTGATCTACTTGTCAGCGGTAGGCTAACCCTGGGGGTGAATCGTGTTACACATATAGTAACACCCCTCTGTCTGAGTTTCTGTCTGTCAGCTCACACCTGTCAGGGGTCCCTTACCTGATCTCTGCCTGGCTTTAGGCTTTACTTTCGCTGCATTATGTAACTTTTTGGGCTACCTGACCAAATCCACATAGAAATGTGTGTTATAGATTTGTCACTAATTGAGAGCAAGTCTAAGAAGCGGTAGATGTGAGCTTTTTTTTGGCGGCAGTTAGCCTAGTGGTTAGAGCGTTTGGTCAGTAACCGAAAGGTCGAATCCCCGAGCTGACAAGGTAAAAATCTGTCGGTCTGCCCCTGAACAAGGCTGTTGGCCTACCGGGGAACGGTGGGTTGTCATTGTAAATAAGAATTTGTTCTTAACTGACTTGCCTAGTTAAATAAAAAAATATTTCTATCCTTCCCGTTCTAATGTATCGCTTTTGTGTCTTTTACTTTCAAACAGCTGAAAATACAATATTTTTGGTTATGGAAATTATATTTCACTGCGTTATTTGTATTTCACTGCATATTTATATTTCACTGCTTGTATTGTCACAAACTGAAATTAGGCATTAGAACTATTAGACTATTAGAATTAACTATTAGAATTTTACCAGCCAGGAAATGTCTGACCAATTTCTGCGTAGTGCATCTTTAAGATGGTGATAAATACTATTAGGTTTGACCTGAAAGAAACACTGGATACGTTTACATGCACACTAATAATTCGACCTTAAACTGATTTATGGCAGTAGGCAAATTATGCAATAGTCATGTAAACGCCTTACTCTGCTATCTTAATCGGCGTAAGGTCAAAATCGAAGTAAACATACGCCAATTAAAACAACAGATTTTCTGAGCAATCTTTCTAATTATTAAGCCCTGTAAACAACGTAATCGGCGTTCCAGCGGTGTAGTTGATCGTTGCTTGTGGTAGCACCAGCCGAGCGAGCCAACCGCTTTAGTGTGAGTGAAGTGAGTTCGGAACAACTGAATGTATGGGTCTTAGAAGTAGTTTTCACATGTTCGAACTCCGAATCAAATATGCTTCCCAAAAATAACATGTTTGCTGTTGTAGAACGTTTATTTTGATTGCGTGTTTTCTGCATTTATCAGAGTGCCATCAAGTAGCCTGATTTCAGATGTGTCCATACAAACAGGATTGTTAAAGAAATCATTCTTCTTGCAAAGCATGTAAACTTTTATTCAAACTATTTATTAATCTGACTATCCACAATAATCACATTATTGTGTGCATGTAACCACACTCACTGAAGGATAAACAATGACTAAGGTTTCAGATAAGAGGTAATTGACCCCTGACTCCATGTAGATGTAATTGAAAGTGGGGTCTTTCATTTCATGCTTCAGATAATGTCTGTTTTTTTTTAAAGCCTTACTGAGATTGTGCACCACTGTCAAATACACTCAGTTTATTAGGTACACCCATCTAGTACTGGGTCGGACCCGCCTTTGCCTCCAGAACAACCCAAATTCTCCGGGGTGTGGAAATGTTGTTCAGTTGGTATCAAGGGACCTAACGTGTGCCAGGAAAACATTTCCCACACCATTACACCACCAGCCTCTACCGGTGACAGCAGGCAGGATGGGGCCGTGGACTTACGCCAAATCCTGATTCTGCCATCAGCATGACGCAACAGGAACCAGGATTCGTCGGACCAGGCAATGTTTTTCCACTCCTCAATTGTCCACTGTTGGTGCTGGAGCCACTTCTTCTTGTTTTTAGCTGATGGGGGTGGAGTCCGGTGTGGTCGACTGTTGCCATAGCCCATGAGTGACACGGACCGACTAGTTGCGCGTTCCGAGATGCCGTTCTGCACACCACTATTGTACTACGCCGTTAATTGCCTGTTTATGGCCCGCCTGTTAGCTTGCGCAATTATTGCCATTCTCCTTCGACCTCTCTTATCAACGAGCTGTTTTCGCCCACAGGACTGCTGCTGACGGGATGTTTTTTGTTTGTAGCACCATTCTCGGTAAACCCTAGACACTGTCGTGCGTGAAAAGCCCAGGAGACTGGTCATTTCTGATACTGGAACGAGTGCGCCTGGCACCGGCGATCAGTTACTTAGATCACTTGTTTGACCCATTCTATAACGTTCAATCGAATAGTAAGTAAATGCTCCGATGCCTGTCTGCCTGCTTTATATAGCAAGCCACGACCACTTGACTCATCGTATGTTGGAGAGAACCATTTTTGTGAACAGGTTGTTGTACCTAATAAACTGTCCACTGAGTGTATATCAATACATGTGCAACACTATCAATGTTATGCACATTTGGCATATTTCAGAAAAAAAATTCAAGAAATGCAGGGCCCTACCCATATTTTTAGAACATCTGTTCAGTGTATTTCATTAGCCCCACCCATGTAGTGACCTTTACCTTCTTATGGCTGCATCCCGCTACCGGGATCGATATGACAGCAGCCAGTGAAATTGCAGGGCGCCAAATACAAACAACAGAAATCTCATAATTAAAATTCCTCAAACATACATGTGTCTATTATAATTTTAAAGGTAATCTTGTTGTTAATCCCACCAAAGTGTCTGATTTCAAATATGCTTTTCAGCGAAAGCACTACAAACGATTGTTAGGTCACCACCAAACCACAATAAGCACAGGCATTTTTCCAGCTAAAGATAGCTTTCACAAAAAGCAGAAATAGAGATAAAATTTATCACTAACCTTTGATTATCTTCATCAGATGACACTCATGGGACTTCATGTTACACAATACATGCATGTTTTGTTTGATAAAGTTCATATTTATAACAAAACATCTGAGTTTACATTGGCGCGTTACATTCACTAGTTCCAAAAACATCAAGTGATTTTGCATAGCCACATCGTTTCAACAGAAATACTCATCATAAATGTAGATGATAATACAAGTTATACACATGGAATTATAGATATACCTCTCCTTAATGCAACCGCTGTGTCAGATTTTTAAAAAAATAACAGAAAAAGAAAATCATGCAATAATCTGAGACGGAGCTCAGAACAATAGCCAAATTAGCCGCCATGTTGGACTCAACAGAAACCAGAAAATACATGATAAATGTTTCCTTACCTTTGATGAACTTCATCAGAATGCAGTCCTAGGAATCCCAGGTCCACAATAAATGCTTGATTTGTTCGATTATGTCCAATTAGCTACTTTGGTTAGCGCGTTAGCGGTAAACAATTCCAAAGTCACAAAGCGCATCCACTATAACGTGACGAAATGTCCAAAAGTTCCGTAACAGTCAGTAGAAAGATGTCAAACGATGTACTGAATCAATCTTTAGAATGTTGTTAACATACATCTTGAATAACGTTCCAACCGGAGAATTAGATTGACTTCAGAAGAGCGGTGGAACGGAGGTCCTCATGTGAAGGCGCGTGGTCACCTCATGGCAGTGATTACTAATTCCTGTCTCCTTCGGCCCCCCTTCACATTAGTCATCAGACAAAGTTCTATTGACTGTTGACATCTAGTGGAAGCCGTAGGAAGTGAAAACTCATCCATATCTCGCTGTAATTTCAATGGGAGCTTGGTTGAAATTCCAACAGCCTCAGAAAAAATCCAAACAGGAAGTGGAACTTCTCAGGTTTTTGCCTGCCATATGAGTTCTGTTATACTCACAGACATAATTCAAACCGTTTTAGAAACTTCAGAGTGTTTTCTATCCATTACGAATAATAATATGCATATATTAGCAACTGGGACTGAGGAGCAGGCAGTTTACTATGGGCACCTCTGTGCACCTTTCATCCAAGCTACTCAATACTGCCCCTGCAGCCATAAGAAGTTAACCCCGAGAGCAGCATTTTAGGAGAGTAATTTGATTGTGAACTCTAGGAGTTAACAAATGTTTTAACTTCTCTCGCCATTGTCTCAGACTGTTAAAGTGTAAACCACGCTGATTCACTTAGACTTACCAGCACCTTTTATAGCTCATTTTTTGTCTTATCTGACCATGTTTGATTTGAGCTAACATTCTCACTCCTGATTTAGGGATTAGAAGCATTTATACTTTTCTTCCTACTGCTATCAATTAGGCTTGGTTGTTGCTCTTGACCGAATCAAAGTAAGATTAGACTTCTTTTTCTTTTTTTTTGCCTATGATCGTTATCAGGATGTCTTGATGTGGTCTCTCAAGAGCTGTAAAAATTCAGGGATCCATGTCATTGTGTGGTTTTTACCAGAGTGTGTGTGGTTCCGCCAGGTGCCGTGGAACCCTGAGGTGGATCAGTGCTGGCTCAGCCTGCTGAGTGGTGTGTCTGAGGAATGTGAACCAGAGTGGTGTGACTCTGAGGATCCCCTCTTCATCCTCTACACCAGCGGCTCCACCGGGAAACCCAAGGTACACATGCTATGCAGCAGTGGCACTCCGTTTCTAACTCCCTTTCTCTCATTTTGATATAGATTTTTGCACTCTGTCTTCACATACGTGTAAATGCTGCTGTGGTGATCATGTGTCTTGTAATCAGGGTGTGCTGCACACGATCGGTGGCTATATGCTCTACGTGGCCACCACCTTCAAACTGGTGTTTGACTACCATCCTGATGATGTGTACTGGTGCACGGCCGACATCGGCTGGATCACGGGCCACTCCTACATCACCTACGGGCCCCTGGCTAACGGGGCCACCAGTGTTCTGGTGAGTGGATGGCCACAGGCTTAATACTGTCATTTAGAGGAGAAAGAGGGCTGTCTGAAATGGAACCTTATTCTGTTTGGAATCTGGTCTAAAGTAGTGCACTATAAATAGGGAATAGGGCCCTGGTCTAAAGTAGTGCACCATATATAGGGAATAGGGCCCTGGTCTAAAGTAGTGCACTATAAACAGTTGAAGTCGGAACTCCACAAATTTCTTTTTAAGAAACTATAGTTTTGGCAAGTCGGTTAGGACATCTTCTTTGTGCATGACAAGTACTTTTTCCAACAATTGTTTACAGACAGATTATTTCACTTATAATTCACTGTATCACAATTCCAGTGGATCAGAAGTTTACATACACTAAGTTGACTGTGCCTTTAAACAGCTTGGAAAATTCCAGAAAATGATGTCATGGCTTTAGAAGCTTCTGATAGGCTAATTGACATCATTTCAGTCAATTGCAGGTGTACCTGTGGATATATTTCAAGGTCTACCTTCAAACTCAGTGCCTCTGCTTGACATCATGGAAAAATCAAAAGAAATCAGCCAAGACCTCAGAAAAAATTGTAGACCTCCACAAGTCTGGTTCATCCTTGGGAATAATTTCCAAATGCCTGAAGGTACCACGTTCATCTGTACAAACAATAGTACGCAAGTATAAACCCTATGGGACCACGCATCCATCATACTGCTCAGGAAGGAGTCGTGTTCTGTCTCCTAGAGATGAAACGTGCTTTGGTGCGAAAAGTGCAAATCAATCCCAGAACAACAGCAAAGGACCTTGTGAAGATGCTGGAGGAAACGGGTACAAAAGTATCTATATCCACAGTAAAACGAGTCCTATATCGACATAACCTGAAAGGCCGCTCAGCAAGGAAGAAGCCACTGCTCCATAACCACCATAAAAAAGCCAGACTACAACTGGCTTTGCAACTGCACATGGGGACAAAGATTGTACTTTTTGGAGAAATGTCCTCTGGTCTGATGAAACAAAAATAGAACAGTTTGGCCATAATGACCATCATTATGTTTGGAGGAAAAACGGGGAGGCTTGCAAGCCAAAGAACACCATCCCAACCGTGAAGCACGGGGGTGGCAGCATCATGCTGTGGGGGTGCTTTGCTGCAGGAGGAACTGGTGCACTTCACAAAATAGATGGCATCATGAGGTAGGAAAACTGTGGATATATTGAAGCAACATCAAGACATCAGTCAGGAAGTTCAAGCTTGGTTGCAAATGGGTTTTCCAAATGGACAATGACCCCAAGCATACTTCCAAAGTTGTGGCAAAATGGCTTAAGGACAACAAAGTCATAAAAGCTGAAATAAATAATTCTCTCTACTATATTATTCTGACATTTCACATTCTTAAGATAAAGTTGTGATCCTAAGTGACCTAAGACAGGGACTTTTTACTAGAATTAAATGTCAGGAATTGTGAAACTGAGTTTAAATGTATTTGGCTAAGGTGAATGTAAACTTCCGACTTCAACTGTATATAGGGAATAGGGCCCTAGTCTAAAGTTGTGCACTATATATAGGGAATAGGGTGCTCTTTTGGACACTTGGACACACCCAGAGTATTTTTATGATTAAATGTGATAAGTTTATCATTGTTATATTGAACGAAGGCTTTACAATGTTGTGCAACAGGACTTCATAATGTTGTATGACCTTAAATGTGTCTAAAACGTCCATAGTCCAGTTTGACAAACGTTAGAGATATTTGTTTTATAACCAAGTCATGGTTTTATTGACTAATATCATAAAGCGACTCATAAAAAGGTATTCTCATGTGTGTATAAACAGGAGGGGAAGATGGAAGGGGATGTTATTTTCTACCTCTACTTGTTCCTGTAGTTCAGACAGCTATTGATGACTTAGTTAGGTTATGATCATGAGGTTGTGTTTACACCATCTGCCTCTGTTTTGATGTGAATTTGATACATGTTCAGTTCGAGGGTCTGCCCACCTATCCGGACGTCAGCCGCATGTGGGAGATAGTCGACAAGTACCAAGTCACCAAGTTCTACACGGCGCCCACAGCCATCCGCCTCCTCATGAAATATGGGAGCGAGCCCGTCCAGAAGTGAGTCTCCACACTCTTGGCTCATTCAGCCTGTTCCGCACAAGGATTGTGTTCATTAGGGCACACTGTAACAAAACTGTTCAAATTGGACAGTACCTCCTTGTTGACCCTGTTTAAAATTTAAAAAAAATCTATCCTATTGAACATGACCTTGGCCTGAGTATGATAGGGCTTCATAGTACAGAAGAAGCATTCCTGTATCTACAGATTGAGTTCTCCATCTGTTTATATTATCATTTAATCCACTAGAGTCTAAGATGAGGGGGGGGGTTCTACTAAACTATATGGAATTGGTTTAAGATGGTCATACCAAGAATAATTTAGCTATTTGAGTTTATGGACCACTTAATAAGGTTGTGGTCACCAACCACCTATTGACTGGTCGATCTCCAAGGTATTCCTAGTCGATCGCCAAACATTTCTATTAAAAAAACAACAGTACGCCTTGCCTTCCTATTATTTTTTTATTTGTCCCAGGCTGTTGGCAGTAGGTGCACCTGTTTCAGCTGCTCTGTGTACCGGGTAGGCAACTTTTTGAACCATTTCATGTCTGAAGTTACGAACTCTGCCTTTCCCGGGGGGAGCCAATCAAGTGCACTATAGGCCTACCACTGGCCAATCGGATGGCTCAGATTACCGTGTCTGCAGTAACGTAGCAGGTGTAAAAGAAAGCTACAGCAAAGTTGATACTGTGAGATTTCTAATCTTTTTAAACCATGACTAGAGCGAGGCTGGCAACAAATACAGCAAAGAGCTGCTGTTTTTGAGTTTAAGGTTTTACTCAGCACTGTCAGCTTCATACATGGATAAACAGACAGTCCCAAACAAAGTTTGTTCTGAAGTCCTATATCTGAGAGATATAAGAAAGTTTAGTTAAATATATCTGATCTCCATATTTACTCAACTGGTACTGAGGGAACTTCAGACGAGGCTTGTGGGTGTCCTAGAGCAAAACAAACGACGTACGTGTTCGTGAGACATTCACCTTTCCACAAAGGGGTCATATTAGTGTGTAGCCCAAACGGTTCAGATGCTACAGACAGAAGTTGGCAGATCGGATTTACAGACTTCAGACAAGTCCTATGACTCTTGTGCGGGTCGTAGAGCAAAACAGAGAACACCATCTTTCCATAGAGACATCCTGATTTTCGGGCTGTCTCGTTACCTGACAAACACCGCTCTAGCTTTGCCACCTTTCACAGCAGATGTGTAAGGCTGACATCGGCGGATGCAGTGGATTGAGATGCAGCCCGTGTTAAAACACATCTTTAGCTTAAACTGACAGATTTTGATGGGGATTTTTGTATTATGCTCATTAGATTTCCACGGAGCCATGTTAGCATGACGTAACGCGGAGTACCTGGATACAGCCCTTAGCCGTGGTATATTGGCAATATACCGAAAACCTCCGAGGTGCCTTATTGCTATTATAAACTGGTTACCAGTGTAATTAGAGCGGTAAAAATACATGTTTTCAGGGCTCAAACCACCCAGTTTATAAACTGATATATATAAGTGTTGGCAAATGTCTGCATGTTTTGTTTGAGGCTATGGGGGTGTCTGTTAACCCTTTCCCTCCCTGTGTGTGTCAGGTACAAGCGGGATTCTCTGAAGGTGCTGGGGACGGTGGGGGAGCCCATCAACCCGGAGGCGTGGCAGTGGTACTACAGCGTGGTGGGGGAGAAGAGGTGCCCCGTGGTCGACACCTTCTGGCAGACTGAGACCGTCAGCAGTTTATTCTTTTTAATGAATTTTAGATTAACACACATCAAAAAATAATGTTACTGAATAGATTTTATTGAATGGAGTGGCTGCATTCTCTTGACTCTCTACTTCACGCACATTTTTTTGTCCCCTGTGGCGATGATCGGTCTTTGACTGGCGTAGCCTACAAACTTCGACGTGTACCGAAGACATGATCGATTTGTACAACAAACGTCATTGTCTGTAACAGTAGGCTATTACAAACATAAGCACGACACCGACAGGCAGTCTGTGTGCTACTGCAATGTTCTTAGTTACAACAGACAGAAATAGCCTACATCCTAATATATTTTTGGAGTGTTGGTTCAAATCACTGTGGGCTTTTTATTTCAGCTGTTCATAAATAAGGCAGACGTAGGTTACATTTATCATGTTGATCAAAACATTTCAGAATGTGATTTGGTTCTTTAGCTCTGGGTAAGATGCTTCCGGTGGGGGAGGAATGGGGCGTTTACCTTCGGTCACGCAGTCTGTCTTGATTCAATACGTTAAAGACATGGATGAATTTATTGAATGGACATCTTTCTGTAACTGTAATCTCTGTTCTGACTGAATCTCTTCCCATTGGCTGTCTCAGGGTGGCCACGTGTTGACTCCTCTACCTGCTGCCACGCCCATGAAGCCTGGCTCTGCTGTAAGTGTTGTTATATTGACAATATCAACTTCCCAATTCCTGCTCACTGAGATGCTCCCTCCCTGTCATCATGTGGGATAAGTTGGTCTAAATTGCCTTCTGGTCTTTTCCCATTTCTCCACCAGACGTTTCCTTTCTTTGGAGTTGTCCCTGCCATTTTGAATGAGTCTGGGGAGGAGCTTGAGGGACCAAGCGAGGGTTACCTGGTAAGACAACGGGAGCAATTAGTTATCCAGAAGTTTATGTAGAGATCTACCCAGTACTAAACATTAGATTAATTCTCACTCCAATACGCAATATTCTCACTGCAGTATGCTGTCGGCTGTCTATATTTGATGAAGTGGATCTTCACTGCTTGTTTGACTTTGGACATCCTTGCTTCTTATCCCCCTCAGGTGTTCAAACAGCCCTGGCCAGGAGTCATGAGGACTGTGTATGGGAACCACCAGAGGTTTGAGACCACCTACTTCGAGCAATTCCCAGGATACTACGTCACTGGTGACGGTAAGATGAGTCTAACATGGCTAACACAGTCCTGAGCACCATTAATGACTGACGTTTTGTAGAATAACTCACACATTTACCATATGTATTCTTTGAGTCTCATTGTGTCATGGACAGGGTTTTTTTTGTATACTAAATTAAGACCCTCTGTTGTTGACATGGAAATCGCATTAATATATTGCTGTTTTCCCCCCCAGGTTGCCGTAGAGATAAGGACGGGTATTACTGGATCACAGGGAGGATAGATGACATGTTGAATGTCTCAGGTGAGCACTTCCATCAGCTGGAGCTCTGTGAAATGTGATGTACAGTGTGTTGGAGTCGTCTGTCCTGTCATCTGCACTACTGCTAGTATAGTGCTCTAACAGGTGTTCATATATCTTGAGCTGGGGAGGTATAGAACTACCACTACTAGGGCACTGTCTGCTGTTGTGAAATATTAATGGTTGTCTTCTAGTCATGCTGCATTGCATGTAAGATAACCTTCTCTTACTTGTGATTTACAGTAGAGATCAGTGGACTGTTGTACTATATGATAATCCTGTGGGTTGTGTGTACATCAGGTCACCTGCTGAGCACGGCAGAGGTGGAGTCAGCCTTGGTGGAGCACGAGGCGGTGGTCGAGGCAGCGGTAGTTAGCAGGCCGCACCCTATCAAAGGGGAGAGTCTCTACTGCTTCGTCACGCTTACCGACGGAGTCAGCTTCAGCCGCACCCTGGAGGCCCAGTTAAAGAAACAAGGTACGTTTTATGTGTGTATAAAGCCAACTACAGTACTGTCACTGAACATGATAAAGGGGATTGTCCTACACTGTCTGCATGCATCCCACACCGACAATAGGTTTCTGTACTGTTTATCTGCTTTGATAGTGAGAGAGAAGATTGGTGCCATTGCCACTCCAGACTTTATACAGAATGCCCCAGGCCTTCCCAAGACCAGATCAGGTGAGCGTGTACCTTGGTTATGATTGTTGGTTATGATTTTATTCTGTACAAACATGGTTTTGTATGTGAACATGTAACATTTTCCACTATGATTTGAAAGGTGTTTTGAATGAGAGCTGGTAACTTCATTAGTGACTGACTTGCCTTTACTTCCCCCTCTGTGTACACAGGTAAGATCATGCGGCGTGTGCTACGTAAGATTGCCCGTAACGAGCAAGACCTGGGCGATGTGTCCACGCTAGCCGACTCCTCGGTCATCGAACTGCTCTTCCAGAACCGCTGCTGTGGCGCAATGTGAGCTCACAACTACAGAGGAGGTCAGAGAGCCCTGACACTCTTACCGAGGCTAAACAGGAAGGAAGAGGACGAGGAGCAGAAGGAGATGTATAAATGTAACTGTAGAGCCTTCACTGTGGGACTCAAGCCAACACTGGGGTTAAAGAAACACAACAAAATCCCTCTAGTTTGTCAGAAGTTCAGTTCTCCCCTCTTATGAAGTACACTTGATGTACTATTAGATTCAAAAGTTATTTTTTTTTCTCTCCATTTGAACTATGTAGACTTTTGTCCTTTTTATTTCATTGCCGTTTGACAAAGGATCGCTATGCATGTTTGTCTGCACGCTTGAAATGTTTTAAGTTGTTGAGATGCATTTTCCACTCCATCTTTGTCTTTTTCGAGTATCAGAGGGGGCTTGTTAGTGTGTACTAGCAGAACTGCGCTGAACACTCCTCTTTCCTCTGTTTAGACTGGGTTGATTGTATTAGAAATAAATCCAAGGTCCCCCTTTGAAGAAATAAATGAAGGATAACTGAAGCTTTCAAAAACCCATTTATATGGCCTATGTCATTCACCAGCAACTGTCATGCTATTTAAGAGGGTCTGACGGGTTATGCCACACTTGGCATAGATTCAAGGACCTGTTCTATTACCCTTTATATATGCTATGGCTTTGCTTCTACACAGAGTGTACTAAACATTAAAAACACCTTCTTAATATTGAGTCGCACCCCCCCTTGCCCTCAGAACAGCCTCAATTCGTCGGGGCATAAACTCTACAAGGTGTCGCAAGTGTTCCACAGCTTTCACCTGGTCAGTCTGTTATGGAAAGAGCAGGTGTTTCTAATGTTTTGTAACTCAGTGTATATGATTTGTGAATAACTTATATAGTCCTTATGAAGTTTTGAAATCCTTCAGTTTGTTTAAAGTGGGACCAAACATAAAATGCAAAACCTGTTTAAATGTATTCTAGTATTTTAAATATATATTTCATAAACTATCATTGTGTTCATGTGCCAACATTGTAAAAAAAAAAAAAAAAAAAAAGGGAAAAAAAGACTAAGCTATTTGTTTAGAAAGCATTTGTCTGTTATGTCACATGTTTTGCAGTTTTATCTTTTTGTTGCCCCTTTGTATCAAAGTGACATGCAATAACAGTAAATGGACTGACTGCTTCCTGTGATCTGTTTTTATTATTTAGGGATATAAACCTGTGTTCTAGGCACCAAATGGTAGAAAACAAACCAACAGGGAGAGACTACTTTGACTTTACATTTTTTTTTTTTTTTTCTGTTGTAAAACTTGTAAAAATGTTTTCCATCGCATGTCCTAATGAGTACAACTCTGTGCTGGGCATGTTGGAGCGCTGTAATCGCTCAGCTGCGTCTCATCTCACACCTTTGCAGTTCTTCTTGACTTTCTACGTTCCCAGTAGATGGTGCTATTATTATACAAGACCTACAGTATACTGTGTTCAGTTATTAGCTGGAATCCTTAGTTGCTACTGTTTTTACTCATAAATGGATGATGTATATATCCATTGTTTCTTGAAAAAGATATATAAATGCCTCATGGGCTTAGTTTAACTGGTGTACACCATCAGAACTCTATAAGCTTGTTTTATTCCAATGTTTGTAAACAAACAATATATGGGCTCAAAACATGGTTAAACTAATTGTAATATCAAGGATGGTCAGACATTGCAGCCATAGCTCTATCTTTGAATTTGAGTGGTTCCATTTCTCCAGGCCCATCCCTCAACTTTTACAGAAACAAAGGCTATTGACTGCTTTGTATTGTTTCAATTAAGAACTCTAGTTTTAAAGAACAGGATCTTTGGGTATCTGACAAAAAGAATGATAGAGTCCTGTAGTGGCCAAAAGGCCATGTTAGCATGGGCAGCACCGTTGAATGCTTCCACCATTTTAGTGTAATCATTGGGTGGGACTTCCAACTTCATTGGCTGATCCCTCCTGGTGACCCTGTTGGGTCATGTCCAACCGTGTCATCAGGAGGGATCAGCCAAACGTGAAGAAGAAAATTGACTACTTCGAAATGGAGATAGCACGGGCAGTGCCATAGAGGCACTACCATAGATACTTCCCTAATCAGCCTTACTGCTTTATGCTACGCTGACTGTTAAAACAACTAGGGGCTTCTTCATCTTGTCGATAATTGACATTTGTCTGCAATAATTGGCATAAAAAAAATTTCAGGGTCACTTGGATACATTATCATAAGATGAGTAAACAAGTCCTTAATCTTTCCCTTAATCTTTCCTTTTTGTGTCGCATCCATTTTTCTGGTCATTTGACTGAATCATAAAATAGTCTAATATTGGAAAGTGTGAATGTATTAAAGGATATGCTACTGCTGTAAATTAAGTAATTATGTGTGTGCTGTCTGGCTTGCTTATATAATTGAGTTGTAGCTGACCCATTATTTTTTTGTATTGTTTGTTCATGCCCTTTTTCATCAACTGCCTATTTAACTGGAAGCCACCAGCCAGTATCCTGTAGAGTCGAAGATGAATAAATATATTAATGATCCACTCGCTCTTCATCGTGTTCTACTCACTGATTGATTTCTTCTCAGATTTCTCCTAGAATGGAACCTGCCTTCTGTTTAAGTGGAACCAGCACCACCCCCAAGATGGCAGTGATGGAGCATAGATGAGACTTAGTAACTATAGTAGTATCCTTTGTCATTGTGTGTAGACTGGAGAGAGGGTATACTCCACAGGAGGTTGGTGGCAACTTAATTAGTGAGGACAGGCTTATGGTATTGTCTGGAGTGCAATAAGTGGAATGGTATCAAATACATGTGGTTTCCATGTGTTTGATACCATTCCATTTTCTCCATTCCAGCCGTTATTATGAGCCGTTCTCTCAGCAGCCTCCACTGAACTCTAGCTATGAATATATAGATTTTTCAAATTCTATTGAGTCTATATAATGAAATACATGCTTATCTAGTATAGGAAATTGATACGCACTTGTGTGATGTTGATCGGTAACATGAACCATTTGCTGCCCATGGGGATGGCTGGGACTGAATAATTGATGAAGTTGTTATTGGTTTTGGGGTAGAGGCTGGACGTATTCATTGTATTCATGTCCAGCAGCATGTGTTCATTATATATATCTGGCTCCCTTCTTCCAGCTCAGTTTTGCTCAGGGACATGAACAGCCCTAACGACGCTGTGGTCGTTCATCAATGAGACAGGTGAAGCAAAGGGGTTTGTCCTCATGTTTTGGTGAGGTGTGTGTGAGAGAGAGTTGCTGGGGGACCACATGATGTGTCAGGTTATTGTATGTCCAGGTCACCAAAATCCATACCTAGCTAGTTCACAGTATGAGACCTACGGTATGTGCCTCTATGCTTTGTCCTCTTTTTAGCATTCCCTCCACACATAAAACCTGAGCACCCCCAAGCTGCATCTGAAATGGCACACTATTCCCTATATAGTGCACTACTTTTGACCAGGGCCGATGTGGCTCTAGTCAAAAGTAGTGCACTATATAGGGAATAGAGTGCAATTTTGGACACAAGCTCAGATTGATCCATTCATCCGTAGGTTCATCTTCTCAACCCTCCTCTGGTGATAGATACAGTCTATTCAGGTCAGTAATAGTAGACCCTGGCCAGCCAGTCAAACGGCCAACTTGCAGTTTCTTTAATGGGAGGGGGCTGGTCTTGTCTGTGCTGTAGTCTGGGTAGGAAGGGCAGCTCCACTGAGACAGGATTTAAATCATAGGAAACTCAGTCTCACAGTGTGTGTGCGTGTGTGTGTGTGCGGGCGTTCGTGTCTCTGTGTGTGTTCCTGTACGTGTTTCTGTACTTGCGTGTGTGTATTGCCCATACATGTGTAATTTTAAGACTAAAGTAGGGTGTGTCAGTCCCCCACCATGGCCTGTTGATGGGGTCCGTCTGGGGGTGGCAGGCAGGCAGGATGAGGGGACAGCCCTGGGAGTCCCCTGGGTGCACTGGTTGGGCGTGTTGGCCCAGCTGTCCAGCCGCTTGACCCTTGTGAGCATAATGTGCAGTGGAGAGGCAGGCCGTTGTTGTTTATGCATGCAGTAGGCTGACTGTGACAACAGGAGACTGGACAGGAGGAAGAGAGGGTTCTAGAGGCCTCAGAGAGCAGGGAGGGGGAAGGGAGAGAGGTGACAGAGGAAGGGAGAGAAGGTGACAGAGGAAGGGAGAGAGAGAAGGTGACAGAGGAGTGCAAGGCAGGAGGATATGAGGATGTACGGTGAATGTTTGGGTTGGTGCCGTGGCGGAGATCTTTGTGGGCTATACTCGGCCTTGTCTCAGGATGGTAAGTTGGTGGTTGAAGATATCCCTCTAGTGGTGTGGGGGCTGTGCTTTGG
Source organism: Salvelinus namaycush (assembly GCF_016432855.1). Lineage (NCBI taxonomy): Eukaryota > Metazoa > Chordata > Actinopteri > Salmoniformes > Salmonidae > Salvelinus > Salvelinus namaycush. The sequence continues at coordinate 27,796,074 of NC_052322.1, forward strand.
CAAAGTGGGTGGGGTTATATCCTGCCTGTTTGGCCCTGTCCGGGGGTATCATCGGATGGGGCCACAGTGTCTCCTGACCCCTCCTGTCTCAGCCTCCAGTATTTATGCTGCAGTAGTTTATGTGTCGGGGGCTAGGGTCAGTCTGTTATATCTGGAGTACTTCTCCTGTCTTATCCGGTGTCCTGTGTGAATTTAAGTATGCTCTCTCTAATTCTTTCTTTCTCTCTCTCGGAGGACCTGAGCCCTAGGACCATGCCTCAGGACTCCCTGGCATGATGACTCCTTGCTGTCCCCAGTCCACCTGGCCGTGCTGCTGCTCCAATTTCAACTGTTCTGCCTGCGGTTATGGAACCCTGACCTGTTCACCGGACGTGCTACCTGTCCCAGACCTCCTGTTTTCAACTCTCTAGAGACAGCAGGAGCGGTAGAGTTACTCTCAATGATCGGCTATGAAAAGTCAACTGACATTTACTCCTGAGGTTCTGACTTGTTGCACCCTCGACAACTACTGTGATTATTATTATTTGACCATGCTGGTCATTTATGAACATTTGAACATCTTGGCCATGTGCTGTTATAATCTCCACCCGGCACAGCCAGAAGAGGACTGGCCACCCCTCATAGCCTGGTTCCTCTCTAGGTTTCTTCCTAGGTTTTGGCCTTTTAGGGAGTTTTTCCTAGCCCCCGTGCTTCTAAACCTGCATTGCTTGCTGTTTGGGGTTTTAGGCTGGGTTTCTGTGCAGCACTTTGAGATATCAGCTGATGTAAGAAGGGCTATATAAATACATTTGATTTGATTTGATTTGATGAAGACAGGCAGTGGAAGGGAGGAGTGACTAGAAAGAGGGAGAAAGAGAGAAACAAAGGGTAGGCAATAAGTAACAGATCGAGAAAAAGACTTGCTTGACTCAGCCTTTAACCTGGCCTGGTCAATCTACTCTAGCACCTTATTGGATTTTCCCCTCAAAGTCCCCTTCCATGTGACACAGTCCATTCAGGTTGGGGATTCCAGCCCCTGAGGCTTAAGGAAGGAGGGGAGACAGAGAAAGGGAAAGGGAGAACTAGCCAGTAACCGTCCCCACTCCCTAAGTCCCTCTTCTCCTCCATCACTCCTCCCTGGGCTGTGTGCTCTGGTCCAGGGGGATTTGAGTCTCTGTTTGTACTTCTGTTTCTACCTCTTCTACTTTTCCCCTCTTCTACCTCTCCTACTTTTCCCCACTCACTCCATCTACCTAGCTATGCTGTCAGTCTGTCTCTCCCTCTGTCTAGCTGAGGTATTATATTTCCAACTACAATGTGAGTGTGGGTTCATACTGAGTAAATCCGTGTTATTAGAGACCTGTGCAAGCCCAAGTGAGTAAATCCATGTCATTACAGATCAGATAGATGGACAAATGGAGGAATTTAAAGCCTCGTCTCCACACAATAACCCGTCTGTCTCTGTCATCACAATGATGCGCTCGTGTTGTTTTCTCTTTCTATCTTTATCTCTCCCTCAAATGATTTAGTTCTCTATAATCTCTCTCTTTTGTCCCTCTCACTCACTCTTTCTCTCTCTCTCTCCACCTCTCTCTGTCCCTGGCCATCTTTCTAACCTGCTTCAGAAATAACCAGAACAAATCAGCACTTTGGAAGGAGCTGTGACAAGAGTCTGGGCCTTGCTTTGTGTGTACAGATTGTCCAGTGGACTGAGGTGACTGGCTGGTTGGAGTGACCTGCCATTTCAGCCAGCGTAGACCCCCATTTAAAGCTGATCTGCACCCAGACCTGCTTAGACTAAGACGTTTGAGATGTCAGCCAGGACTCACTGTACGCTGTATGTGTCATTGTGTCATTGCCAGTGGAAAAAAATACGGTGTTTTTCTAGAATAGACCAAGTGTTTTTTAATGCAAATGTACTGCATCAGGCACAGCACATGGATAATAAGTTCATATCATAGCATTACCTCTGCAAGAAAATGATGGCTAGGCATAAAGGTCATGTGTAGTTCAGCAGTATAAGGCTCCTAGAGCTATAAAGTAGGAGAGCTCATTCGCTAAGCTGATGACACAGCAACATCAACCACCTAATTAGTGCCTGCGTGTTTGAGAGTGTGAGAGTGCGTACGTGTTTGAGAGTGTGAGAGTGCGTGCGTGTTTGAGAGTGTGAGTGCGTGCGTGTTTGAGAGTGTGAGAGTGCGTGCGTGTTTGAGAGTGTGAGAGTGCGTGCGTGTTTGAGAGTGTGAGAGTGCCTGCGTGTTTGAGAGTGTGAGAGTGCGTGCATGTTTGAGAGTGCCTGCATGTTTGAGAGTGTGAATGCCTGCATGTTTGAGAGTGTGAATGCCTGCATGTTTGAGAGTGTGAATGCGTGCGTGTTTGAGAGTGTGAATGCCTGCATGTTTGAGTGTGAGAGTGCGTGCGTGTTTGAGTGTGAGAGTGCGTGCGTGTTTGAGAGTGTGAGAGTGCGTGCATGTTTGAGAGTGTGAGAGTGCCTGCATGTTTGAGTGTGAGAGTGCGTGCATGTTTGAGAGTGTGAGAGTGCGTGCGTGTTTGAGAGTGTGAGAGTGCGTGCGTGTTTGAGAGTGTGAGAGTGCGTGCGTGTTTGAGAGTGTGAGAGTGCGTGCGTGTTTGAGAGTGTGAGAGTGCGTGCGTGTTTGAGAGTGTGAGAGTGCGTGCGTGTTTGAGAGTGTGAATGCATGCGTGTTTGAGAATGTGAGAGTGCGTGCGTGTTTGAGAATGTGAGAGTGCCTGCATGTTTGAGTGTGAGAGTGCGTGCGTGTTTGAGAGTGTGAGAGTGCGTGCATGTTTGAGTGTGAGAGTGCGTGCGTGTTTGAGAGTGTGAGAGTGCGTGCGTGTTTGAGTGTGAGAGTGCGTGCGTGTTTGAGTGTGAGAGTGCGTGCGTGTTTGAGAGTGTGAGAGTGCCTGCGTGTTTGAGTGTGAGAGTGCGTGCGTGTTTGAGTGTGAGAGTGCGTGCGTGTTTGAGAGTGTGAGAGTGCCTGCATGTTTGAGTGTGAGAGTGCGTGCGTGTTTGAGAGTGTGAGAGTGCCTGCATGTTTGAGTGTGAGAGTGCGTGCGTGTTTGAGTGTGAGAGTGCGTGCGTGTTTGAGAGTGTGAGAGTGCCTGCATGTTTGAGTGTGAGAGTGCGTGCGTGTTTGAGAGTGTGAGAGTGCCTGCGTGTTTGAGTGTGAGAGTGCGTGCGTGTTTGAGAGTGTGAGAGTGCGTGCGTGTTTGAGAGTGTGAGAGTGCGTGCGTGTTTGAGAGTGTGAGAGTGCGTGCGTGTTTGAGAGTGTGAGAGTGCGTGCGTGTTTGAGAGTGTGAATGCGTGCGTGTTTGAGAGTGTGAGAGTGCGTGCGTGTTTGAGAGTGTGAGAGTGCGTGCGTGTTTGAGAGTGTGAGAGTGCGTGCGTGTTTGAGAGTGTGAGAGTGCCTGCATGTTTGAGAGTGTGAATGCCTGCATGTTTGAGAGTGTGAATGCGTGCGTGTTTGAGAGTGTGAGAGTGCGTGCGTGTTTGAGAGTGTGAGAGTGCGTGCGTGTTTGAGAGTGTGAGAGTGTGTGCATGTTTGAGAGTGTGAATGCCTGCATGTTTGAGAGTGTGAATGCCTGCATGTTTGAGAGTGTGAATGCGTGCGTGTTTGAGAGTGTGAATGCGTGCGTGTTTGAGAGTGTGAATGCCTGCATGTTTGAGTGTGAGAGTGCGTGCGTGTTTGAGAGTGTGAGAGTGCGTGCGTGTTTGAGAGTGTGAGAGTGCGTGCATGTTTGAGAGTGTGAATGCCTGCATGTTTGAGAGTGTGAATGCCTGCATGTTTGAGAGTGTGAATGCGTGCGTGTTTGAGAGTGTGAATGCGTGCGTGTTTGAGAGTGTGAGAGTGCGTGCATGTTTGAGAGTGTGAATGCCTGCATGTTTGAGTGTGAGAGTGCGTGCGTGTTTGAGAGTGTGAGAGTGCGTGCATGTTTGAGAGTGTGAATGCGTGCATGTTTGAGTGTGAGAGTGCGTGCGTGTTTGAGAGTGTGAGAGTGGGTGCATGTTTGAGAGTGTGAATGCGTGCATGTTTGAGTGTGAGAGTACGTGCGTGTTTGAGAGTGTGAGAGTGCCTGCATGTTTGAGAGTGTGAATGCGTGCGTGTTTGAGAGTGTGAATGCGTGCATGTTTGAGAGTGTGAATGCATGCGTGTTTGAGAGTGTGAGAGTGCGTGCATGTTTGAGTGTGAGAGTACGTGCGTGTTTGAGAGTGTGAGAGTGGGTGCATGTTTGAGTGTGAGAGTACGTGCGTGTTTGAGAGTGTGAGAGTGGGTGCATGTTTGAGAGTGTGAGAGTGCGTGCATGTTTGAGAGTGTGAATGCGTGCGTGTTTGAGTGTGAGAGTGCGTGCGTGTTTGAGAGTGTGAGAGTGCCTGCATGTTTGAGAGTGTGAATGCGTGCATGTTTGAGAGTGTGAATGCATGCGTGTTTGAGAGTGTGAGAGTGCGTGCATGTTTGAGAGTGTGAATGCATGCGTGTTTGAGAGTGTGAGAGTGGGTGCATGTTTGAGAGTGTGAGAGTGCGTGCATGTTTGAGAGTGTGAATGCGTGCGTGTTTGAGTGTGAGAGTGCGTGCGTGTTTGAGAGTGTGAGAGTGCCTGCATGTTTGAGAGTGTGAATGCGTGCGTGTTTGAGAGTGTGAGAGTGGGTGCATGTTTGAGAGTGTGAGAGTGTGTGCGTGTTTGAGAGTGTGAGAGTGCGTGCGTGTTTGAGAGTGTGAGAGTGCGTGCGTGTTTGAGAGTGTGAGAGTGCGTGCATGTTTGAGAGTGTGAATGCGTGCATGTTTGAGTGTGAGAGTGCGTGCGTGTTTGAGAGTGTGAGAGTGCGTGCGTGTTTGAGAGTGTGAGAGTGCGTGCGTGTTTGAGAGTGTGAGAGTGCGTGCGTGTTTGAGAGTGTGAGAGTGCGTGCATGTTTGAGAGTGTGAATGCGTGCATGTTTGAGTGTGAGAGTGCGTGCGTGTTTGAGAGTGTGAGAGTGCATGCGTGTTTGAGAATGTGAGAGTGCGTGCATGTTTGAGAGTGTGAATGCGTGCATGTTTGAGAGTGAGAGTGCGTGCGTGTTTGAGAGTGTGAGAGTGCATGCGTGTTTGAGAATGTGAGAGTGCCTGCATGTTTGAGTGTGAGAGTGGGTGCATGTTTGAGAGTGTGAGAGTGCGTGCGTGTTTGAGAGTGTGAGAGTGCCTGCATGTTTGAGTGTGAGAGTGCGTGCATGTTTGAGAGTGTGAGAGTGCGTGCGTGTTTGAGAGTGTGAGAGTGCGTGCGTGTTTGAGAGTGTGAGAGTGCCTGCATGTTTGAGTGTGAGAGTGCGTGCATGTTTGAGAGTGTGAGAGTGCGTGCATGTTTGAGAGTGTGAGAGTGCGTGCATGTTTGAGAGTGTGAGAGTGCGTGCGTGTTTGAGAGTGTGAGAGTGCGTGCGTGTTTGAGAGTGTGAGAGTGCGTGCGTGTTTGAGAGTGTGAGAGTGCGTGCGTGTTTGAGAGTGTGAGAGTGCCTGCATGTTTGAGTGTGAGAGTGCGTGCATGTTTGAGAGTGTGAGAGTGCGTGCGTGTTTGAGAGTGTGAGAGTGCGTGCGTGTTTGAGAGTGTGAGAGTGCCTGCATGTTTGAGTGTGAGAGTGCGTGCATGTTTGAGAGTGTGAGAGTGCGTGCATGTTTGAGAGTGTGAGAGTGCGTGCGTGTTTGAGAGTGTGAGAGTGCGTGCGTGTTTGAGAGTGTGAGAGTGCGTGCATGTTTGAGAGTGTGAATGCGTGCATGTGTGAGAGTGCGTGCGTGTTTGAGAGTGTGAGAGTGCGTGCGTGTTTGAGAATGTGAGAGTGCCTGCATGTTTGAGTGTGAGAGTGGGTGCATGTTTGAGAGTGTGAGAGTGCGTGCGTGTTTGAGAGTGTGAGAGTGCCTGCATGTTTGAGTGTGAGAGTGCGTGCATGTTTGAGAGTGTGAGAGTGCGTGCGTGTTTGAGAGTGTGTGCGTGTTTGAGAGTGTGAGAGTGCGTGCGTGTTTGAGAGTGTGAGAGTGTGAGAGTGCGTGCGTGTTTGAGAGTGTGAGAGTGCGTGCGTGTTTGAGAGTGTGAATGCATGCGTGTTTGAGAATGTGAGAGTGCGTGCGTGTTTGAGAGTGTGAGAGTGCCTGCATGTTTGAGTGTGAGAGTGCGTGCGTGTTTGAGAGTGTGAGAGTGCCTGCATGTTTGAGTGTGAGAGTGCGTGCGTGTTTGAGTGTGAGAGTGCATGCGTGTTTGAGAATGTGAGAGTGCCTGCATGTTTGAGAATGTGAGAGTGCGTGCGTGTTTGAGTGTGAGAGTGCGTGCGTGTTTGAGAGTGTGAGAGTGCCTGCATGTTTGAGAGTGTGAGAGTGCGTGCGTGTTTGAGAGTGCCTGCATGTTTGATTGTGAGAGTGCATGCGTGTTTGAGTGTGAGAGTGCGTGCGTGTTTGAGAGTGTGAGAGTGCCTGCATGTTTGAGTGTGAGAGTGCGTGCGTGTTTGAGAGTGTGAGAGTGCGTGCGTGTTTGAGAGTGTGAGAGTGCGTGCGTGTTTGAGAGTGTGAGAGTGCCTGCATGTTTGAGTGTGAGAGTGCGTGCGTGTTTGAGAGTGTGAGAGTGCGTGCGTGTTTGAGAGTGTGAGAGTGCCTGCATGTTTGAGTGTGAGAGTGCGTGCGTGTTTGAGAGTGTGAGAGTGCGTGCGTGTTTGAGAGTGTGAGAGTGCCTGCATGTTTGAGTGTGAGAGTGCGTGCGTGTTTGAGAGTGTGAGAGTGCGTGCGTGTTTGAGAGTGTGAGAGTGCCTGCGTGTTTGAGAGTGTGAGAGTGCCTGCATGTTTGAGAGTGTGAATGCATGCATGTTTGAGAGTGCGTGCGTGTTTGAGAGTGTGAGAGTGCGTGCGTGTTTGAGAGTGTGTGCGTGTTTGAGAATGTGAGAGTGTGTGCATGTTTGAGAGTGTGAATGCCTGCATGTTTGAGAGTGTGAATGCCTGCATGTTTGAGAGTGTGAATCCCTGCATGTTTGAGAGTGTGAATGCCTGCATGTTTGAGAGTGTGAGAGTGCCTGCATGTTTGAGAGTGTGAATGCCTGCATGTTTGAGAGTGTGAATACGTGCGTGTTTGAGAGTGTGAATGCCTGCATGTTTGAGTGTGAGAGTGCGTGCGTGTTTGAGTGTGAGAGTGCGTGCGTGTTTGAGAGTGTGAGAGTGCGTGCATGTTTAAGAGTGTGAATGCGTGCATGTTTGAGTGTGAGAGTACGTGCGTGTTTGAGAGTGTGAGAGTGCCTGCATGTTTGAGAGTGTGAATGCGTGCGTGTTTGAGAGTGTGAGAGTGGGTGCATGTTTGAGAGTGTGAGAGTGCGTGCATGTTTGAGAGTGTGAGAGTGCGTGCATGTTTGAGAGTGTGAATGCGTGCGTGTTTGAGAGTGTGAGAGTGCGTGCATGTTTGAGAGTGTGAATGCATGCGTGTTTGATAGTGTGAGAGTGCGTGCGTGTTTGAGAGTGTGAGAGTGCGTGCATGTTTGAGAGTGTGAATGCGTGCGTGTTTGAGAGTGTGAGAGTGCGTGCATGTTTGAGAGTGTGAATGCGTGCGTGTTTGAGAGTGTGAGAGTGCGTGCGTGTTTGAGAATGTGAGAGTGCGTGCATGTTTGAGAGTGTGAATGCGTGCGTGTTTGAGAGTGTGAGAGTGCGTGCATGTTTGAGAGTGTGAATGCCTGCGTGTTTGAGAGTGTGAGAGTGCGTGCGTGTTTGAGAATGTGAGAGTGCGTGCGTGTTTGAGAGTGTGAATGCGTGCGTGTTTGAGAGTGTGAGAGTGCCTGCATGTTTGAGTGTGAGAGTACGTGCGTGTTTGAGAGTGTGAGAGTGCCTGCATGTTTGAGAGTGTGAATGCCTGCGTGTTTGAGAGTGTGAGAGTGCGTGCGTGTTTGAGAATGTGAGAGTGCGTGCGTGTTTGAGAGTGTGAGAGTGCGTGCGTGTTTGAGAGTGTGAGAGTGCGTGCGTGTTTGAGAGTGTGAATGCGTGCGTGTTTGAGAGTGTGTGAGAGCGTGTGTGTTTGAGAGTGTGAATGCGTGCGTGTTTGAGAGTGTGAGAGTGCGTGCGTGTTTGAGAGTGTGAGAGTGCCTGCATGTTTGAGAGTGCGTGCGTGTTTGAGAGTGTGAATGCGTGCGTGTTTGAGAGTGTGTGCGTGTTTGAGAGTGTGAGAGTGCGTGCGTGTTTGAGTGTGAGAGTGCGTGCGTGTTTGAGTGTGAGAGTGCGTGCGTGTTTGAGAGTGTGAATGCGTGCGTGTTTGAGAGTGTGTGCGTGTTTGAGAGTGTGAATGCGTGCGTGTTTGAGAGTGCGTGCGTGTTTGAGAGTGTGAATGCGTGCGTGTTTGAGAGTGTGTGCGTGTTTGAGAGTGTGAGAGTGCGTGCGTGTTTGAGAGTGTGAGAGTGCGTGCATGTTTGAGTGTGAGAGTGCGTGCGTGTTTGAGAGTGTGAATGCGTGCGTGTTTGAGAGTGTGTGCGTGTTTGAGTGTGAGAGTGCGTGCGTGTTTGAGAGTGTGAGAGTGCGTGCATGTTTGAGTGTGAGAGTGCGTGCGTGTTTGAGTGTGAGAGTGCGTGCGTGTTTGAGAGTGTGAGAGTGCGTGCGTGTTTGAGAGTGTGAGAGTGCGTGCGTGTTTGAGAGTGTGAGAGTGCGTGCGTGTTTGAGAGTGTGAGAGTGCGTGCGTGTTTGAGAGTGTGAGAGTGCGTGCGTGTTTGAGAATGTGAGAGTGCGTGCATGTTTGAGAGTGTGAGAGTGCGTGCGTGTTTGAGAGTGCGTGCGTGTTTGAGAATGTGAGAGTGCGTGCGTGTTTGAGAGTGTGAGAGTGCGTGCGTGTTTGAGAGTGTGAGAGTGCCTGCATGTTTGAGTGTGAGAGTGCATGCGTGTTTGAGTGTGAGAGTGCGTGCGTGTTTGAGAGTGTGAGAGTGCCTGCATGTTTGAGTGTGAGAGTGCGTGCGTGTTTGAGAGTGTGAGAGTGCCTGCATGTTTGAGTGTGAGAGTGCGTGCGTGTTTGAGAGTGTGAGAGTGCGTGCGTGTTTGAGAGTGTGAGTGCGTGCGTGTTTGAGAGTGTGAGAGTGCGTGCGTGTTTGAGAGTGTGAGAGTGCGTGCGTGTTTGAGAGTGTGAGAGTGCGTGCGTGTGTGAGAGTGCGTGCGTGTTTGAGAATGTGAGAGTGCGTGCGTATGTTGGGAATTGCGCTAGTTCATGCTAGTGTTTACTCACAAGTAAAACCCAGATTGTATCCACACTGGAATGAAATCAGGAACAACCAGGTGTTGCTGAAGTTGAGCTCGCCCTTCCCCCTGTGCCCTGATGCATGAAGGGTGGATATGTGTGTATGGGGTTAAAGTTAAACTATTCCCCTGTGGTGTGGATGGGTGTTCCTCAGGGGACAAATGCAATTAAAAAGTCATTACTGGGCCACCTCAGTGTTCCCTTCCGTCTGCCCCAGGACCTTACATCCCTTTTAATCATCTGAAAAGGTTCACTCACTTCTCGACTGCGTCCCAAATGGCACCCTATTCTATTTAGTGCAGTACTCTTGACCAAGACACATAGGGCTCTAGACAAAATGAGTGCATTACATAGGGAACATGGTGGCATTTTGGACGCAACCCTTAGCTATGTTTCTTGGGAAACAGTTGTGTGAAGATAAGTGGTGAAGCGGTGGGAGTCAGGTGTTGGAGTAGTTGTAGATATACTGCATGAATAATGGATGCTGGTGGAGGAACATATGCTGATGGAATTATAACCACCAGAGAAGACCCACACCAAGTTCTATTTATCGTAAACTTCTGCCCCTGGTAAGCGAATACTGTGTACACAATACATTTTCTCACAGAAATATTGTTGCAATAATCTTACTTGCTCAATTTTGAGTGAGTGACCTCGCTTAATTAGTTTCCCTTTGACACACACACACGTAGGTACGTATGTACAAACACTCTCACACGCACACACACACACATTTTAAATACTTCATTTGAATCCAGAAATCCCATTTCATCATAAGGATTCAGAAATTTCAAAGGCTGTTGATGCAAGGACACTAAAGGAAACAAAAATGCTTTCTCATCCACACAGCTAGGCTGCCCATAATGGCTGAAACAGAGCAGTACCTTCTCCTCCACACAGCTAGGCTGCCCATAATGGCTGAAACAGAGCAGTACCTTCTCCTCCACACAGCTAGGCTGCCCATTATGGCTGAAACAGAGCAGTACCTTCTCCTCCACACAGCTAGGCTGCCCATAATGGCTGAAACGGAGCAGTACCTTCTCCTCCACACAGCTAGGCTGCCCATAATGGCTGAAACGGAGCAGTACCTTCTCCTCCACACAATTAGGCTGCCCATAATGGCTGAAACGGAGCAGTACCTTCTCCTCCACACAGCTAGGTTGCCCATAATGGCTGAAACGGAGCAGTACTTTCTCCTCCACACAGCTAGGCTGCCCATAATGGCTGAAACGGAGCAGTACCTTCTCCTCCACACAGCTAGGCTGCCCATAATGGCTGAAACGGAGCAGTACTTTCTCCTCCACACAGCTAGGCTGCCCATAATGGCTGAAACGGAGCAGTACCTTCTCCTCCACACAGCTAGGTTGCCCATAATGGCTGAAACGGAGCAGTACCTTCTCCTCCACACAGCTAGGCTGCCCATAATGGCTGAAACGGAGCAGTACTTTCTCCTCCACACAGCTAGGCTGCCCATAATGGCTGAAACGGAGCAGTACCTTCTCCTCCACACAGCTAGGTTGCCCATAATGGCTGAAACGGAGCAGTACCTTCTCCTCCACACAGCTAGGCTGCCCATAATGGCTGAAACCGAGCAGTACCTTCTCCTCCACACAGCTAGGCTGCCCATAATGGCTGAAACGGAGCAGTACCTTCTCCTCCACACAGCTAGGTTGCCCATAATGGCTGAAACGGAGCAGTACCTTCTCCTCCACACAGCTAAGTTGCCCATAATGGCTGAAATGGAGCAGTACTTTCTCCTCCACACAGCTAGGCTGCCCATAATGGCTGAAACGGAGCAGTACCTTCTCCTCCACACAGCTAGGCTGCCCATAATGGCTGAAACGGAGCAGTACTTTCTCCTCCACACAGCTAGGCTGCCCATAATGGCTGAAACGGAGCAGTACCTTCTCCTCCACACAGCTAGGTTGCCCATAATGGCTGAAACGGAGCAGTACGTTCACCTCCACACAGCTAGGCTGCCCATAATGGCTGAAACGGAGCAGTACTTTCTCCTCCACACAGCTAGGCTGCCCATAATGGCTGAAACGGAGCAGTACCTTCTCCTCCACACAGCTAGGCTGCCCATAATGGCTGAAACAGAGCAGTACCTTCTCCTCCACACAGCTAGACTGCCCATAATGGCTGAAACCGAGCAGTACCTTCTCCTCCACACAGCTAGGTTGCCCATAATGGCTGAAACGGAGCAGTACCTTCTCCTCCACACAGCTAGGCTGCCCATAATGGCTGAAACGGAGCAGTACTTTCTCCTCCACACAGCTAGGCTGCCCATAATGGCTGAAACGGAGCAGTACTTTCTCCTCCACACAGCTAGGCTGCCCATAATGGCTGAAACCGAGCAGTACTTTCTCCTCCACACAGCTAGGCTGCCCATAATGGCTGAAACGGAGCAGTACCTTCTCCTCCACACAGCTAGGCTGCCCATAATGGCTGAAACTGAGCAGTACCTTCTCCTCCACACAGCTAGGCTGCCCATAACGGCTGAAACGGAGCAGTACCTTCTCCTCCACACAGCTTGGTTGCCCATAATGGCTGAAACGGAGCAGTACTTTCTCCTCCACACAGCTAGGCTGCCCATAATGGCTGAAACGGAGCAGTACCTTCTCCTCCACACAATTAGGCTGCCCATAATGGCTGAAACGGAGCAGTACCTTCTCCTCCACACAGCTAGGTTGCCCATAATGGCTGAAACGGAGCAGTACCTTCTCCTCCACACAGCTAAGTTGCCCATAATGGCTGAAATGGAGCAGTACTTTCTCCTCCACACAGCTAGGCTGCCCATAATGGCTGAAACGGAGCAGTACCTTCTCCTCCACACAGCTAGGCTGCCCATAATGGCTGAAACGGAGCAGTACTTTCTCCTCCACACAGCTAGGCTGCCCATAATGGCTGAAACGGAGCAGTACGTTCTCCTCCACACAGCTAGGCTGCCCATAATGGCTGAAACGGAGCAGTACTTTCTCCTCCACACAGCTAGGCTGCCCATAATGGCTGAAACGGAGCAGTACCTTCTCCTCCACACAGCTAGGCTGCCCATAATGGCTGAAACAGAGCAGTACCTTCTCCTCCACACAGCTAGACTGCCCATAATGGCTGAAACCGAGCAGTACCATCTCCTCCACACAGCTAGGCTGCCCATAATGGCTGAAACGGAGCAGTACCTTCTCCTCCACACAGCTAGGCTGCCAATAATGGCTGAAACGGAGCAGTACCTTCTCCTCCACACAATTAGGCTGCCCATAATGGCTGAAACGGAGCAGTACCTTCTCCTCCACACAGCTAGGTTGCCCATAATGGCTGAAACGGAGCAGTACCTTCTCCTCCACACAGCTAAGTTGCCCATAATGGCTGAAACGGAGCAGTACTTTCTCCTCCACACAGCTAGGCTGCCCATAATGGCTGAAACGGAGCAGTACCTTCTCCTCCACACAGCTAGGCTGCCCATAATGGCTGAAACGGAGCAGTACTTTCTCCTCCACACAGCTAGGTTGCCCATAATGGCTGAAACGGAGCAGTACCTTCTCCTCCACACAGCTAAGTTGCCCATAATGGCTGAAATGGAGCAGTAATTTCTCCTCCACACAGCTAGGCTGCCCATAATGGCTGAAACGGAGCAGTACCTTCTCCTCCACACAGCTAGGCTGCCCATAATGGCTGAAACAGAGCAGTACTTTCTCCTCCACACAGCTAGGCTGCCCATAATGGCTGAAACGGAGCAGTACCTTCTCCTCCACACAGCTAGGTTGCCCATAATGGCTGAAACGGAGCAGTACGTTCTCCTCCACACAGCTAGGCTGCCCATAATGGCTGAAACGGAGCAGTACTTTCTCCTCCACACAGCTAGGCTGCCCATAATGGCTGAAACGGAGCAGTACCTTCTCCTCCACACAGCTAGGCTGCCCATAATGGCTGAAACAGAGCAGTACCTTCTCCTCCACACAGCTAGACTGCCCATAATGGCTGAAACCAAGCAGTACCTTCTCCTCCACACAGCTAGGTTGCCCATAATGGCTGAAACGGAGCAGTACCTTCTCCTCCACACAGCTAGGCTGCCCATAATGGCTGAAACGGAGCAGTACTTTCTCCTCCACACAGCTAGGCTGCCCATAATGGCTGAAACCGAGCAGTACTTTCTGCTCCACACAGCTAGGCTGCACATAATGGCTGAAACGGAGCAGTACTTTCTCCTCCACACAGCTAGGCTGCCCATAATGGCTGAAACCGAGCAGTACTTTCTCCTCCACACAGCTAGGCTGCCCATAATGGCTGAAACGGAGCAGTACCTTCTCCTCCACACAGCTAGGCTGCCCATAATGGCTGAAACGGAGCAGTACCTTCTCCTCCACACAGCTAGGTTGCCCATAATGGCTGAAACGGAGCAGTACCTTCTCCTCCACACAGCTAGGCTGCCCATAATGGCTGAAACGGAGCAGTACCTTCTCCTCCACACAGCTAGGTTGCCCATAATGGCTGAAACGGAGCAGTACCTTCTCCTCCACACAGCTAGGCTGCCCATAATGGCTGAAACGGAGCAGTACTTTCTCCTCCACACAGCTAGGCTGCCCATAATGGCTGAAACGGAGCAGTACTTTCTCCTCCACACAGCTAGGCTGCCCATAATGGCTGAAACCGAGCAGTACTTTCTCCTCCACACAGCTAGGCTGCCCATAATGGCTGAAACGGAGCAGTACCTTCTCCTCCACACAGCTAGGCTGCCCATAATGGCTGAAACTGAGCAGTACCTTCTCCTCCACACAGCTAGGCTGCCCATAACCGCTGAAACGGAGCAGTACCTTCTCCTCCACACAGCTTGGTTGCCCATAATGGCTGAAACGGAGCAGTACTTTCTCCTCCACACAGCTAGGCTGCCCATAATGGCTGAAACGGAGCAGTACCTTCTCCTCCACACAGCTAGGCTGCCCATAACGGCTGAAACGGAGCAGTACCTTCTCCTCCACACAGCTAGGTTGCCCATAACGGCTGAAACGGAGCAGTACTTTCTCCTCCACACAGCTAGGTTGCCCATAATGGCTGAAACGGAGCAGTACCTTCTCCTCCACACAGCTAGGCTGCCCATAACGGCTGAAACGGAGCAGTACCTTCTCCAGTGGGGATTTTAGCATGTAAATCTTGGTGGGGCAAACGCAACCATTTTTTTTAGATGCATGCCAGCAAAGCCACTACACAACACAACACTAAATAATACATTAATTACACTATAATGGTGACAAACCGTGCACGCAAATAGTTAGGGTCTACATAAAGCTGTCCCAACAGCAGAGCTTTCTTTTCAGCACCATGGAGTGAATCCTTACCACCGATGCACCTGGCTTTAAGCGGAGCCTCATCTGGCAGCGAAAAAATTCAATCAGCCTCATTTTATGCCTTTTTAAAAACGATAGATGAGGTGGCTGACTTACTTAAATAAATATGGTTTCTACTGACTCCTTGTGGATTTGTGTAAATCGATAATAACAAATGCCGACATGAGTTTTGAGTTTTTAACCATACACAAACATTACATTTAAGTGCAAGCAAACGAGCTGCGAAGATGTAGGCCTTCGTTCAGCACTTTCAAAATGGACACCAACAGAAATTCAGATAAATGTTAGTTCAGATAAATTCATTAAGATGTTGAGAACTTCATTTTACTCTTTAAGTCACCACACGGACAAAGAGAGAGAGACGCGGTTAGCCTAACATTTGAAGTATTTTATTAGGCCTATGTGGTCTAAAAAGGAAGGAAAATACAATCACGAGTGCTAGATTATATAAGAAAGGAAAACGCAGTCGCCAGAGTGGCTGCATCTGTCTGATACCGAGGAGTGTGGTCCTCGATGTAGCCTCCACGACAACACAGGGGTCTGCCACAACTACATAAGAGGCAGTCACTGGTTCAGTTCGAACTATCATGGTCCAAACACACCAAGACAGTTGTGAAGAGGGCACGACAAAACCTTTTCCCCCTCAGGAGACTGAAAAGATTTGGCATGGGCCCCCAGATCCTCGAAAGGTTCTACAGCTGCACCATCGAGAACATCCTGACCGGTTGCATCACTGCCTGGTATGGCAACTGCTCAGCATCTGACCGTAAGGCGCAACAGAGGGTAGTGCGAACGGCCCAGTTCATCACTGGGGCCAAGCTTCCTGCCATCCAGGACCTATATAATAGACAGTGTCAGAGGAAAGCCCATAAAATTGTCAGAGACTCCAGTCACCCAAGTTATAGACTGTTTTCTCTGCTATCGCATTGCAAGCGGTACCGAAAGGCTCCTCAACAGCTTCTACCCCCAAGACATTAGATTGCTGAACAAGTCAGAAAAATCGCCACCGGACAATTTACATTGACACCCGCAATAACATCTGCTAAATAAACTCTGCAAAAAAAGAAACGTCCTCTAACTGTCAACTGCATTTATTTTCAGCAAACTTAACATGTGTAAATATTTGTATGAACATAACAAGATTCAACAACTGAGACATAAACTGAACAAGTTCCACAGACATGTGACTAACAGAAATTGAATATTGTGTCCCTGAACAAAGGGAGGGGGGGTCAAAATCAAAAGTAACAGTCAGGATTTCGTGTGGCCACCAACTCCTCATGGACTGCACCAGATTTGCCAGTTCTTGCTGTGAGATGTTACCCCACTCTTCCACCAAGGCAATTGCAAGTTCCTGGACATTTTTAGGGGTAATGGCCCTAGCCTTCACCCTTCGATCCAACAGGTCCCAGACGTGCTCAATGGGATTGAGATCCAGGCTCTTCGCTGGCCATGGCAGAACACTGACATTCCTGTCTTGCAGGAAATCACACACAGAACGAGCAGTATGGCCAGTGGCATTGTCATGCTGGAGGGTCATGTCAGGATGAGCCTGCAGGAAGGGTACCACATGAGGGAGGAGGATGTCTTCTCTGTAACGCACAGAGTTGAGATTGCCTGCAATGACAACAAGCTCAGTCTGATGATGCTGTGACACACCGCCCCAGACCATGACGCACCCTCCACCTCCAAATCGATCCCGCTCCAGAGTACAGGCCTCGGTGTAACACTCATTCCCTCAACGATATACGCAAATCCGACCATCACCCCTGGTGAGACACAACCGCGACTCATCAGCGAAGAGCACTTTTTGCCAGTCCTGTCTGGTCCAGCGACGGTGGGTTTGTGCCCATATGCGACGTTGTTGCCGGTGATGTCTGGTGAGGACCTGCCTTACAACAGGCCTACAAGCCCTCAGTCCAGCCTCTCTCAGCCTATTGAGGACAATCTGAGCACTGATGGAGGGATTGTGCGTTCCTGGTGTAACTCAGGCAGTTGTTGTTGCCATCCTGTACCTGTCCTGCAGGTGTGATTTTCAGATGTACCGATCCTGTGTAGGTGTTGTTACACGTGGTCTGCCACTGCGAGGACGATCAGCTGTCTGTCCTGTCTCCCTGTAGCGCTGTCTTAGGCGTCTCACAGTACGGACATTGCAATTTATTGCCCTGGCCACATCTGCAGTCCTCATGCCTCCTTGCAGCATGTTCACGCATAAGGCATGTTCACGCAGATGAGCAGGGACCCTGAGCATCTTTCTTTTGGTGTTTTTCAGAGTCAGTAGAAAGGCCTCTTTAGTGTTCTACATTTTCATAACTGTGACCTTAATTGCCTACCGTCTGTAAGCTGTTATTGTCTTAACGACCGTTCCACAGGTGTATGTTCATTAATTGTTTATCGTTCATTGAAAAGCATGGGAAACAGCATTTAAACCCTTTACAATGAAGATCTGTGAAGTTATTTGGATTTTTACGAATTATCTTTGAAAGACAGGGTCCTGAAAAAGGGCTGTTTAATTTTTTGCTGAGTTTATGTGTACGTGACCAATAAAATTAGATTTTTAGTGGCCTCTATCTACATAAACTACATTTCCAAAAGTATGTAGACACCTGCTTGTTGAACATCTCATTCCAAAGTCATGGGCATTAATATGGAGTTGGTCCCCCCTTTGCTGCAATAACAGCCTCCACTCTTCTGGGAAGGCTTTCCACTAGATGTTGGAACATCCCCAAGAACATTAGTGAGATCAGGCACTGATGTTGGGTGATTAGGGCTGGCTCGCAGTCGGGGTCCAATTCATTGCAAAGGTGTTTGATGGGGTTGAGGTCAGGCCACTGTGCAAGCCAGTCAAGTTCTTCCACACCAATCTCGGCAAACCATTTCTGTCCATTTCTCGCTTTGTGCACAGGGGCAATGTCATGTTGAAAAGGAAAGAGCCTTCCCCAAACTGTTGCCACAAAGTTGGAAGCATAGAATCGTCTAGAGTGTCATTGTATGCTGTAGCGTTAAGATTTCCCTTCAGTGGAACGAAGGTCCTAGCCCGAACCATGAAAAACAGCCCCAGACCATTATTCCTCCTCCACCAAACTTTACAGTTGGCACTATGCATTCGGGCAGGCAGTGTTCTCCTGGCATTCGCTAAACCCAGATTCGTCCATCGGACTGCCAGACGGTGAAGCGTGATTCATCACTGCAGAGAACGCATTTCCACTGCTCCAGAATCCAATGGCGGTGAGCTTTACACCACTCCAGCCAACGCTTGGTATTGTGCATGGTGATCTTAGGCTGCTCGGCCATGGAAACCCATTTCATGATGCTCCCGACAAACAGTTATTGTGCTGACGTTGCTTCTAGAGGCAGTTTGGAACTCGGTAGTGAGTGTTGCAACCGAGGACAGACGATTTTTACGCGTTACGTGCTTCAGCACTCGATGGTCCCGCTCTGTGAGCTTGTGTGGCCTACCATTTCGCGGCTGAGCCGTTGTTGCCCATAGACGTTTCCACTTTACAATAACAGCGCTTACAGTTGACCAGGGCAGCTCTAGCAGGGCAGAAACTGTCTTGTTGGAAAGGTGGCATCCATCCATCCTCATTCACCTGTCAGCAACGGGTGTGGCTAAACTAGCCAAATCCACTAATTTCACAGTGTGTCCACATACTTTTGTATATATAGTGTACATAAACTAATGTGTGGCTCTATGGTTCTAGTAAATATTAAGAGAATATGAGGTAAGACACTTTAAATGTAAAGCTGTTGAATAGCCCTTCCCTATTGTTGGAGTTGGAGGTTAGCAGACCTTCAGCTAACATTCAGTCATGGTCCTCAGTAAGGCTGAATGAGCCACCTGAAGGAGTGTAGTGTACTCTGCTCAAGCTCCTGCTCTTTCTCAGCATCTGTCTCCTCTTCTTCCACACACACACACACACACACACAAACACACACACACACACACACACACACACACACACACACACACAATGAGAAATTGAGATTGTGTGTGCTACTGATTGAACTCAGCCAGCAGCTCCTGAAGAGGAGGATCACCATGGTTGACACAGTTAGAAAGAACAAGCCTGAGCTCCCCCCTGCACTCCTCGCAACAAGGGGGAGAGAGGCCTTCTCATCAAAGTTTGCCTTCACCCCCACCACTCTAGTTTCTTACCTCCCAAAGAGGAACAAGAATGTGGTCCTCCTGAGCACACTGCACAAAACAGCTGAGATCAGTGATCGTGAGGACAGGAAGCCAGCCATCATCTTGGACTACAACCACAACAAAGGAGGCGTGGACAACCTGGACAAGGTGATTGGAACTTACAGCTGCAGGAGGATGACTGCCCGCTGGCCCCTAGTCATCTTCCATAACATCATTGATGTGTCCTCATACAATGCCTTTGTGATATGGAACAAGATCAACCCTACCTGGATGCCTGATAAGCGGAACAAGAGGAGGGTGTTCCTGGAGCAGCTGGGAAAGGCACTTGTAACCCCACACATTCAAAGAAAGGAGCGCCTCCCCCGCACAGCTGCCTCTGCAGCGCTTGTGAAAGCTGTTCAGGGGTCTGAATCTTGTCCTGATCCACATGAGGATGCAGCTGGGGCAGGCAAAAGGAGGACATGCCAATTCTGCCCCCCAAAGAAGGACTGTAAAACAAATACTATGTGCTGCGCATGTGAGAAATACATCTGCAAAGTCCATGCACACACATTTGCATACTGTCCTACATGTGCTAATTAGAGTTGATTGATTTATGTTCTTCACGTTTTTGTTTTGTATATATTATCTTATTTTATTCTTATTTATTGTTGTTGTTTATACACTTTGTGGGTGGGGCAATGGTTCAAAAAATGGGAGAAGACTAGTATTTTGTAGTTGAATTTCTCATTGTACAGTATATAAGAATATATCACTATGTTGCCAAAAAAGTTCAAGACTGTTATTGTTTCCCTTCAATAAAATGCATTCAAAACTACTTTCTGCACATTTCTGCTACTTTCTTAGGCTATACAAGTGCTATCTCTTGCTAAAAGATGTATGTTTACACCTATGAAGTTTTCTACTCCGCTAGCCAGCACCTCGCCTAAATAGGTGTGCGTTTCTTTTTCTTCTAGATTACACCTATGAAGTACCTTTAGCCATAATAATCATAATAATAAGCCTCTACGTTAGTAAAGAAAACAATTATGACAGGTGTGTTGTAATAAAAACTGATGTTGTCCACTGATGATTAAATGCAGTCTTTCTGCATTGTGAAGAGGGACAACCCAGATATTCACAAAGTTTGTGATGAATGACAGGTTGTTACTTCATGCAAAATAGATTTGGGGTTTAAAATTCAATTAAGATGCTTTATTTTAGGGTTTTAGTGAAGGTGGGTCATTTTTTACCCTTAGGACAAAGGGAGTATACAGAATGTTAAGACTACACTATCCCTGTTTGGGATAGGGGGCAGCATTTTCACTTTTGGATGAATAGCGTGAGTGAACTGCCTCCTACTCAGTCCCAGATGCTAATATATGCATATTATTATTAGTATTGGATAGAAAACACTCTGAAGTTTCTAAAACTGTTTGAATGATGTCTGTGAGTATAACAGAACTCATATGGCAGGCGAAAACCTGAGAAAAATCCAACCAGGAAGTGGGAATTCTGAGGTTTGTAGTTTTTCAAAGCTTGGCCTACCGAATACACAGTGTCTATGGGGTCAAGTTGCACTTCTTAAAGCTTCCACTAGATGTCAACCGTCTTTAGAAACTTGTTTCAGGCTTATGCTATAAGGGGGGGGGGGGGGGGGGGGAATGGGAGCTGAATGAGTCAGGTGTCTGGCAGAGTGTCTCAGGCTCTTGACGTGCGGTCCCGACAGAGTTAGCTCTCGTTCCAGTGCTTTTCTACAGACAATGGAATTCTCCGGTTGGAACATTATTGAAGTTTGAAGGCCCGGACCGGGAGGTCCGTGGGGCGACACACAATTGGCCTAGCGTCGTCCGGGTTAGGGAGGGTTTGGCCGGTAGGGATATCCTTGTCTCATCGCGCACCAGCGACTCCTGTGGCGGGCCGGGCGCAGTGTACGCTAACCAAGGTAGCTAGGTGCACGGTGTTTCCTCCGACACATTGGTGCGGCTGGCTTCCGGGTTGGAGGCGCGCTGTGTTAAGAAGCAGTGCAGCTTGGTTGGGTTGTGTTTCGGAGGACGCATGGCTTTCGACCTTCGTCTCTCCCGAGCCCGTACGGGAGTTGTAGCGATGAGACAAGATAGTAATTACTAACAATTGGATACCACGAAATTGGGGAGAAAAGGGGGTAAAATTAAAAATATATATTAAAAAAATATTTTTAAAAGATTGTCTGCTAAATTAGTAAAATGTCAAATGTAAATGATTGGGGCCTGTGGTGGTTAAAAGCTTTACCTGGGGAGGGAGAAACAGGAACACATCTGTACACCATCAGTAGATGAACGACTTTGACCCTGTAGCAGAGAGGAAGAGGCGAAGTGAGACGGTTTAACTTCTCTGCGCTATGAATCCCTTTAGCGGGATCATTTTCCTAAACAACCGCTGAATTGCAGGGCGCAAAATATTACTAAAAATATTAATAATCATGCAATCAGAAGTGAAATATACCAAAACACAGCTTAGCTTGTTGTTAATCCACCTATCGTGTCGGATTTTGAAAATATGCTTTGCAGCAAAAGCAATCCAAGCTTTTGTGAGTGTATCAATCAATGCTAGAACAGCTAGCCCCAAATTAGCATGGTCACGAAAGTCAGAAAAGCAATAAAATTAATCGCTTACCTTTGATAATCTTCGGATGTTTGCACTCACGAGACTCCCAGTTACACAATAAATGTTATTTTTGTTCGATAAATATTACTTTTATAACAAAAAAATGCCATTTGGGTTGCGCGTTATGTTCAGAAAACTACAGCCTCGTTCCGTTCGACGAAAACTCCAAAAAGTATCCGTAATGTTCGTAGAAACATGTCAAATGTTTTTTATAATCAATCCTCAGGTTGTTTTTAACAAACATAATCGATAATATTTCAACCGGACCGTAACCTATTCAATAAAAGAGAGAAAGAAAATGGAGAGCTACCCCTCTCGCGCGCAGGAACTAATCAAAGGACACCTGACTAGTTTTTTAAAATCTCGCTAATTTTTCTAAATAAAAGCCTGAAACTATGTCTAAAGCCTGGTCACAGCCTGAGGAAGCCATTGGAAAAGGAATCTGGTTGATACCCCTTTAAATGGAAGAAAGACGGGCAAGAAAACACAGATAAAAAAAAAGAAAAATCACTTCCGGGTTAGATTTCCTCATGGTTTCCGCCTGCAGAATCAGTTTTGTTATACTCACAGACAATATTTTGACAGTTTTGGAAAGTGTTTTCTATCCTAATCTGTAACTTATATGCATATTCTACGATCTGGACCTGAGAAATAGTCTGTTTACCTTGGGAACGTTATTTTAAAAAATATATATAATCTGACCCCTAGCGTCAAGAGGTTTTAACCTGCCCAAATTCTGTCCACGAAAATAAGACCACTAAATGAGGAATTTTTGTATGGAGGTCAATGACAGTGTCAAATTCGGTCAACAGAAAATGTCACTGCTAATTTGCTCCACCTGCCTTCCATCTTTGAGGACGTGCATTTCCATTGTTAGAGCGGTCACTCAACTATCTTGTCAAAATAATGAATAATCTTTGCCTGTACTAACTTCAAAGCACATTTCCCATTGCAGCGCACTGCTGTCAGGATGTAGTACCTTGATGAAGAGACGGGGGTATTGTAGCTTTTCGTAGTTGAAGGTCTCCTCTGCGGACTCTGCCTTTGTGTTTGTGAAGAACAAGAAGAATCGTCGGCTGAAAAAGAGACTGGTAAGTGCTTTAGAAAGTCATGTTTTAGCCTACACGACCTGCAATGAACATATAGATTACATGATTGTAAAGATAGGGAGAGGTCTGTCCGTAATAAAGAGATGCTCTGCTTTTTTGACACCACACTCCAAAAAGCAAGTCCTGCAGGCTCTAGTTTTGTCTTATCTTGATTATTGTCCAGTCGTGTGGTCAGGAAAGACCTAGTTAAGCTGCAGCTGGCCCAGAACAGAGCGGCACGTCTTGCTTTTCATTGTAATCAGAGGGCTGATATAAATACTATGCATGCCAGTCTCTTTTGACTAAGAGTTGAAGAGAGACTGACTGCATCACTTCTTCTTTTTATAAGAAACAATGTGTTGAATTTCCCAAATTGTTTGCATAGTCAACTTACACACAGCTCTGACTCACAGACTTACCCCACCAGACATGCCACCAATCCAGAACAAATTCAAGAAAGCATACAGTATTATAAAGAGCCATTATTGCATGGAACTCTGTTCCATCTCATATTGCTCAAATGAACAGCAAACCTGGTTTAAAAAAACAGATAAAGCAACACCTCACGGCACAACGCCTCTCCCCTATTTGACCTAGATAAGTTGTGTGTATGCATTGGCATGTAGGCAACGTGTGCCTTTAAAATAAAAATATTGTCTATTAATGTTCTGTATTGAGTCATGTTTTGTGTGGACCCCAGGAAGAGTAGCTGCTGCTTTTGCAACAGCTAATAGGAATCCTAATAAAATAACAAATACCAAATACAATGAAAACAATTCCCTGGTACTTTAATCTATTGGTAGAGATAGAGGACATGGCAGGAGTGGTGATTGAGTGAAATTGAGAGGATAAAAACATTGTTTATCCTGTGTGGAAGAGTAGACCAGACTGACAAAATGCTTTCAAGGCTCAAGATGTAGTAATTGTTATAATGCTGTATTCATTTGGTAATAAATTGAAACAAGAATCTTTAATGATGTTTGGATTAATTTAAGGATACAAAGCCAATGTTCTATCTACAGAACAACTTGTTTTATAATGCATTGGGGGAACTCAAATGGACAAATACTCTAATAAAGAGGTACTTTTACGTAATTTAACAGAGCAATTAGGGTTGAGTGTCTTGCTCAAGGGCAAATCAACAGATTTTTCACCTAGTCAGCTCAGGGATTCAAACCAGCGAACTTTCATTTACTGGCACAACACTCTTAACTGCTAGGCTACCTGCCGCCGTAGTGGATTAGTTGGCACTTGGCAATGACAGCAAGAGATGATGTCCATAACGCAATTACTGTAAAAGGACAATTGGCAGAATAATTATTGTTCTTTCAAGTGTCTGTTGACTCAACTATGGATTTTATTTCATTATGTGAGCCCACATAAACCATGTATCCTGAAAACGCTGGTAAAAAACTGAAATGAAACCTGTCTTTTTGAATAACTGATGCAGTTTAAGGCTTGCAAAATAATGTAAGTGCTTTGTTGATGTTAAGTTTCTCTCTCTCTTTCTCTCCTCTTCACTGCCAACTCGGTGAATGCCAGGCCATGAGGTTGCCATGGCAACGTGGACTAGTGCAGCAAGTTGCCAGGTGTGTTCCTCCACCCCTGCTGAGCCCAGCAGTCCAGAGAGACAGAAGGAACATAGCTCACTGACATAGAGAGAGTGAGAGAGAGGAGCCACAAAAGAGCATCTTTCCTCCAGACAGACATGGTGTTCCGAAGAGGAGGAGGGCTGAAACTGTGACATCAGTGCTGACTGTGAAATCTGTGCAGACAGACAGACACTGAGCATGTGTGTGTCTACTCATCAGACTGGCCACCCATTCACTCATCATCAGGGGCTTATTATGGGGTTTTCACAAGCCCATGCTATCCTGCGGTGTGTGGTATAAACATACCACTATCAAATTATTTGGTTTCTGTACCCTTCCCTCTCTCCTACTCTGATATGCTTTATGAGTACAGCATCTGCTGTGTGGACTAGCAATATGTACAGTACAGTGTACTCCTTCTATCCTCAGCGTTCCCTCTTTCCTCTCTCCTTCCTTCTGCTCTACCCTTTGTTGTCAACACACCTCCTCTCCTGGGAGACCTGCTGCAGTGCAAGGGCAGGGGAAAATAGCTGCGCTCTTTCGCCACTACCAACCCTGTCTTTAATCAGTCCTCCTCAGTCTGCTCTCCACTCTCCACTCCCCACCTTCCACCTCTGCATATAACACAAGCGTCCTTCAGGATTCTCAGGGTAATGGTGGTGGTGGTTGCGTTCTCTCTCTCCCCCTCAACTCACTGACCTCCCTCCAACCTGTCTAGTAGGTACCATCATGTCCCCATCAAGCTGCCCACGTGAAGCCATTGTGAAGATGAAAGGTATTAGAGTGGCAGAAAGTGTGACTTACTGCCAGGGTCTGCACTATGGGGCTCTATGGAGAGAGCTGTAGATAAGGCTCACAACCTTACCTGAGGTAACGATGACTATTCCTCTTTGTTTTTGTTAACAAAGTGTTTGTATCAACTTGAGTAGCAAATTACTGAAACTCAAACAAGCAAGGAACACACTACCTCCCGGAACTACTCCACTATATTCAATTGCAAATGTCTCTCCGTATCCAGGAATGTAATTTCCACACATAGCAGTGTGTTTACGCACATGCTGGTTCATCGTTCTTTTTCGCTTGTTTACTGTATTGGTCACTTCTTCTCTGTTAGTCAGTGGGCTGAATCACTAGCTGCTCCAGCTCCCAGCTTTGTTCTGTGTGTCTGAGTAATGATGAAACAGCAACAAGAAGAACATCACCCCTCCACTGCCTTATAAGGCCAGCCCCAAGCCTGGCCTGCTGCTGCTGGAGGGAAGTGTTCACCAGGCTGTCTTAGACCAACATCACAGCCATCCATCTCCCAGCGAGGACCTTTTTTTAAAAACCTTATTGACGTTTAAATGCAGTTTATAAGTGAAGTGTGATGGTCTGCAAATGTTCT
The DNA here is from genome assembly GCF_016432855.1 of Salvelinus namaycush. Lineage (NCBI taxonomy): Eukaryota > Metazoa > Chordata > Actinopteri > Salmoniformes > Salmonidae > Salvelinus > Salvelinus namaycush. The sequence continues at coordinate 27,821,462 of NC_052322.1, forward strand.
GTTTAAGGACATCCCCCTGTACTGTTCTCCTACTGTAATTTAGTACAGAACAAGACTGTCTCTGGACAACATTCACCCATATAATGACCTCAGATGAAAAGGGTAGCTTTGTCTAGTCACTGCATCATAACAGTTTAACATTGTGTTGTGTGTAGACACTACCCCTCTGTGTAACGTATCGAGCGGTTCCTAGTGCAACACATTACAGAGAGCCTGTGTTCCATCACAGATGTGCTGTGGCTTCGTTAGCTCTCCAGAGAAAGGCTGATTGTTGAGTTCTCTTAATGTAATCTTTACATCACTTATCATGGTCTGATCTGTGTTCATGCGTGTGCGATAGCGCGTGTGTGTGCTGTCAATATGCCATGGTCTTTCAAGCTAATTCATTCATTCATGCTAGGTCCACTGGTTTTACAGTAAGAAATAAGGCACATTAGACACATCCACAGTCTTTTGCCAGTGGACCAGTCAGAGAGAGTCTCCCTCTGCTGCTCTAGGGTTGATCCTCAGTGCTCACCGCTCTATCACATCATCAAGTTACATCTTTATTAACATAGTTTGCAGACTGGACACCACAGTGTAATGCACAATAAGCTACATCAAACTACAGCTGCAAACCCATAGAAATAGACTCTCATTCTAGTTCTTTTATTTTATGTATTTATTTCACCTTTATTTAACCAGGTAGGCTAGTTGAAAACAAGTTCTCATTTACAACTGCGACCTGGCCAAGATAAAGCAAAGCAGTGCGACACAAACAACAACACAGAGTTACACATGGAATAAACAAACATACAGTCAATAATACAATAGAAAAAGTCTATATACAGTGTGTGCAAATGAGGTAGGATAAGGGACATAAGGCAATAAATAGGCCATAGTGGCGAAATAATTACAATATAGCAATTAAACACTGAAGTGATAGATGTGCAGAAGATGAATGTGCAAGTAGAGATACCGGGGTGCAAAGGAGAAAAAAACAGTATGGGGATGAGGTAGTTGGATGGGCTATTTACAGATGTGCTATGTACAGGTGCAGTGATCTGTGAGCTGCTCTGACAGCTGGTGCTTAAAGTTAGTGAGGGAGATATGAGACTCCAGCTTCAGTGATTTTTGCAGTTCGTTCCAGTCATTGGCAGCAGAGAACTGGAAGGAAAGGCGGCCAATCAGGGATTTGGCTTTGGGGGTGACCAGTGAAATACACCTGCTGGACGGCGTGCTACGGGTGGGTGCTGCTATGGTTACCAGTGAGCTGAGATAAGGCGGTGCTTTACCTAGCAAAGACTTTATAGATGACCTGGAGCCAGTGGGTTTGGCGACGAATATGAAGCGAGGGCCAGCCAACGAGAGCATACAGGTTGCAGTGGTGGGTAGTATATGGGGCCTTTATGACAAAACAGATGGCACTGTGATAGACTGCATCCAATTTGCTGAGTAGAGTGTTGGAGGCTATTTTGTAAATGACATCGCCAAAGTCAAGGATCGGTAGGATAGTCAGTTTTACTAGGGTATGTTTGGCAGCATGAGTGAAGGATGCTTTGTTGCGAAATAGGAAGCTGATTCTAAATTTCATTCCGGATTGAAGATGCTTAATGTGAGTCTGGAAGGAGAGTTTACAGTCTAACCAGACACCTAGGTATTTGTAGTTGTCCACATATTCTAAGTCAGAACTGTCCAGAGTAGTGATGCTGGACGGGCAGGCTGTCACGTTCTGACCTTTATTTCCTTTGTTTTGTCTTTATTTAATATGGTCAGGGTGTGAGTTGGGGTGGGCAGTCTATGTGTGTTTTTCTATGTTGGGGTTTTGTGTTTGGTCTGGTATGATTCTCAATCAGAGGCAGCTGTCAATCGTTGTCCCTGATTGAGAATCATACTTAGGTAGCCTGGGTATCACTTTTGGTTTGTGAGTGTTTGTTTCCGTGTCAGTGTTTGTCGCCACACGGTACTGTTTCGTTTGATCATCGTTTGTTGTTTTTGTTCCTGTGTTCAGTTTTTGGATTTATATTAAAGACATGAACACTTACCACGCTGCGCTTTGGTCCGATCCTTCTACCACCACAGATGATCGTGACACAGGCAGGTGCGGGCAGCGATTGGTTGAAGAGCATGCATTTATTTTTACTTGCATTTACTTGCAGTTGGAGGCCACGGAAGGAGAATTGTATGGCATTGAAGCTCGTCTGGAGGCTAGTTAACACAGTGTCCAAAGCTGTGTTGGTTCTGTGTGCACATCCACAGTTGACCAGATCCCTTTGGCAATAGTAGGAAAACAGTATGTTCAACGCTTAATATACTGTAACAGACCAGCTCAATGGACCACCAGACTTAAAGGTCTGAGAAACTGAGCTAGCCGAACCACTGTTTGTCGATCTCAAAGTTTATTCATAGGTTGTTTTAATGGCTATAGTTTGTAATGTGTTAGTTGGTATCTGTATGAAGTATAACCTGAGGTGTTACTTTATAACATCCACAAACAAATCATCCTAATATGTTTTCTCAGTGAGAACATGAACATTGAACGGGCCGAGAGTACAACATGCCTTGTGCTGCTACATCTCAATGTTTTACATCACAATGGAAGTGATGGCCTTTGAAAAAGCCACCCAGTCCCACCAGGTCCCTTGTTTGATGCCCCATTCAATTACTCTCAACACTCTGCAAAACACACACAGCAGAGGGAAAACTGGACCCCCATTATTTAGATCATATTGTCTGAATATAAATCAGCTTGTTGATAATAGCCTCCGGGAGTTGTTTTTCAGTGTGGCTGCTAGACTTACTAATACTCTGACTAAAAAGAAAAAGACCAACGAGATTGGTAGATTCTTTACATAGATAGATCTCAGGAGGCTGCTGAGAGGAGGACGGCTCATAATAATGGTTGGAATGGAGTGAATGGAATGGTATCAAACACATGGAAACCATGGAAACCCTGTGCTTGATACCTTTATATTTATTCCATTCCAGCCATTACTAAGAGCCGTCCTCCCTAATCAAGGTACCACTGGCCTGTGAGATAGATGTAACGCAACCATTCAAACAGAGCATTGATAGATAGATTGAGATCAACACCAACAAACATTACATTACAACCCCCCCCCCCCCCCCCCCCCCCCCTTTGATATCTAGCAAAATGCTCTAAATATTCCTCAACAGTGTTTCCCTAGATAGCGTGTTTCCTTGAAAACCACTATAAAAGTCAATTGTGTCCAATGTGACTGTCACACCACCACTCAATGACAAAAGGTGGTGTAATTTAGATTCCCATTATCTCGTAGTCTCCCCTCTGGTTACATCATCTGGTGGCAGCAGTGTCCTTGTTCCACTGGTGTTAAACAACGATGTTATGAGTCTGCTTGCCGACCCAGAGGGAAAGATTTCCACTAAATTAACAACAGGCGCCTTACTAGAGTACAGACCAGACCTGGGTTCAAATACTATTTTAAATCTTTCAAATACTTTTAGCATTCTCTTCAGCCTGTCTAGAGTACCCGATGGGCGGGGCTTGCAACATTTGCGACTATTATATTGGTTACATTGTACCAAGCAAGCTCAATCAAGCCCAGATAAAGTATTTCAAATTATTTAATGATTTCAAACAGTATTTCAACCCAGTTCTGGTAGGGGCTACGCCAGCTGTGTTCTACAGCTTCGTCTGATAGTAACTGTCTGGACAAAGTTATCGCTGCTTTATCCGTGAGTTACGACCCGTATCGAGCGCCCTGTAACATTACAACTACTGCTAGATTTATGGGTGAGAGGTTGAACAGATATGTGTGCGAGGGGAATTGTCCAGCTATCCAGCGCGTATCCTCACTGCTCAAGGTTAATTTGCTATTGGTCAGAGCTGCTGATGTGTTAATCTAACATTAGGGAACAGGAACACACAGACCGTAAAATATATTGCCAACTAACGCTCCATTGAAACGTATGTCTCTCTCCATCGAACGGAACAAGATGCTTAGCTATGCTCAGGTTATTTTTTATGACTGAGTCAATGTGGACCCTTAATCTCTCAACGTTCAAAATATAAACTACATTTTAGGCTTTCGGAGGACCAAAACAGAGACCAACTCGGAGATGTCCCCAACAAGGTTTTCAGAATAATCTGGACCATCTTCCTCATTCCCATATTTGTGATATTAATTAAAGTAATTGCTCTCAATGTGTTTGCAGGCACACAATCATGGTGTGGGTAGAGGGAGAATTGCTTACCCAAATTACAGTCCTCTATTTGACGACACCAAAGCAAAGTAGTGTGGACCAAAAAGTGTGGACCATCTGTCATATCAGAACAGTAATTCCCGCTAGAGGTTTAGTCAGCGGAAAGTGGAGAAGTGGTGTTCCATAGAGAAAGAAACTGCTGCTCTGGTCCTGAATGGGCCTCCCTATTCCACATGGCATTATTGGTCCTGTTCATTAAGGGTAAAGGGGGATACCTAGTCAGTTAGTAGTTGAACTAAGTGTTGTTGTTGTATCGCTGCTGCTGTGTCAGACTGTGTCCTCTGGGAAATCAGTGCGCCACTGGTTTCAATTCTCTTTCGATTCTCTTTCTTTTTTTTGATAAGCTCTTGCTGTGACACATAATCAGGCAAACTGTTATTTGATTGGATTGAGACGATTATTTGATTTGGTTAAACTTTTTAAGTAATGACTGTTTTCTACCTTTTCATGCTATGTTATATCAGTTGTGTCAAAGACATATGATCAATAAAATCACCAGTCTTGTCAAACCTTTCTTATCTTCATCTATTTTCTAAACAAATGGACAGGCTGAGGAATCCAAACTCTGGTCTGTGAGTGTCCAATGGACAGAGGTGGCACTGAGGGTCAAAAGTCCAGCAACCCCAATCCGTCCCACCCCTCCATGCCAACCAGACCTCAGGCAGGCTGAGTGAACGTGTCACATCCTCTGACATCACCGCCTGAGTAGACAAGGTCCTGACCTAAGCCATGGCAGGATGGAGCGGTGGAGAGGGATGGTGACAACGACAGCCCCTGTCCAAGGACGGGGTCATCTGGGGTGGGTTATGTGCGTGCTGGATTCACAGACCTGGCTGCCTGGTATACTCTGAGATGTGTGCTTTGCAGTCATCCAGTGGAAGGGAAGGGGAAGGGGGATGAGGTGTCCTGTGCTCTTTGCAGTATCCTGGGTCTGGTGGAGGGTGAGAAGGGTAAGCGTGGGGGTGAGGTGGGGTGAGGGGGGAGGACAGGGTGGCATGAACAGTACAGAGGAACAGCACTAAAATAGGACCTGCACTTCAAAAAGGCATATGCTATCTGTAGGGACTAGGGAGCTCTTTGAGAATTAAAAGTGAAAAAGAACAAAAACTACTGGTTAACCCTGAGAAGAGTGTCTCGTGTTAGAGAGGGGTGGAAAGTAAAATGTGATATAGACTTTGATATTACAGAGAGTTCAATACAGAGTCTGTTGTATGATGTCCTTGATAATCACTCCAGCTTGGCTGGGTTAGGCATGTCATAAAATGGACACCGTACTAGAAGTCTTCTCTGTGGTTTTAGTGTCCACAGTCTAGACAACTTGATGTAACTTGTGAAACTTAATAACATTACCTACGCAGTCTTTATCTTGATTAATGCTGCTTTTAAAATTGTCTGAAGAGCGAAGTTGCTCGGTTTTCCCAACAATATAATTGTCAGACATACCCATCTCATCCTGTCTATCACATCCACTATAGATGATTCCTGTAAGGGCTTCAACACACTATATCTGTGGCTCCATTTCTCTACTATCTTTCTTTGTATTGGTTTTCCACTTTGCTGCTCATACATTTCATTACACCTTTTGCAACAAAACAACAAATTTGACAAAGTAAAGATTGATCAGGACATGATGCTGTATTGATGTAAATATCCAGGGGGGGGGGGGGGCTCTGAACCCAAAGGGGGTGCTGGTCAGGAGGACGCAACGTTGAAAATGTTTAGATAACTATACTGGGAACTGAGGGCTACCCGGACAATTTACTTTGACCCCCTTTATTATTTATTTCTTTATCTTAATTGTTTTACACTGGCTCTCTGCACACTCACTAGACCAGGGTTCCTCCACTGGCAGCCCACGGGCCAAATTGGGTCATTTTATTATATATATATATATATATATATATATATATATTTAAATGTTTTGTATTTTTATTGTTGGACATAAAAGACTGTAAAAACATCTGATTTAAATTTTGGAAATCTGTTTCAAACTATTCCCACGCATAAAAGAGAGATATACTTTATGCGATCGAATACAAATGTAAAAGTAAGCAAGATTTGAAATGATTATGTTTTTAGTCAAATCTTATATCTGTTTGGGCTTCTTGCGGTCAATTTGCAAACTACAAACTATTTGTAATTATGTATCGGCTCCCTGACCATCCGCTCAAGAAAAAATCTGCCCATGATGAAATCTAGTTGATGATCCCTGCACTAGACTCTACCCACACACTCACACATACTACACTGACACTCCAACACAACACAACACACACACACTCACACATACTACACTGACACTCCAACACAACACAACACAACACAACACAACACACACACACTCACACATACTACACTGACACTCCAACACAACACAACACAACACACACACACTCACACATACTACACTGACACTCCAACACAACACAACACACACACACACATAGACACACTTTCACTCTTCACATCCACTGCTGCTACTCTGTTTATTATATATCCTGATTGCCTAGTTAGTTTTACCCCTACCTACATGTACATACTGTTTTACCTCAATTACCTCGTACCCCTGCACATTAACTCGGTACTGGTGCTCCTTGTGTATAGCCTCGCTATTGTTTTTATTGTGTTACTATGTCCTTTTTTATTTAGCAAATATTTGTCTTACTTTTTAACTCTGCTTTGTTGAGAATGGGCTCGTGAGTAATTTCACTGATTTGATTTGATCTCAGATCAGCTTACGGATGGTCTTTGACTGACAGGATTGTGTGAGAACTACAGGGCAATGAATAATTCACGTCTCTCTCTCCATCTTTCTCTCTTTCGCTCACTCTCTCTCTCTCTCTCTAAGACACTAATGGGATATCAGACCTTTTCTTCCTCAAACCTATCCTACATCATTTTGATTTTGTATTCACTGTACCTGAAATGTCCTCCCAATTATTCCAGCTACCACAGCCAAGAATTTAGACACATTGTCTGATGCCAAATGGCATCATTAGCTTTGCATGCTGGGAAAACATCAAATGATCAGGCCTACCTCTGGGAGCTGTTTGGTGGCTGTTACCATGGTTACGGATACTATGTGAGGTTACGGTACAGCAGAGATATGTAGACTATTGCGCTTTTGTCGTTGCTACCAAGAGATGGAACTGAGAGGTGCCCTGCTTGAATGAAACATGATGTATTTATGGTCCTGGCTGGAAGAGAAAACGATTCATGAACAGGAGTCACAGTCTGGTGTGGAAAGGTTTTGGTTTTAAAGCTCTTTGTGATGTTTGTAGAAGTGGGAGAGGTGAAACTAACCTAAAGGATTTTGCTATTTATTCCTTTAATATCTCCTCAGAGGAGTAGTGCCAATGAAGAGGAACTTCTCTCTCATCTCTCATTAAACACAATGTATTCGTGTGTAGTGTGAGTGTGTGTGTGCGTGCGCGTGCGAAAGTGTATGAGTCCGGGTGCATTTGTGTGTGTGTGCACAAGCGCACACTTGTGCCTGCAAATGAATTTGACTGCAATTGTGTAAATGTACTCTACCATCTATATTTAGATCCTTATTTGCACATTAATTTAGGATTTTCACACATTCTAATTAACCCGGTGTGAATGAGATTATACATCGGAGCGGCTTGTCTTCCCCTTACTCTCACTCTGTTTGGAGATGGCCTCCCGCTAATGGGTTGTCAACGAGCGATATGTTTTCCAACTCCCCTGCTAGACAACGGCAGACAGGACATCTGCTCTACCACAGACATTGACACAAATACACACATGCACACAGACACAGACAGACATGCACACAAACGCACACACACACACACACACTCACACGCTTCCCCAAAACCTTCTCTCCTTAACTTACCCTCTCCTCATATCTGCCAATGTCTCTCTCGGTGGGGTATTATAATTTGAGTCGATATCAGTGGGGTGTTTTTGAAGACATTGTAATTTTGTGTTGATCTTGCCGGCATGGGGCTGGCGTTTCTAACAACCTTGATCAGGAAGCTGACAGGGAGAAAGACTATGTGTGAGAGAAGATGACACCTCTTTGTGGCAGAAGTGCACGACTTGGCATTTCAGCACCTCGTTAACCTGTCCCCTGCATGCACCTGAGGTATAGACACAGTTCTCAAGATATGCAAGGATAACGAGAGGGATAGGTGAGAGAGATTAAAGTATAGACAGAAAAAATAAAGAAAGAGCAGAGAGAGGGAGAGAGATGCAGAGAGAGGGAGAGAGATGCAGAGAGAGAGCAGAGAGAGGGAGAGAGATGCAGAGAGAGGGAGAGAGATGCAGAGAGAGAGAGCAGAGAGAGGGAGAGAGATGCGGAGAGAGGGAGAGAGATGCAGAGAGAGAGAGCAGAGAGAGGGAGAGAGATGCGGAGAGAGGGAGAGAGAGGGAGAGAGAGAGGGAGAGAGAGAGGGAGAGAGATGCAGAGAGAGGGAGAGAGATGCAGAGAGAGGGAGAGAGATGCAGAGAGAGAGCAGAGAGAGGGAGAGAGATGCGGAGAGAGGGAGAGAGATGCAGAGAGAGAGAGCAGAGAGAGGGAGAGAGATGCAGAGAGAGAGCAGATAGAGGGAGAGAGATGCAGAGAGAGGGAGAGAGGTGCAGAGAGAGAGAGCAGAGAGAGGGAGAGAGAGCAGAGAGAGGGAGAGAGATGCAGAGAGAGAGCAGAGAGAGGGAGAGAGATGCAGAGAGAGGGAGAGAGATGCAGAGAGAGGGAGAGAGATGCAGAGAGAGAGAGCAGAGAGAGGGAGAGAGATGCGGAGAGAGGGAGAGAGATGCAGAGAGAGAGAGCAGAGAGAGGGAGAGAGATGCGGAGAGAGGGAGAGAGAGGGAGAGAGAGAGGGAGAGAGATGCAGAGAGAGAGAGCAGAGAGAGGGAGAGAGAGCAGAGAGAGGGAGAGAGATGCAGAGAGAGAGAGCAGAGAGAGGGAGAGCAATGCGGAGAGAGGGAGAGAGGAGCAGAGAGAGGGAGAGAGATGCAGAGAGAGAGCAGAGAGAGGGAGAGAGATGCAGAGAGAGAGAGCAGAGAGAGGGAGAGAGATGCAGAGAGAGGGAGAGAGATGCAGAGAGAGCAGAGAGAGGGAGAGAGATGCAGAGAGAGGGAGAGAGATGCAGAGAGAGAGAGCAGAGAGAGGGAGAGAGATGCAGAGAGAGGGAGAGGGAGAGAGATGCAGAGAGAGGGAGAGAGATGCAGAGAGAGAGAGCAGAGAGAGGGAGAGAGATACAGAGAGAGAGGGAGAGAGATGCGGAGAGGGAGAGAGATGCAGAGAGAGGGAGAGAGATGCAGAGAGAGAGCAGAGAGAGGGAGAGAGATGCAGAGAGAGAGAGCAGAGAGAGGGAGAGAGATGCAGAGGGAGAAAGCAGAGAGAGGGAGCAGGATAAGTTGACAGGGAGAGAGAGAACAAACAACAACACGAAGAGTTATCTATTCAAAACGGAGATGTATGGATAAACCACATCTCCGATCTTTTTGGCCCTATAACAAAGAACAAACAGCAAAAACATGTACATGATCAAATACAAATCTTAGAATCAACTATTAAAGACAACCAGAACCCACTGGATTCTCCAATCACATTGAATGAACTACAGGATAAAATACAAACCCTCTAACCAAAAAAGGCCTGTGATGTTGATGGTATCCTAAATTAAATTATAAAATATACAGACCAAAAATTCCAATTGGCTGTACTTTTTAACATCATCCTTAGCTCTGGCATCTCCCCCAATATTTGACCCCAATCCACAAAAGTGGAGACAAATTTGACCCCAATAACTACCTTGGGAAAATCATCTGCAGTATCATTAACAGCTGACCTGTACATTTCCTCAATTAAATACTGAGCAAATGTCAAATTGGCATTTTACCAAATTACCGTACAACAGACCACATATTCACCCTGCACACCCAAAATTGACCAACAAACAAACCAAAACAAAGGCAAAGTCTTCTCAGGCTTTGTTGATTTCAAAAAAGCTTTTGACTCAATTTGGCATGAGTGTCTGCTATACAAATTGATGGAAAGTGGTGTTGGGGGAAAGACATACTACATTATAAAATCCATGTACACAAACAACAAGTGTGCGTTTAAAATGAGCAAAAAACACACACATTTCTTTCCACAGGGCCGTGGGGTGAGACAGGAATGCAGCTTAAGCCCCACCCTCTTCAACATATATACTGTATCCACGAATTGGCGAGGGCACTAGAGCAGTCTGCAGCACTCGGCCTCACCCTACTAGAATCTGAAGTCAAACGTCTACTGTTTGCTGATGATCTGGTGCTTCTGTCCCAAAACAAGGAGGGCCTACAGCAGCACCTAGATCTTCTGTGCAGATTCTTTCAGACCTGGGCCCTAACAGTAAATCTCAGTCAGACAAAAATAATGGTGTTCCAAAAAAGGTCCAGTCACCAGGACCACAAATACAAATTCCATCTAGACACCGTTGCCGTAGAGCACACAAAAACCTTTACATACCGCGGCCTAAACATCAGTGCCACAGGTAACTTCCACAAAGCTGTGAATGATCTGAGAGACAAGGAAAGAAGGGCCTTCTAAGCCATCAGAAGGAACATCAAATTCGACATACCAATTAGGATCTGGCTCAAAATACTTGAATCAGTTATAGAACCCATTGCCCTCTATGGTTGTGAGGTCTGGGGTCCGCTCACCAACCAAGAATTCACAAAATGTGACGTTCACCAAATTGAGACTCTGCATGCAGAATTCTGCAAAAAAATTCTCAGTGTACAACGTAAAACAACACACAATGCATGCAGAGCAGAATTAGGCCGATACGCTCTAATTATCAAAATCCAGTAAGAGACGTTAAATTCTACAACCACCTAAAATGAAGCGATTCCCAAATCTTCCATAACAAAGCCATCACCTACAGAGAGATGAACCTGGAGAAGAGTCCACCAAGCAAGCTGGTCCTGGGGCACTGTTCACAAACATAAACACACCCCACAAAGCGCCAGGACAGCAACACAATTAGACCCAACCAAATCATGAGAAAATTAAAAGATAATTACTTGACACATTGAAAAAAGTTTGAAAACAAATCAAATGTTGATAAACTCCCATATCTATTGGGTGAAAATACCACAGTGTGGCATCACAACAGCAAGATTTGTGACCTGTTGCCACAAGAAAAGGGCAACCAGTGAAGAACAAATACTATTGTAAATACAACCCATATTTATGTTGATTTATTTTCCCTTTTGTACTTTAACTATTTGCACATCGTTACAACACTATATATACAGTACATTGAGAGAGAGAGAGAGAGAGAGAGAGAGAGAGAGAGAGAGAGAGAGAGAGAGGTCTCAGGTTCTGCTGTTGTGCAGTGGTTGCACAGCCTTTCCTCTACAGGGAGCCAGGTTTTCCTGTGTCTACCCTTCTCAATGGCAAGGCTGTGCTCACTGAGCCTGTACTTTGTCAAGGTTTTTCTAAGGTTTTGATCAGTAACCATGGTCAAATATTTAGCCACGGTGTACTGTCGATTTGGGGCCAGATAGCACTGCATTTTGC